>NW_004443984.1:5561158-5593021 GCF_000243295.1 Trichechus manatus latirostris
TATTTTGGTAACTTGCTGGGGCCATCTTTCCCTGCTCTTTGGGTGATTTACTATTGTCTTTTGTCTCCAGGACATTAGGGAGTTAATTGTATTTAGTCTGAGCCTTAAGACTGAATTTCAAGTGAGAGTTTTTTTTTTTTTTTTTTTTGGATGACGAGGTGGATGACAGGGTGCTCTGGTTTCTAGACTGGCTGTGCTGGAGCACTTGCTACCTGTCTCCAGATGAGTGGGTTAGTGGGTGGGTGTGGGAGCTCAGGTCTCTGTTTATTGGTCTTGGGGGGCAGCTGAAGGTGAGTTGGTCGGATTTTGGTCTCTGTCTGTCTTCAGTTCAGTGTTGCAGGAGCAGAGATTGGTCCTCATCATGTAGGTGGAATGGCTGGTGTGGTGTTGGGACAGGCAAGTGGGGACGTGGTCACCACCTCTCACAAGTTGGGGGGGAGGTGTGGATGATGGAGGAGGGGTGGTGGGCGAGCATGTGCACAGTTGTGCCACCTCCACCTCTCCCTGGGCAGGGGGAAGGAGGAAAGCTGGGCGGACAGGTGTGCACGCAGTTGCACCTCTTCTGCCTCACGCTAAGTGTGGGGCGGAAGGAAAGGGCAGCAGGAGGATGCAGGTGCACTTGAACCGCTTCCGCCTAGCACCAGGCAGGGGGAGGGATGAGGAGGCAACAGTTGGACTCTCATGTAGTCCTGCTGCAGCTGCCCCCACCAGGCCCTTGGGGGGAGTGTAGGTGGTGGGTGGAGGCACACCTAATCCCTCCTGTCAGGTGGGCAAGGGGAAATAGTGGATGTTGATTGGTGGGTAGAGGGGAAGGGGAGAGGGTCGTCTTGTTATCCCCCCATCAGGCGAGGCAGTCAGGGTATGGGACCCTCTGCTATCTCTAATCAGGAGGATGGGGTGAGGGAGATGCATCCCTCTGGCTAGCATACGTGGGTGCTGGGTCACCTCGTGTACACCGCAGCTAGTGAGCGGGACCTGTTGCCACTTGAGTGCAAGGAGGAGGGGCCTCTCAAAGTCCAGTTGGGTGGGAGACCTCCCGCTGATACTCTGTGGGTCTGCCACATCGTGCTCACCACTCACCCCTGAGATCAAGGGCCGCCACTCCTGAGTGTGTCTGCTTCTGGATCCTGATGCCATCTCAGCTTTTGCCTCTCTCTGGGTATGTCTATAGAGTTTCTCTGTCCCTTTTGGGAAAGCCGTGAAGTTACTTTCCTGCGTTCTTCATCTGAGGTCATTGCTGGCTTTGTCTTAAGATGGCCACGCTAGGCCGGGACAGCTGGCTGAGCTCCTCCATTCCATGTTACTCCTCGTTCACTGCGTTCATTTACTTTTTCTTTCCAGTCAGTGGTAGGTTCAGTTCTTAGACTTTCTTTTTTGATGTTCAGGGTTCCCAGATTGTTATCGGCTTCTGTTTTGCTTGTTTTTTTTGTGCCTTTGGTGCAGGGAGGCATTATGGTCCATGTGACTAAGTCACCATCTTGGCTCCACCTCGTAGATGAAACTTCTTGAATCTGAGATTTGATACCTTTCATCAGTTATGAAAATCTGCAGCCATTATCTTCTCAAATATTGCTTTTGCCACGTTCTATCTCTCTTCTTCTGGGACTTCAAATATGCATATATTAAACCTTTTCATGTGCCCCATGTGTCTCTTTTGCTCATTTTGTATTACCCATCCTTTTGTTTCTTCCAATGTAACTTCCAGTTTACCAGCTTTCTCTTTCACTGTGCCTAATCTGCTCTTCCTAATTTCAGTTATTTTATTTTTCAATTCTGGAATAATCATTTGATTATTTTTTATTGTTTTCAGTTCTCTACTGAAATTCTTCCTTTCTTCATTTAATCAGTTATTTTAAATCTGTGTCTAATAGATCCAATATCTGGATCTGTTTCAGAAAATCTGGAGTATTTTCTCTTGATTATAATCAGTTCTTATATGTTTTTAAATTATAAAATAGCTAGAGAGATAATTTGAGGCTCTAGGTGGTAATATCTTATCCCAGAGAGAATTTACATTTGCTTCTGCCAGGCAGTTAGGGTAGGGATAGATCATCTTAATACAATCAAGGATTTATCTTATTGGAAACTATTCAATGTTGTTAGGGCTGGTCGATTTCCAAAGACCAGCCCTACCAATGCTTAGCAAAGCCTGGAGTGTTTATCAGGTTCCATTTTCCTTGACAGACCCTAAATTCCAATTTTTGTCCTTTCTGAGGCTCCTGAAATCTCTGCTTAACTTCTCAGCCCCTTAGTTGCTACTTTAGAATCACAAATGCTTTGAGGAGAAAAGTGGTACCAAATGTCTTTTCAAATCTCTGAGCTTTCTTTATCTCTGGAATCCTGGCCCCTCAAGTCCTCGCAGCCCTGGTGTTTCTTCATTGCCATCAAATAGATTTTTAAAAATATTTTGCCTGTCTTCCTAGATAATCTCAGAAGGAAGGTTGGTCACATATATACTGCTTTGTCATAGCTGAAAGCAAATACCTAATTTTAAGCTGAATGCCCTTTGTCATGAATGAATGAATTTTGGATTCTATTAAATTTTAGATTTTTCCATCACTTAGTCTATTAATGTGGTGAATTGCACATTGCAATAGGAAGTGAATTGAGGAGTGTTTCCTCTTTTTCTACTCTCTGGAAGAGTTTTATAAGTTTGAAATTATTTGTTTCTTGAATATTTGTTAAAACTCATCTCTATAATGTCTGGAACTGGAGTTGTCTTTATGAGAAGATTTTGAACTACTACTTCAGTTTCTTTAATGCAATAGGACACTTCAGATTTCTATCTTTTCAGTTTTGGTAATTGATAGTATTCTCTGAACTTGTTTATTTCATCCAGGTTTCCAAATTGATATATAGTTATGTATGTAGGCAACCACAGATCTGCTTTTTGTCACCACAGATTGTTTTTATAGTTTTGCATGTTCTGTGACTTCATATAAATGGATTTATATAGTACATATTCTTGTGTCTTGTTCCCTTTGCTCATCATAATGTTTCTGAAATTCATTCTTGTTGTGTGTATTAGTGGTTCATTAATTTTTATTGCCGAGTAGTATTCCATTTTATGGGTATACTACAGTTTATCCGTTTTTCCATTGATGGGTATTTGGGTTGTTTCCAGGTTGGTGCTATTATGAATAAAACTGCTATGAAGATTCATTTACAAGTCTCTGTGTCGACATATATTTTCATTTCTCCTGGGTAAAGAGCTAGGAGTAGAATCTGGACGATATGGTAACTAAATGTGTAACTTTACAGGAAGCTGTCAAACTGCTTTCCAAAGTGGTTGTACCATTCATTGCTGTACCACCAGCAATGAATGAGAGTTCCAGTTGTACCCAATGGTCACCAACACTTGATATTGTCAGCCTTTTTAATTTTAGTCATTCTAGTGGGTGTGAAGTGGTATTGCGATGCAGTGAATTACTTAATATAGCTATTTTAGCTGTGCATGGTCTTGTAACTCCCACATAGTGATTGGGTGGGACTGTGCAAATAAGGTGCTTGTGGACAGCTTGGTAATAATGCAAATAAGGTGTATGGAACTGTAACGAGGGGATTGGTCAGTTTTGCCATCCTGCTAGGCTTAAAGGGAGCCAATCCCAGAAGCAGAGGGTACCTCACTACCATCAGGAAGAGCCAGGAGTGGAGTGTGTCCTTTGGACCCGGGGTACCTACACTGAGAACCTCCTAGAGCCAGGAAAAGAGACAGCTGTAACACCAGAGACGGTGACAAGCAGTGGCAAGCACAGCAGAATCCAGCAGCAGAGAAATGGCTGCAACAGAACCAGGAGACTGATGGCTCCATTGGGCAGTTCCTGTGGGCATGCTGACCATGAAGCAAGAGAGCTAGGACAGGAGGCTAGCTGGAAGAGTAGAGTTCCTCTGGGCACCTGTTGGCAGAGCTAGGCTTGCCAGCCCATGGAGCAAGAGAGCTGAGTGCCTTCAGGTGGGAGGCTTCCTGGCTGAGTGGAGTGCCTCCTGGCACTTATTAGCAGATCTAAAGGAGCTTTGTAACACTTGCCTGAGCAGGGCAGAGGCCGAGGGCTAAGCCTGGCCTGAGGGGGCAGAGAGGAGCCTGTCCTGTCCAGGGGACTGGAAGGAGCTTGTCCTCAGGGGGCCAAGAAGAGCCCTGCGTGGCTGAGAGGAGCTAAGATAGCTGTCCTGCACTGAAGAAGGGAGATTTTTTTCTATGTGCTTCTTGATCTTGATCCCGAGTTATAGCCTATTGATCCTGATCCTGAGTTTTAACCTGTTACTTCCCTAATAAACCCCATAACTGTGAGTGTGGTCTGTGAGTTCTGTGTGACCATTACAACAAATTATCCAATCCAGCAGAGAGGTAGAGAGTGCCATGGGAGGTACTGCTGGTGTCAGAATTGGTAAAAAAAAAAAAAGCTGGAGGGTGAAAGTATGTTTGACCTCCACCTCACAGGAGTCAGCTTTGAGCTGATGCTGATGGTGATTCTCCCCTGTCATGAAGTTAGAGGAGGTCAGATACCCCACTGCCATTTTTACACTCATTATGGCTTTAATTTGCATTTCCCTAATGACTAATGATGTTGAGCACCCTTTCATGTGCTTATTGGCCATTCATCTGTCTCTCTCTCTTCTTTTGTGAAGTGATTGTTCACATCTTTTGCCCATTTTTTGTTGGATGCTTTGTCTTCTTGTTGTTGAGTTGTAAGAGTTCTTTATTCTGGATATAAGTCCTTTGTTGGATATATGTATTTTAGTAATACTTTGGCTTTAAAGTTTATATTTTGTTGCATAATAATATCACTACACTAGTTTTCTTTTTGTTAATTTTTTACATAGTGTATCTCTTTCCAAGGAGCCCTGTTGGCACAGTGATTAAAGCACTCAGCTACTAGCTGAAAGACCCGCAGTTTGAATTCACCAGCTGTTCCACGGGGGAAAGATGTGGCAGTCTGCTTCTGTAAAGATTTACCGCCTTGGAAACCCTATGGGAAAGTTCTACTCTGCCCTGTAGGGTCTTTATGAGTCAGAATCAACTCAAAGGTGGTAGGTTTGGTTTTTATATCTCTTTCAACTAGGAGACAAAACAGAGGTATTGATTCTTCTCAAAAATCTGTTCCCTTTCTTCACCCTGGCCTCAGTCTTCCACATTCACCCATCGCTCAGTTTCCAAACCCAGGAGTAGTCCTTGATTTCTTTTTTTCCCCTCACATTTCACATTTAATCTATGAGAAATCCTATCAGCTTTACCTCCAGAATATATCCTGAATCTACTCCCTTTTCACCATCTCCACCACTGTTCTCCCCCTATTGAAAACCTTCCAGTGGCTTTCCACCACACTTGAAATAAAATCCAAACTGCTTGCCAAGACCTATGAGATCTGACTGGTCTGCCCCACCTTTTCCACCCTCGTCTCCAGTCCGTCCACGCCTCTCCCTCCGTTGCTCCCTGGGATTCGGCCACACTGACCTTCTTACTTTTTTCTGAAAAGGTCAAGGTCATTCCTGTTGGAGGGCTGTTGCTTTTGCTGTTCCTTCCCCCAAATCTTTACCTGGCTTCCTCTTCCTCATTTAGGTCTTGACTTCAACATCACCTCTCAGAGGGGCCTTCCCAGAGCCATTTTTCAAAAGGAGTCACTCCCACATTACCCTGTTTTATCTTCCTTACTGTGTTCACCAGCTCCTGGATTAATCTTGTTGATGTGATTGTTGTCTGTTGTCCAGGGTGTAAATTCCTGACAGCAGGACTTCATCTGTCTCGTGCACTGCCGATTCTGTAATGTTGAGAATAATGCTCAGCACACAATATGTGGTCATTGCTGACTGACTGTTCTCCCTTCTTTGAACTTCAGTGTTCTCAGGAAGCTAGTGTTATGGACCTGCATTTCCCATCTGACATCCCCACAGCACCCAGAGCTGTGCCTGGTGTACAGCAGGTGCTCCATGAATGCCTAAATGAATGAGCATACGGCAAAATAGATACTAATACTGGCAATAGCAGCTACTGTGACAGAGGCATTATTACCCATATTTATAGATGAGAAGACTGAGGCTTAGGGGCAGTGATCTACTTCAGGTCCTAGAGCTAGTGAGGAGCAGAGCCAGGATTCCCACCCACATCTTTCTGGCTCCAGAGCCTAAACTAACCAGACTATTCTGTTTCAGCCAGTGGCTACTTGGATGGTTGGCTGGATGGACAGATGGACAATTGGGCTGCGTAGAGGGACAAGTGGTCATATGTTCTCTAGGTTTCCTTCCCCTAGCCCTGAGAGGCTGAGTCCATGGCCCAAACTCCACTGTCTCTTCCTTCAGCTTTCCAAACCCCAAACATTGGCGAAAAGTGAAAAAGTGTGCAGGAACGAAGGAGCTGGTGTGTTCCCTGATGTGCCTGGAGAAACAGGACCTGTACAACAAGTTCAAGGGGCGTGTGAAGGCAGTTTCTGCCAGTGCCACCTCCCCCTGGGTGGAGTCCCAGTACCTGGATTACCTTTTTGAAGGTAAGTCTGTGGGTAAGGGACTGAACAGGGAGGCTATCTGTCCAGGAACTTTGCTTAGTGATGTTGCTGCCCTAGCCCTTTCTCTCCCACTTTCCCAAAGCAGAGAGGAACTCTCTGGGGCAGCCTACCATGGGTCCCAGGCTCGTGTCTGAGTAGCCTGACTTCATGGTGGGGAGTTAGGGGAGTTCCAGCCAGACAGCCAGCCCCAGCAATTCAGCTTGTACCTTCTAGTAATAATGTTCATTGTCTTTTCTTGAGCACCACCTTGGTGAGATATATGGAGAGAGAAGTGATCACATGTTCCCTAACAAGGCATATTACATACTTATTCCTTTTTTTTTAAAGGTTCAAATTCTGTCTTTAAGAAACAAATTTCTTTTTGTTTGGTTTCTTTTGTTATGATTGCAGAAGTAATTTCAATAGACTCTAGAAATTTGGGGGGATAAAGAAGATAAAAATAGAGAAAAAAATCCCTTATCATTACCACATTCAGAAATCACCAGTGTTAGCATTGAGTGAAGAGGCACACTTTTTTCCCCAGTTTATTTTGTTTCTAATCTTTATAACAAACGTGTGAGATTTATTCTTATATCCCTTTAGAAAAATAAAAAATAAAGCAAGGCTCACAGAAGCTAAGTTAACTTGCCTGGATACACAGTTATAGTAAGTGGTAGAAATAGGATGTGAATTTGGATCTTTCTGACCTTGGACAAGAAGACATTGGGCCAGACTTAAGAGTGGAGGAAGGGTAGTAACAAGGAGAGGATAAATACCCAGACAGTGCTCTTGTGGCGCTTAGATCTGCAAGTTGCTGTCCAGGCTTCTCAAATAGCTTGTGGACAAAAAAAGATCTGAAGGAAGGAGAGGGAAGGATTGAAGGATGGTAGGAAAGGTTGATAGAGAAGGAAGAAGAGATTATTTGATTTGAATGGGAAGGAATTAGCTGGCTGAATGGGTAAAAGAAGGAAAGAGGTGGATGGTAGGAAGAAAAAGAGTATAGAGAGGAGGAAGAAGTGATGGGTGAATGGGAAGGAAAGAGGCTAGATGGAAAGACAGATGCTTGTTAGGAAGGAAATAAGTATGAATGGAAAGGTGAGGAATAAGAAGGAAAGGCGGATGGGCGTATCAAGGGGTAGATAGTATAGAAGGAAGGCTGGCCATCCAGGAAGGGCAGGAAGGAAGGAAAAGAAGAGAAGTTGTATAGATAGATAGGAAAGGAAGAATTGATGGATGGGAAGGATGGAAGAATAGAAAAGTAGGTTGACTGGCTAGATAAAAGGAAGAAATTGTAAATGAAAGGATGGGTAACAGGAAGGCATTTTGGCTAGAAAGAAAGGAAACAAGGAAAGAATGGTGATTGGGAAGAAAGGAAGGATAGGTAGGAAGGATGGATGAATGGGAAGGACTAAAGAAGGAAGCATGGGAAGGCAGGCAGGAAGGCTGTCTGGCTAGAAGAATGATAGCTGAACCACTGCAACTGTTGAATGGATAGGAACAAAGGATTAGAAGAATAGAGGGAAAGATGTAGAGAGGCAATTATATTTATTAAAAAAGAGAGAAAGAGAAAGAATGAACTTGCCTCCTCCTCCCTGAAGCTTTCCTGATTCTCCTGCAGCATACTCCAAGCCCGAATGACCCTTCCCTCCTCTACAGTACCACCACACTTTTCCTGCCCTCACTAGTGGCCTGTTCACTTTATTGAGTTTTGATAATTTTCTTATTTTGTTTTCCCCTAAGCTCTCAGTTCCTGGAAGGCATGATCCAAGAAGGCTTTGTCTCCTCATCCCCCTCAGCTCCCTGCCAGGACCTGGTACATAGTCAATGTCCAGTAGATGGTTCCTGAACAAATAAGCAATGGCATTGTGGGGAAGCAACATGTTTACCCTGAACACAAACATGGGACAGAGATGACTGGTGTGGTCATTGCTCTCCACTGGCTGGGAGTAAGGGAAGGCTGCGTAAAAGAAGTGGCATTTCAGCTGGACCTTGAAAGATGGTGTATTAGTTTTCTCTTGCTGCCATATTCCTTGTCACATTGCCCCCCCCCCCCCCGCCGCCTTCAAACCACTGGGCAAGCCTAGATTGCTTTGTACAGACTCTTAAAAATTAGGACGCTAAAGACCCTGTTGGTGAGGGCTGGGAAGGAAGGTGAGAAAATTTAAACCACCTGAGAGAATACCTATATAATATGAACACACTGTTAGTAGAAACAAGGATATTAAAGGCACTGCCTCACAGAAGGAAGTGAGGAACATGTTATTGAGAACCTGAGGAAGGGGAATCCTTGCTACAGAAACCCATAAAGTTTTTGAGAATTTTATAGCAGCAGACACATTGCCAGCTTGGACTGAAAGGGTCAGAGAGAGTATGAAATGAAAGGTGGCTGATGGACCCTCCAGATTCTACTGTCAGGAAGCAGGCTGTCAAAGCTACTTAGCTACAAACAGTGCTATCTTTTGTGAAAAAGGATAACTCAGAGGGTGGGGCCACGACCCCAAAGGGCGGAGCTGAGAGCCAAGGAGAATTATTTACAGAACTTGAAACCTATTTGAGCTTGCCCAGCTGAATTTCAGAACTTCTTTGGAGAATGGCATCAGCAAATTGACAAAGTACGCAACTCCAAATGCTAGTCCCTCTACAGAAACATCAAAGAAACAGGCAGAAACTTTCAGAACCAACTTTGTCAGAACTCTGAAAAACAGTCAAAAGTTTACAGCAACCAAGTGAACACTGAATCAAGAAAAAGGCAACTTAAAAAGGGTAGGAAAGCTTTGTGGCATTTTTACTTGCCTTTGTCCCATCCTCTCCCCAGCTTGACAGCAGTCTTGAAGATAGCAGTTGCATTCCCAGTGTGTGACCCTGGTTCCTGGTTCTAGAGGTAGCACAGCAGACCTTAATTGCAAATTATTGTGTTTGTCTGTTTTCCTCTATCTGGGGGTTACCTGAAGGACTGATGCAAGGTGCTCATCTCTCTTTCACCTAACTCAGAACTTACTCACGGTGGGAAAGTAGCAGAGGTTGCTCTAAAACATTGTGAGGCAAACAAAAAACTCACAGACACCTGGGACAAAAGATTACTATTGAGATATACAATAGACTGCCTAAAGCCTGGGAGGAAAACCTGGGGAGAGTTTCTTTGGGAAATTAGAGGATTCAAAGTTCACGTATGGGGAATTTAGAGAGCCACTCTCATTCCCAGTGCAGAATGCATGCTCAGAGAAGACTGTAAGTTTTACATCTGGCTGATCTATAGACTCAGTACAAGCAGGGAGTGAAAAACTCTAAGGTGGAGTTGTGAATGTCCTGGCTAAGTGTTAAAGGAGTGCCCCAGCAAGAGCCAGTCTTCAAAGACTGGGAGAGGTGTTTTTCTTGTTTGTCTTTAGCTCCTGGTCTTCAAGGAAATCTCCGTCAAAATACTGACTGAACACAAGTTAAAGGAACAGAGACTTCAATAATCACACACAACAAAATTACAGTCTTTGCAAAAGTGGAACAGTCATTAAACAGTTGACTGCAGCCTTTAACAACGAAGAACATCAAACTCTGGGGAAGGGAGAGAACTTGATTTCCAGAGTTACCACATTATAATATTCAACTGTCCAGCTTTCAACAAAAATTAACAAAGCACACAAAGAAACAGGAAAGTATGCCCCATTCAAAGGAAAAAAATTAATTGACAGGAACCATCCCTGGGGGAGCCCAGACATTGGACTAACTAAACAAAGACTTCAAATCATGGACAAAACACTAAAGAAAACCAGGAAAATGATGTATGAACAAAATAAGAATATCAATAAAGAGATGGAAATTATAAAAAAGAACCAAATAGAAATTCTGGAGCTGAAAAGTACAGTAACTGAAATTAAAAATTTGCTAGAGAGGCTCAACAGCTGATTTTAGCAAACAGAAAAAAATGAATCCACGAACTCAAAGATACGACAGTTGAAATTATCCAATAGGCAGAATAACCTCCCCCAAAATTTCCACGTCCTAATTCCTGAAACCTATGACTATGTTAGGTCACATGGCAAAAAGGTCTTTACAGATGTAATTCAGGTTATGGAACTTAAAATAAGGAGATTAGCCTAGATTTTCCAGGTGGGCTCAGTCTAATCACATGAGCCCTTAAAAGCAGAGCATTTTCTCTGGCTAGAGGCAGAATGGATGTTATAGAAGGGAAGTGAGAGAGATTTGAAGCATGAGAGGACTCAATGTGCTATTGCTGGTTTGATAATGGAGGGGCAACATGACAAGGACTGCAGGTGGCTCTAGGAGCTGAGAGAGACTCCCAACTGACAGCCAGCCTGGAAGCAGGACCTCAGCCCTACAACCAGAAGGAGCTGAATTCTCCCAACAACATGAATGAGCTTGGAAGTGAGTTCTTTCCTTGAGCCTCCAGATAAGAGCCCCAACCAGTCAACACCTTGATTTTGGTCTTATGAGATCTGGAGTAGAGGAACCAGTGAAGCCCACCCGAACTTCTGATCTGCAGAACTATGAGATAATACATTTATGATTTTAAAAAGCCTACAAGTTTGTGGTAATTTGTTACAGCAGCAAGAGAAAATGAATACAGATGGGTAGGATTCTGACAGGTCCGTGATAAGTGAAGGGCATCCCAAGGGGAAGGGACAACACAAGTAAAGACAGGTCATTTCACCTCTCTAAGCCTCAGTTCCCCTTTCTGTAAAATGGGAGTAGTGATATCTCCCTCTATCCTTGTGAAGCTTAAATAGAATGGCTAAGTGGTGCACAGTAGGTGTTAACAAATGTTAATGCTTCTTTCTTCTTTCCAAGAGAGCTGTCTGGGCTGGATGAGGAGCAGGCCTACCTACAGGCAGGGGGATAGACACAGTGTGGCCACTACAGGGTACTGATTGGTCCTGTTCTGTTTCTGCCAGTGGAGCCAGCCCCACCCACCCTTGTCTTCACCCACACGGAGGAGATCCTGAGCATCAATGCCACATACCAGCTGCCACAGTGCATGACCTCAGTGGATCTAAAGTATGAGGTGCACTTCTGGAAGGAAGGGACCGGGAACAAGGTGAGAAACCTCTTTCCTGCCCCCCGACTGCACCCCCCCCACTACCCCACTAAATCTTGCTGCTTCTCACCCTCCCAGCCTGCTTCCCACACACCTTCTTCAGGAAGCCTTCCCCAGTGTACCTCCCACTCCTGGCAGTGACCTCCTGCGCACAGCACAACTGAGCTGGCATCAGTCATATCTCAGTGGCTAGTGTCTGAGAATGTCTCATAGTAAACAAAGGAAGCCAGGGCCCACCCTGATGGAGATCCAGGGGCCGGGCAGTGACTCTGTACACTGTGACTAGACTTTGGCCCAGCCTGCCCTCCTCTCCCAGAGAGGCCACATACAGGGCACCCTGGCCCTGTATGTCACAGGGGCAACAGCACAGCAGCTTTTGTTTGTTTATTTTTTTAATTATGAAAACCTGCCCCTCCCCTTTTTTTCTAATAAAATATGGCTGAAGTAGCATGAGCTACAGGGGGCCTACTTGCCAAGTCACCAGGTTCATTACAGAAAAACCAGAAAATACAGATAAGCTCTAAAAAGAAAATCGAAAGCACCCACAGATGACCACTAATAGAGCTTTCTTTGGTGTATAGCCCATTCCAGACTTGTTTTGCGTGTGTGTGTGTGTGTGTGTGTGTGTGTGTGTGTGTGTGTGTGTTTGTGTGTGTGTTTATTTATGGCAGGGATCAGCAAACTTTTTCTGTAAAGGGCCAGATAGTAAATATTTTCAGCTTTACGGGCCAGATGGTCTCTATCATAACTCCTCAACTCTGCCATTGTATCATGAAAGCAACCATAGATTATATGTAAATAAAACAACATGGCTATGTTCCAATAAAACTGTATTTACAAAAACAGATAGTGGGGCAGATACGACCTTTGGACCATAATTTGCTGTCCCCTGATTTATGAAATTACCACCATTAAATTGTTTTATAGCCTGCTTTACACAATTAACAATACACTGCAAACATCTCGAGGTATTTTTCTACAAAGTAATAGTAAAGGTTGCATCAGATTCCATTGCAGGACTGTCTGTGCCTTCACTTCTATGAAATTGGTCACTTCTTGTTGAACATGAAGGTAATATCCCCTTTTTCATACTCTGTGTTGTTAGACAAGTTCTTTGATCTTTCTGAGCTTCAGTTTACCTGATATTAAACATGAGTAAACAGGTTAACACCTTCACGATAAAGGACTATTGTGAAGATAACACCTTTAGAAAATGCTAGACAAATATGATCCATATATTACATACCATCAGGCAGTCTTATGGATGTGCATCTAATAAACCCAGCTTCCCAAGCTACACACACGCACACACATTCAACATTCATTCAGCTAACATTTACTCATAGCCTCTTCCATCCTGTACAGTCTAGTTCAGGGGCCAATAGTAACTATTTTCAGCTTTCCAGGCCATATGGTCTCTGTCATAACCACTTAACTCTGCCATTGCAGCACAAAAGGAACCGTTAACCAGTTGCCGTTGAGTCAGTTCTGACTCGTGGTAGCCCCATATGTGCAGAGGAGAATTGCTCCATAGGGTTTTCGAGGTTGTGACCTTTTGGAAGCAGATCACTGGGGCTTTCTTCTGAGGTTCTCTGAGTGGGTGTGAACCACTAACTTTTCATTTAGTAGTCAAGAGCTTAACCGTTTGTGCCACCCAGGGACTGCAAAGGCAATGTGAAGATGTGTTTATGTATTTCAATAAAATTGTTTACAAAAACAGATGGTAGATCGGATCTGGCCCACGGGCTGTAGTTTGCAGACCCCTGTCCTCGTTCATTCTTTCTTCTACAGAACCAGCTTTCACTCTCCTGCTCTCCTGCATATTCTGGATCCTAGGGATATACATCTGCATCCAGTATGGCCCCTGACTTTCAAGAACCTCACAAATGTTCTAGACCAATATTATCCAATACAAATATAATGCAAGCAATAGATGTGATTTTAAATTTGCTAGTAGTCACATTGGAGCTCTGGTGACACAGTGGTTAAGAGCTCAGCTGCTAACCAAAAGGTCAGCAGTTGAAATCCACCACCCGCTCCTTGAAAACCCTATGGGGCAGTTCTACTCAGCCCTGTTGAGTCACTATGAGTCGGAATCGATTCGACGGCAACGGCTCTAGTGGTCACATTAAGTAAAGGAAAAAGAAACAGGTAGTTTAATTTTAATAATTGATCTTATTTCATCCATCAGATCTAAAATGTTATCATTTTAACATGTGATTGATGCAAAAATTATTAAGATAGTTTTAATTCTTTTTTTCCCTTAGTCTTTGAAATCCAGTGTGTATTTTACACTCACAGCACATCTCAGTTTGGACCAGCCACATTTCAAGTGTTCAGTAGCCACATGTGGCCTGTGGCTTCTGTATTGGACAGGGCAGCCCTAGCATTTCCTCCACCTGAATGACCCCCCTAGTAGATTGGAGCCTCTGAGGTAGAAGCCTAAAGAGCCTGCCCCTCAAAGTGAGGGAGCAAGAGGGAGGTGTAGAGGACCAGGAGGCCCTGGTGGGGGTGCACATGGGAACAACCCTGAGTAGCAGAGCTCATTTTGAACCCAGGCTGTCCCTACCTTGAGATTCAGTTCAAAAACCAGGCAGCATTGGAAAGTGCTCCCTCACGCTTGAATGCTAATGCAGAAAAAGAAAAGAGGGTTGAGGGAGCTCAGCTGTACCCTGCCTGCTGATCCCACCCCAGCCTGGCCAGAAAGGTCAACCCCCAGCAGGTCTGCTCACCTCCCTCTCTCCAAACAGACCGTATTTCCCATCACTCCCCACGGCGAGCCAGTCCGGATCCCCCTCCAATCAGCCGCAAGCAGACACCACTGCTTCAGCGCCAGGACCATCTACACCTTGATTTCCTCCAAATACAGCGAGCTCTCCAAGCCCACCTGCTTCTTCCTGGAGGCCTCAGGTGGGTGCACAGTGGTGCCGAAGCGGGGACATTTCCTTTGGCCTCAGGAGCTCCATAATATGGTAGTTAAGAGTGAGTTCTAGAGACAGATTCACCTACATTAAAATCCTACCTCTACCATACTCATTGCGTGTCTTTGGGCAGTTTACATACCTTTCTGAACCTTGGTTTCTGCAATCTGTGTTGTTGTTGTTGCCAGCTCCTGTCAAGTCAGCCCCCAACCCATGGCGACTCCTTGCACAATGGAACGAAATACTGCCCAGTCCTGCATCATCCCCATGATGGATTGTGGATCTGACCATTGTGATCCATAGAGTTTTCATTGGCTGATTTTTGGAAGTAGATCACCAAACTTTTCTTCATAATCCGGCTTAGTCTGGAAGCTCTGCTGAAACCTGTTCAGCATCATAGCAACACTCAAGCCTCCACTGACGGACAGGTAGTGGCTGCACTTGAGGTACATTGGCCGGGAATTGAACTTAGGTCTCCAGTTTGGAAGACGAGAATTCTACCGCTGAACCAGCACTGCTCTCCCGCAATCTGTAGAATGGATTTAGTCCCATGAGGATTAAATAGGATGATGTGTGTGAAGCTCTCAGCACGTATGCAGGTGATAGATGGGAGCTGTTGTTGTGATTCTGTACTTACTGCTATTTTTCCTTTCTTAGGAATCAACTGGCCATTCCTGGTGCTGCTGCCACTTCTGCTGTCGTTGCTGTTGATAATTGCTACAGGGGCTGTGATCTGGAAGAACTCCAGGAGGAATGCCTGGTTTCAGCAGACAAAGATGCCACAGGCCTTGGTATAATGAATTTGGGAAGTGGCAGACAGGGAGGGGTGTTGAAGAGTAAGGAAGTGAAACTAGATTTACAAATAGTCTGGGTATCTGAAGTGCCTTATAAGTCCCTTTTAGTTAAATCACCTCATCTCTGCTAAGGATTTGTCAGGTGCCCAGAGCAGAGCCCTCAGCCTTAGAACTCAGGAGATATGCCTAGAAGGGGAGGGTGAAGGGTGGTGCCAAAAGGGGAAGTCTTAAAAAAGCCCCAACTAAGGCTAAACTTAGTTTGCAGTTTAACCAAGGAGCAGCAGAATTTTGTCACTTGTCTGCTGGCTCACTTTGAATCTGGGGCCAGCTGGGGTAAGGGAAGCCTTGAGAGGTCCAGTAGGTCAGAATCATTCTGCTGAGGGCCTGGGAGTGAAGCTTGACCATGGGTGAGGCTCAGTGGGCAGTCAGGTGTGAGTGGGGGCTTTGAGGATGGATTTGGGGTATCCCTGTGGCACACAGGGAGTATTTTCGGGGTTCCTGGCTCCAGGACCTGCAGGAAATCCCATGGACTATCCGGGCAACCTGTGTGGTAGACACATCTGTGCCCTGTCCCTCTCCCCTCAGCCTTCCCATTTACAGCACTCCAGCTTGACTTCCAACAGCCAGCACCTGCCTCCAGGTGGCATTCGCTGGTTGGTAGAGTCCACTCTGCCCATACATGGGGCTGGGAGTTAGTGCCACCACAACCCCTCACATCCTTCAGCCAATGACTGGCAGAAGCTGGTGGATAAATACCCCAGGCCCTGTGCGCCTCGGTAGGGTGGCTCTGAGGTGCGAGCTCTGCAGTGGCTCCCTGAGCTCCCCAGCAGGATTGAGCTCCAGCTGCCCACAGTGGTAACTTGTTTGATGACACCCCTTTATTGGCTGCTTTTGTGTTTGCTGGGATCCCCTCCCAAAGAAACTGCTTGCATTTGAATACTTGTCTCAGTGTCTGTTTCCAGACCTGAAAAGTTATTTAAAAAGTCATGTTTCAAGAGATCCTAAATTTTCTGCTCTTCTCTCCCCTCCCCAAATCAGGACTTTTCTGGACACATACACCCCATGACAGCCTTTCAGTCCAGCGGCCTGGAGTCCCCAGATGACTTGACCATCTGTCCCCAAAAGGAACTGACCAAAAGGGTCCAGCTGACCCCTGGAGTCAGGGCCTCTGCCACCCTGCAGGCAGGGTCTGAGAAGGACAGTGTTGAGACTGAGGAGGAGGACCCAGGTGACAGTGTCGCCTTCCAGCCCTACATTGAGCCACCCTCCTTCCTGGGGCAAGGATGCCAGATTCCACAATGCTCTGAGGCAGACGGGGTGGACTTAGGGGGTCCCCAGACTCTGATCCACGTTGAAGGTTCCTCTGCTTCAGGTTATTCAGGCAGAAGCTGGGCCAGCACTGTGGACTCCTCCTCCTGGGACGAGGCTGGGCCCTCCAGCTATTTGGCCAAGAAGGGGCCGGGCGAGGGGGTGGTTGGGGACAGGCACTGGGAACCTGTCCCACTACCTGAAGTCTCTGAGGACTCAGGTTTCCAGGAAGAGCCACCGAAAGATGACCTCTCTGCCTGGGCTACCTGGGGCTCTTCAGCAGAGCCAAATCTGCTCCCTGGGGAGCTTCCAGTGTCTCTTAGGACACTGACCATCTGCTGGGACAGCAGCCCAGAAGAGGAGGAGGAGGAAGAAGATGGGGAGGAATCGGAAACTGAGGACAGCGGCACCAGCAGCTGGGAGGCCGAGAGCTCCCAGAAGACCGAGGGCAGGGGTGGGTTACTCGGGCATTACATGGCAAGGTGAGCCACACCCCTGCTTCCCACCAGGTCTGGTGCGGCTGCCAGGCTGCTGGATTCCCCAAGTACCCAAGATGCTGCTGAGACTTGAGAGCCTGCATACAGCATTGAGACGCCGGAGGATTCTCTTGGCACCTCTGGACACCCAACATGCAATAGGTGAGGTCAGGTCACAGTGGACGTCAATGGCTGGCACCACCTAAGGGCCATCTGGAATTTATGAGGAGGGGTGATCTTGCCGGAGTCACCTCTGGTCTAGCAGAGCCTCATGCCTTCCTCCAGCACCCTCTGAGCTCCCTCATCTCCTGAATCATGCCCTCCCAGTTCATCCATCCCCTAGGGGGCGCCCAGGTGGAGAAAAATCCGATTGGCTGCGAGTGTTTAAAGGGAAGGGAAAGAGTGTTCATCATTCAAATCCCAGTCCCTGGAGTCATGGAACTGCACGGTCTTTCATATCAGACAGACCTCGATTCACATCCCAGCTCAGCCATTTACCGGCTGTGTGACCTTGGGTAAATGACCTTCCCTCTCTGAACCTCAGTTTCCTCATCAGCGACACCAACTGGGTGTGGTGGGGGCCCAGGGAGATCTCAAATGTGTGCAGCACGGGGCCTGCCACATCATCGGTGCTCTGTACCTGGTGGTTCTAAGGAGACCCCAGGGCTTCTCCCTCCTGTAGCCCCCAAACTCAGAGCAGCTGGAAGCGTTCATCCTTCAGCCTGCCTTACTTCTCATCTACCTCGTTCCTCCCACCCTCCAAGCCCCCTATTTCCTGGTCAGGAAACTGAACTCTCAGAAGTCAGAGCCCCAGCAAGGGGGACTCTGGTTCCCGTCCCTTTTCTTAGCAATGGGAACTCTGCTTCCAAGGCAAGGAGCCAAACCATCTGCCTTCCAGGACATCTGATTTGCTGAAGTTGGGGGAGCAACACAGCATGGGAGTGGACTCCTGGGCCTGTAATCACTGGACAGTATGTTAGACCCTTTGGCTGACTCTCGTGCTCATAAAGAAGAAGTCTTCTTTTCCCTCCCAATTCTGAGAAACCAGTGTCAACACAAAAACAGTTAACTGCCCCTCCCTCCCTGGGAGCACTGATGGGAGTTCTCAAAACAACTGCTTTGCTAACCTGCACCCACCTGTATAGGGATTAGCATAGCTGAGTTTTCACTCATAGGACCGAGATGTTTGTCTTTCTTGTGGCCAGGGAGCTGAATGATCTTGACTCTGTGACCTGAGCTGTGCCATTTAACCTGCCAGGATATCTGTGTCTCCATTTGTGAAAAAGGGATCTTTGGACTCATTTTGTCCACAGGGCTGTGTCGTTTTGAAACCAACACAAAGAAAAGTTCCTAGAGGTTGTGTGGTGCAGGGGTTCTCAAACCATGCTTCCTTAGGATCTCCCACCCCACCCGCCCCGCTTCAACCAGACCAGCCTTCCTATGCCCTGATTTAGATACTGTGACCTTCTGTGGCCTTCAGCGGCCTTCTCTGTGGGCCTTTGTTTAGGTGGGCTCCATTGCTAGAGAAAAACCAGAGCACTGTTATAACTGAACATCTGTGTAGAGGTGAACACCTGTAGAAGCTGAGGCCGAGTGGCAAAGGGACTTGCCCGAGTCACCACCAAGGCTTAAGGTGCTGCCTAGTGCCCAAATGTCAGATTATTGTGTGTATCTCTAAGGGTCAGCTTTTTTTTTAAATTGTGGTGAAAATATACACAACAAAACATTTGCCAATTCAACAATGTCTACATGTATAACTCAGTGACATTACATTCTTCATGCTGTGCAACCATTATCGCAATCCTTTTCCAAGTTATTCTACCACCATTAACATAAATTTAGTGTCCGTATGCAACTGCCCTTCCCCCTCTCACCCCCTGATAATTGCTAATAATCTTTGGTTTCTATATATTTGCTTATTTCATGTAAATGAGATCATAGAGTATTTGTCCTTTTGCAACTGATTTCTTTCACTCAGCATGATGTTTCCTAAGTTCATGCATGTTGTGGCATGCATCAAGACTTCATTTCTCTTTATGGCTGAGTACAAGCATACCTTGTTTTATTGCACTTCACTTTATTGCACTTCGAAGGTATTGCATTTTTTGCAAATTGAAGGTTTGGGGTAACCCTGCCTCAAGCAAGCCTATCAGCACCATTTTTCCAACAGCATGTGCTCACTTCGTGTCTTTGTGTCCCATGTTGGTAATTCCCACAGTATTTCCAACCTTTTCGTTATTATTATACCTGTTACGGTGATCTGTGATCAGTGATCTTTGATGTCACTATTGTAATTGTTTTGGGGATGCCACAAACCATGCCCATATAAGACAGTGAATTTAATTGATAAATGTTGTATGTATTCTGACTGCTTCACCGACCGGCTGTTCCCCTGTCTCTCTCCCTCTCCTGGGGCCTCCCTTTTCCCTCAGACACAACAATATTGAAATTAGGCCAATTAATAACCTGCAATGGCCTCTAAGTCTTCAAGTGAAAGGAAGAGTGGCACGGCTCTCATTTTAAATCAAAAGCTAGAAATGATTAAGCTTAGTGAGGAAGATACGTCAAAGCCAAAACAGGCCAAAAGCTAGGCCTCTTGAGCCAAACAGTTAGCCAAGCTGTGAATGCAAAGGAAAAGCTCTTGAAGGAATTTAAACGTGCTACTCCAGTGAACACAGGAATGATAAGAAATTGAAACAACCTTATTGCTGATAGGGAGAAAGTTTTGGTGGTCTGGATAGAAGATCAAGCCAGCCACAGCATTCCCTTAAGCCAGAGCCTAATCCAGAGCAAGGCCCTAACTCCCTTCAATTCTGTGAAGGCCGAGAGAGGTGAAGAAGCTGCAGAAGAAAAGTTTGAAGCCAGCAGAGGTTGGTTCATAAGGTTGAAGGAAAGAAGCCGTCTCCATAACATAAAAGTGCAAGGTGAAGCAGCAAGTGCTGATGTAGAAGCTACAGCAAGTGATCTGGAAGATCTAGCTCATTTATGAAGGTGGCCACACTAAACAGATTTTCAATGTAGACAAAACAACCTTATATGGGAAGAAGATGCCATCTAGGACTTTCACAGCTAGAGAGGAAAAGTCAATGCTTGGCTTCCAAGGATAGGCTGACTCTCTTGTTAGGGGCTGGTGCAGCAGGTAACTTTAAGTTGAAGCCAATGCTCATTTACCATTCCAAAAATTCTAGGGCCCTTAAGAATTATGCTAAATCTTCTCTGCCAGTGCTCTATAAATGGAACAACAAAGCCTGGATGACAGCACGTCTGTTCACAATATGGTTTACTGAGTATTTTAAGCCCACTGTTGAGACCTACTGCTCAGAAAGATTCGTTTCAAAGTATCACTGCTCATTGACAATGCACCTGGTCACCCAAGAGCTCTGATGGAGACGTACAAGGAGATTAATAGTGTTTTTATGCTTGCTAACAACATCCGTTCTGTAGCCCATGGATCAAGGAGTGATTTTTACTTTCAAGTCTTATTGTTTAAGAAATACATTTCATTAGGGCTATAGCTGCCAAAGATAGTGATTCGTCTGATGGATCTGGGCAAAGTAAATTGAAAGCCTTCTGGAAAGGATTCATTATTTTAGATGGCATTAAGAACATCCCTGATTCATAGGACGTAAAAACATCAACATTAACAGGAGTTTGGAAGAAGTTAATTCCAATCCTCACGAGTGACTTTGAGGGGTTCAAGACTTCAGTGGAAGAAGTAACTGAAGATATGGTGGAAATAGCAAGAGAACTAGAATTAGAAGTGGAGGCTGAAGATGTGGCTGAACTGCTGGAATCTCATGATAAAACTTTAATGGATAAGGAGCGGCTTTTTATAGATGAGCAAAGAAAATGGTTTCTTAAGACGGCATCTACTCCTGGGGAAGATGCTGTGAACATTGTTGAAATGACAGCAAAGGATTTAGAATATGACATATACTTAGTTGATAAAGCAGTGGCAGATTTGAGAGAATTGACCCCAATTTTGAAAGAAGTTCTGCTAGGAGTAAAATGCTGTAGAGAAATCTTTCGTGAAAGGAAGAGTCAATCGATGGGGCAAACTTTATTGTCTTATTTTAAGAAATTGCCACAGCCACCCCAATCTTCAGCAACCACCACCCTGGTCAGTCAGCAGCCATCAACATCAAGGCAAGACCCTCCACCAGCAAAAAGATTACAACTCGCTGACGGCTCAGATGATGGTTAGCATTTTATAGCCGTAAAGTATTTTTTAACTAAGATATGTACAGTGGTTTTTAGACATAATGCTATTGCACACTTAATAGACTACAGTATAGTGTAAACTTTTATATGCACTGAGAAACCAAAAAATTCATGTGATTCACTTGATTGCGATACTCACTTTATTGCGGTGGTCTGGAACTGAATCTGCAGTATCTCCAAGGTATGCCTGTAATATCCTTTTGTATGCATATACCACGTTTTGTTGATTCATTCATTGATGGACGTTTTGGTTGTTTAAGAGTGAGATATTTGATCTCTACCCAGCTGGACCAAACCCTGGCCCTTTGGCCATGTCATCAAAGGGCCTAGGTCTCAGCCAAGATTTCCAATAGACACTGAACTGGCAGAAAGCCTCCACCACTGCCAGGGCACTATCTTTCTTTTTCTTTCTCTCTCTCTCTGTCTCACACACACACACACACACACACACATACACACACACCCTCTCCAGAGGTTTCCCCTGCAATAAGGCCACATCATTGATCTCAGAGGAGGAAGAACGAGTGAAACCAAGGAGGTGGGGAAGGCTGTGACTCAGGGCCACCTCCCAGGGAAATGCCCGTGCGAGGCTTTTGTTCCTCCTGAGACTCATCTGCGCTGCTGCATGGAAGTCACTTCAAAAAAGCTAAAAGTTACCGTCACGATTATCTTAGACTTGTGTAACATAACCACTTTGTTCTTAAGCCTTGTTATTTTTTTTTATTGAGGTAAAGTTAACACAATACAAAATTAATCATTACTCTGAACAATTCAGTGGCATTTGGTACATTCAGTGTTGGGCAACCATCACCTCTATCCAGTTCCAAGACATTTTCATCACCCCAAAAGCAAATCCCATACTTGATATCTTTTTAAAGAACTGTTTTCATAGTTTCAAATTTCTGTTTTAGGCCGAGGTTTTCAGTAGTTCTATATTCCAGATCCTTTATATTTTATTAAGCGGAACAAAAAACTGGGAAGCATTAGAAAAAAGCATGATAATCAATGTAATTTGTTAACATGTGTTCAGCGTTTAACTGTTTACAAAGCCCTTTTGCATACACAAGGGCAGTTCTTTAAATGGGCTCTGGGGCCACGTTTTAAGAACCTCAAGTAAAGAATGAGTGGTGCCTTAGCTTAAAGTAATGTGTATAATTCTTTGGAGTACCTGAGAAGATTCTATGTTCTTAGGTATTTGTATTTATTTCTCATTTTTTCCTATGTTTGTATTATATTTAAATAATATTCTGATGCTTGTTGGTATCTACCCTGAACTGTTTTAATAAAGAACTCTGTTTTTTAGAGAAAAAGGCACAATTGAAGGGAAAAGTGTGTGCTCTTCTTTTTCAATCTTCTCACCGTTTATCTAGGAAACCTAGCTGTTAAGTCCACGGGGGTCTTGGCTTGGGTTTCCAGAAGCTGACCCAAAGACAAGGATTATGGGTAAAAGCAGTTCACTGGCAACGTGATTCCAGAAAACACCAGAAGGGAAGTGGGGAAGTGAGCTGGGTAAGGAAAAGCAGCCCGTCAAGGTGCCTAAACACTCTGTTCACTGCTATGGGCAACTGGGGCTCAATCCACTTGGGGAACTTTAGGAGTCAGTATAGGGCAGTCTCCAGAATTGTTCCCCTGCCTGAGGCAGGAGCTGGAGAATTTCTCCACCATCTCCGATAGGTCCTGTGTTGGTGGCCCCCTCAGGCACAGTTGCAGGGACTTTCAGGTGGAAGCCATCATGATGGTGCACAGGGAAGGTGAGTGTCCCAGGGGTATGAGTAGGGCGCCAACACCACCTGCTACAGTGAGGCTGGAGGTGTGCCTGCCACCCTGGCAGCTCTCTCAGTTGCAACTATGATCCATAGAAGGATATAGAACAGCCTCTGTGTGGCTGGCCTTGCAATCCCAAACTTGTTACAGTAGATCTGTATTGGGGAGGGTCTCCCAGCATCCAGTGATTCTCTCAGGGCTGCATAGTAACTGCCCAGCACGGTGCTTGTGGATTGTCACCAGTACTTGGCACCAGGGTGGGCACCAGACCAGGCTGAGCTGATCCAAGCCTCTCTCTCTGGAATTCAGAAGTCTTCCTGGCTAGTTGGGTCTGGGACAGGTAAGCTCCAACCTGCTATGACCATATTTCCCATTTTGAGGAATGAGGAACCTCAGTCTGCAGATGACACAAGAGTAGGGCTGCTGCACAAAGAGCCAAGATGAGCAATGGGGAGCCCTGGTTCTGGTGCGTTCCCAAGGCCAAGCTGCAGCCCTGCCCTTGGCTTCCCTGAGATGCCCCTGTATACTGGTAATAAATTCTGCATTTAAGCCAACTCGCTGGGCTTTCTGTTACTTTTAACTAAATGTCCTTGCTAACTCACAGAGACAGTGAATATCGTGGCTTGTGGTCAGGGTTCGGGTATCTGCCTCCTTGAATGGTCCTTTGCAGAAAATGGGGCAGAACTTTTGTCTCCAGGTAATCCTCCCTACCCTGACCTCCCATGCCAGGTCACCTTTGAGCATCTCTTTACCTGTGTGCTGCCACCTTCTGGACAGTGATGGAATGCCAGGGCTGCCGGCATTGCCCATGTTCTCATTAGAACAGCATTCAGGGGAGCTGGGAGAGTGGAGGGTGGGATAATGGATGTTACATTCTGAGAACTCCTTGAGGAAAGGAATTCTTTGCTTCTGGCACCAGAACCTGACAAGGGCGGAAGCTTGGTAGTGAGTGAATGAAAAACGAATGAGTGAATGAATTATGAATCAGGGTCAGTAAGAAGTTGAGTGAGGTCCCTAGATGATGCAAATGGTTTGTGCTCGACTGCTAACCTAAAGGTTGGTGATTTGAATCCACTCAGCAGTACCGCAGAAGAAAGACCTGGTAATCTGCTTCTGTTAGGATTACAGCAGAAAACCCTATGGAACAGTTGTACTCTTGTAACACGTGGGGTCACTGTGAGTCAGGACTGACTTGACAGCAACCAACAACAACAAAGAGGGGAGCAAGAACTCCCAAGGGGCTGGATGTGTGTGCATTACACATAAAGTGGCCGGACAGCATGCATTAGACAGCGCTATCCTAGACCCCAAATTGCTGCCGCCCTTGGAGGACTGTTTTGCCTCCACCCAGCATCTGCTCAGAGGAAGGGATCAGGGCTCAGTGAATGAAACAGTGAGGGAGCCGAGAGAAGTGGGAGACAAAGCAGTACCTTCAACCCCTGCTGTTTTCATCTTGGAACTTCCCCCATATGCTTTAGGACTTGATCAATGAAAGCTTCTTGTGTCTTTCTTGAGCTCATGCCCGTGTGTACAAAGTGGGGCTAAAGTCATGAGGATTTTTTTTTGTTTGTTTTTTTAACACAAACTAGACATTATCTATATCTAAATGAGTGAGTCAATTACTTAAGGGATACCAGTTGACGCCAGGACACATTCCAGCCCAGGGTGCCCCACCCCTGAGCATGTAATGATGATGCAGGACAGGGAGGTGTGATGGCTTTTTATAAATTGTCAACCTTTTCTTTTCCTTATTGCCTCTGTAAGTGAGTGAGGAGAAGGCAGGGTCCCGAGGCAGGAATGCCTCTGCGTGCCCAGTCCTGGTGGGCAGCACCATCAGCAGGCAGAAGGAGGCTGCTCCAGGTGCCGACACCTCAGACAAGTCCAGGCTGTTCTTGCATGGTGCATCCCACCCACTCGAAGCCGTGGTTTCTCTGGGCACAAGATGGGCCACCTCGGAAGCCAGATTACAACAGGGGCACTGGAGCCTTTTCCCTCTTCTCTCTCTGAGCCCCAGGCCCTTTCATTGAATCCCCCTCCTCTAAATAACTCTAACCAACCTCAAGGCCCCATCTGTAGGAGGCAATGGCATTGAGTTCCCCCATCCCTGGGGTTTGACCGCAGAAACTACTGCCGATTGAATTTTCTAAGCAAACATTTATCATTACCTTCATCGCCATCTCCTCCATCCCCATACCCTGCAAACCCCACTTTGTCCTCTGTTCTTCATTGTGCAACAGGAGCCTCACAGCATGAGACCTCTTCCTCAGAAACTGTACAGAGGCATCAACTTGTTTGAGCCTCACAGCAACGCCAAAGAGTAGAGATTATTATTTCCATTTTGCAGATGAGAAAGCTGAGGGTCAGAAGCATGCAGCAGGTAGGTGGCAGAGGTAGGATTCGAACCCAGGTTTGTCTGTCCCAAAGCCCATAGTCTGTTCATGCCACCTGGCTCCCAGGGGGCATATGAAACAGTTCCCCCAATTCTGCTATGAGAAGCAAGATCTTTTTAACATTTATATGGAGAAGTCTGGATTTATAAGTATGCAAGAGGCTTCTAGAATGCCTTACCCCAAGACAGCTGAAATCATAAGCAGAGTCAATAAATACTGAGTTGAATTTGTGCATATGTCACTGACAACAGTCAGGAAGGGAGTCCTGGGATGTCAGGGAAGGTCTCCAACCCAAAGGTGACACAGAAGTAGAAGCCGTTCAAGCTCCAAGGGCCCTTAGATGCCTTCTAAACCAAGCTAAGAAACTGAGGCCCAGAGAGGGGACAAGACCTATTCAAGGTCACCTGGAGTCAGGTGCAGAGTTGGGACCAAACCGAGGTTCCACACCCGGGCCGTCTAAGTCAGTGTCCCCGATTGACATGCCCAGGCCTTGGAGTCAGATGGACCCCCAAAGTGAGTCTATTTCTCAGCTTTTCTCCAAGAAGAGGATCTGGGGTGGATTGTCCATAAGGCATTCCTTGCTTCTCCTGCCCAGGAGTGTCAGGGACCCCTTCAGACTCTCTCATGGACGAGACACCAGCCACAGAGATAGCATGTCCCCCAGGTAGCCTTCCTGTGAACATCCCACTGACTTCTATTTTTTTATTTTAAAAATTTTTTAATGTACAAATATACATAACACAACATTTGCCAATTCCACATTTTTCAGGTGCACAATTTAGTGATACCAATTACATTAATCATGTTGTGCAACCACCACCCACAATCATTGCCAAATTTCCCATCACCGTAGAAAAACACTCCATGCTTCCTAAACTATGGCTCCTGCTTTCCCCCCTCACTCCCACCCACTAATAAGCTGTGGTCCCTAGACATTTGCCTATTCTTGTTATTTCATATAAATGAGATCATACAATATTTGTCCTTTTGTGATTGGCTTGTTTCACTGAGCATAATGTTTCCGAAGTTCATCTGTGTTGTACCATGGATCAGGTTCATCTATGAATCCGGACTTCATTTACTTCATTTACCCCACTGCCTTTTGATGTTCTTGCTTCTGCAAAGCAGGTTCTGGCATCCCTGGGTATTAAGAGAAAGGAAGGGAGCTGGTCACATTCCCGGGCATTTGTCATTTTACTAATTAGCAGTTGCTGTCAACTTGACTCCGACTCATGGTGACCTATAAATGTTAGAGTAGAATTGTGCTCCATAAGGTTTACAATAGCTGAGTTTTCAGAAGTAGGTCACCAAGCCTTTCTTCTGAGGCACCTGTGGGTGGACTCAAATCTTCAACTTTTTGCTTAGCAGTCAAGTACATTAACAAGTTGTACCACCCAGGAACTCCATTTGTCATTTTAGGATAGGCTTTTTTACAGCTTAGGAAAGTTCCGTAGCCAGTATGGAAGCCCTGGCCAGCTCCCCCAGCACACTCACTCAGCAAATATTACTGAGTGCCTGCTCTGGGCCAGCTGGTGCTGGACACTTTGATACCAAAGAGAGCGAGTTACAGGCCCTGTCCCCAACATACCCATGGTCGGTCAGAGGTAACATAGGGCAACAGATAGTATAGTGTGCCATTCTGTTTGTTCTGTTCCCATTGATCTACCTTCCCTTCCCCTCCTTGCCTTCTCATCTTTGCTTTGGGTAAATATTGACCATTTGGTCTCATATAGTTGACTGTTTGAGGGAGCACATTACTCACAGGTGGTATTGTTTATTGTGATAAATGCTATAATGGGGATACACAGGGGACCATGGGAACACAGAGCTGGGTGATACACACTGAGAAGTCTTCCTGGACCTCTTCCTGCAAAGAGGTCTGAAGGAGGAACAGGAGTTAGACAGGAAGAGGGGATGAAAAGGGTGTTCCAGGCGGCAACAACAGCTCATACAAAAGCTCAGAGATAAGAGAATGCAAGGTGCATTGGAGGAATTTGTCAGAGAGAAAACAAATATAGTTCCCTGGCAGTCTGGGCCAGAGTGAATCTGCTGCTATAAAGGTCAATCCTGTAAGTCGATGTTGGATACCTGCTCTGCATTCAGCCACAATGTGGAGAGTACAGAGAAATAAATACAAGGGGTTCTCTTTGTATCTGGCATGCGTTCTCCCTCACGGGGGAGACAAGAATCATTCAATTTTAGAGACCAGAGGATAAGCCTATCTAGGGAACATCTATCTACCAGTGGTCACAGCCTCCCCTTGAATACATCCAGCAACCTACTGCTTTCTACCTCACCAGGCAGCCCATCCCAAAGCCAGCCGTACCACAGTAGTGAGAGCTGTTATCCTTAATCAAGGAAAGCTTGCTTCCTTAGTTTGTTCCCCACTGCCTCTGGTTTTCCTGTTTAGAGTTAGTTACGCAAAAGGGTTCTAGACCCTTCTCCATGCAACAGCCCCTCAGATATTTGAAGACAGTGCTCATGTCTCACCTCCACCCCAACCTAACTCTCTCCTTTCCAGACCTGAAGAAGAACATTGGGTAACACCAAAATGCAAGGCAGACAGGAAGCTCTGGAAGGATTTTCAAAAGTGAGACTGCTGTTGGCTGGAGTTGTCATGAGTGTAGGTAACATCTATTTCTAGGAAGAGAAACCATCTGAGCTGGCTTTGAGGAAGAGGTAGTTTAGCTAAGAGAGAGGAAATGACATTCTAGGAGAGGAGGCCAGCCCAGACAAGCCACTTCTTTAATAAGCTCTTTGTTCTGTTTAGTAACCTTGTTTTTTCTTAATACAAAATTTCCCCTAAAAGCTGCCTATTAAACTGCCCCCCTTTAATAAAGCATTACTGCAGTGTGGTTCTGCACCCGGGCGCCTGTGTGGCTGCAACTCCATGCCAGGGGCTGAGGTCAGATGCTTGTAAATAAATCAGAACCCACAGGTGAGCGCCTCAGCACAAGTGTGTGATGTGGGCACCTGGGCATCATGATGCGCGACATGTATAAACTTATTCTCTAGCCCTGGAAAAAAATGTAACGTATCTCCTATAAAATGTTTTGAAAATGCAGAT
Source organism: Trichechus manatus latirostris (assembly GCF_000243295.1). NCBI lineage: Eukaryota > Metazoa > Chordata > Mammalia > Sirenia > Trichechidae > Trichechus > Trichechus manatus. The sequence continues at coordinate 5,589,623 of NW_004443984.1, forward strand.
GAGCAAAGGAAAGAAAATAAAAATCATCATCCAGAAATAACTCAGTCAATATTTTCATATATTCTTCAAGACTTTTTCTCTATGTGTGTATACATGTGTTTTAACCAGGCTTCTACTGTACATAGTTTATTCCACAGCTCTTTTTATTCAGTGATATACGGTGAATCTTTTCTAGCAACAAAGCATTTTTCTGCAGCATCATTTTGAAAGCTGCATAGGTCTTGCATTGGGCGAACATACCATCATTCATTTAACCAAATATTGGGCATGAGGGATGTTCCCTTTTTTCTTTTTAACTAGTAGAAATGAAGTTTAGATGTTTTCAAATTCTTTAAAAGTCCTGGTGTCTTCTTTCCTATGGATTCCTACATAACTCTAGTCCCTCATGACTACAAGGAGTCTACTTCGTTCATCAAGTTCCTTCCTCTTGATGCTTCTGGAAATCCCCAAGGAAGGCTTACGTGTCCACTGATTTAATAGGGCTGCAGCTTATCCTCTCAGCCAACCAGCCATCTTGGTCTAGAAACTGCTCCTCTTCTCCCCGTGGGTCCCCTCTTGGCATTTGGTAACCTGTTTCTCTGGGCCATGACCTCCCCACTCCGTATTGTCCCTAGAGTCATCAAAGGCCCTGTATCTATCATGGTGCAGTCAGAAACACAGAAATATCTCTAGTCTTTCAAACCAAGGGAATTTAATACAAAAGAGTTGGTTACCTAGATAATGGAAGAGCTGAGAATCCAGTCAGGGACTGGGAGGCAGCCCAGAGATTCAGCACTACAGGAAGTTGCTTCACTCCTTGAATTGAAGGGAAACACGGGGGAGGTGGTGTTCTAGAGCCCAGAAGTTGGCCATCTGAAAGGAGCTACAAACATGGTGGGGGCCGCCTGGCCAGAGGGGCTGTCCAGTGGGAGCTGGAGTCCCAGAGAGACACAGCCATTACCGGGGCTATCATTCAAAGCAGAGAACCAAACAAAAACCCATTGCTGTCAAGTCGATTCCGACTCATAGTGACCCTAAAGGACAGAGTAGAACTGCTCCATAGGGTTTCCAAGGAGCACCTGGTGGATTCGAACTGCCGATCATTTGGTTTGCAGCCATAGCTCTTAACCACTATGCTACCAGGGTTTCCCAAAGCAGAGAAAGAGGGGGAGAAATACCCTGAGTTCTTTCCTCCAGTCCCTGCCGTTGGCTGAGCCTATCAGGAAGCAGTTGACAAAGGCTCCTGGAAATGTAGTGTCCTGCAGTAGAGGAAAAGCTTGGTAAAGCACAGCTTAGATTTGACTGTTTTGTTGAACAAGCTTTACCAAAGGCTCAGAGCTGATAGAACACAATTACAAAACAGAAGGGAAAAACTTAAACATAGATTCTTGGATATCACAGGCCATTATGTCCAGAAGACAAACCCTCCACACAATCCTTTATGGACCAGCTCTCCTGCCCATAGGCTGGACCTGCCGTTATGAGACTGGGGCCTGCCAATCTCTCCCCACAGGCAGGACCCTTTGAATGTGTCCACCTAACCAGAGTCCAGTTCCCTTCAACCTTCTCGGGGACCCAGCAAGGAGGACAAAACCATTGCCCCTCACATCCTGCCCCAAAATCTCATTCCCGTGAATCATGTTAATCTCTCTAGGCGTAGCTCTACACAGCAGAATCACAGGCTGGCTGAGCAGTTTGAGTCTTTATTGTCCCAAACATGCAGCCCACTTGTGGATTTTGCCCCCACTTCTAGCACAGCAGAAAGAATCACTGAAGTTTGAGATCAGTTTTTTTCTAACCTGTTGTAGACCCCAGACCCCAGAGACTCCAAGTAAGAGTGTCTTGGCATCCCCACCCCCAGCAACCACTGAAGGAGAAAGCTGTTCCCCGGCCTATTGTCCAGCATAGGGGACCAGCCTGGATATGGGGCACCAGGAGGGACATCAGACTCCCTATATCTCCTCCTGCCAGAACAAAGACAAGGAGTGATAGCTTTTCCTTTGCTTCAAGGAACATTCTGGAACATATGTTTTGCTCCCTTGTCCAGTTATTTTCCTCAGGGTAAATCCCCTGGGAATGGAACCACTAGGGTAAAAGGCATGTGTTAAAGGCTTTTGATATCCACTGGCAAATAACTCTCTGATAAGACTGTGTATCGTGGATTATCATTGCCTTTTCTGCCTCCCAGCTTCTTGATAAACCACTAAAGAGTTGTGGGGTGAATCAGGCCAGACCAGATATACAAGTCAGCCTGTCAGTGTTGCTGTCTTCTCCAACTAGGGACGGAACTCCCTTGGGTCCCGCCCAGAACCTGGAATTCAGGAGCGCACAATCCAGGCACCTTTGTACCTTGGCTCCCCGGGCCCAGGTCCCACCCTCTCCTTCTGTCCCCGCCCCATGCTCAGGTGGAGCCAGCTGCCAAGGCAGCAAGGCTTCCCAGCCCTGGCACTGTGCGGGGCCCAGAGTGGAGGCCAAAAGAAGGCTCCATGCTGGGTCTGATGAAGACCTTACTGACCATCCTGACCATGGGATCCCTGGCTGGTGAGTGCCCACCCACCCTGTGGTCAGCCCCTCACCGCCCTAGGAGTCAATGATCAGCGTTGCTTCCCCACTGTCCACCCAGCCCTGAAACAGCCAGTTTCAGTTTCCTCTCTGCTAGGACAGAACGGGGTGCCAGATTTTCCTGCAAAAGCAGATGCCTAGCTGTGGGTTCTGGGGAGGGGGAGAGGGTGCTTCAGATTCTGGATTCTTCCAGAGACACAACTGACCCTCAAGTCTGATAGGGGTGGGAAGTAGTCGACTGTCTGAACTGGGAGTCCCAATCGTCCCCATCCCAGTGAATGAAGAGTTGTCCTGGGGGAGGTGGATATACTTTGGCCCCTCTGATCGTTCTGGTAGAAATTGCACTACCCGTTCCTCTGCTTCTGGCCAGCACTAGTCTGAAAAGGGGAGGCAGGGGAGGGACAAGATGGACAAAGCTTGAGTTCCACAATGCCATTGCCTCTCTCTATGCCCCTGTGGGGCTTCTTCCAGCCACCTTTGCTGGAGCTGAAAGAACATTTTCTCCCAGAGTGGCCAGATCTATTATATTAATAGGTCGTAAAAGAACCAGAGTCCTTTTGAAAACAGGATTAAAGGGCATAGTTTTCAAATCCAGTAAAGTGGATTTGAACTCAGCATTATGGAGAAATTTCAGACAGACATGTGAAACTCCAGATTGTATTTCTGTTCCCCAAAGGTGTTAAACAAAATACAGGGATCTTTCATTAGTCCGAAGGACTAATTGTTCACAGCTACCAAGGCCTCCACCGGACTGAATCCAGTACCGCTAGATGGTGCCTGGCTACCATCACTGACTGCTCTGACCAGGATCACAACAGAGGGTTCTGGACAGAGCTGGAGAAGGATGTAGAGCATAAT
>NW_004443984.1:5593172-5598018 GCF_000243295.1 Trichechus manatus latirostris
TGGTGATAGGGAACCCAAGGTTGAGTAAGGATATTGTTGATGTGTTGTGAGATTGTTAACCATTGTCATAGGGCAACATTTGTAGTAACTGTTAAACGAGAAACTATTTTGTTCTGTAAGCCTTCATCTTAAGTGAGAGTGACAGCACAATTGGGAGAGTGTAGTCAACGTCACTGAACTGTGCATGTAGAAGTTTTTGAAATGGTGTATCTTTGGCTATGTGTATTTTCACCAAAAAAAAAGTTGAGAAGTTAGAGTGTTGATATGTTGTGGGGTTGTTAACCAATGTCATAAAACAACATGTGTACTACTGTTTCATGAGAAACTATTTGTTCTGTAAGCTTTCACCTGAAGTACAATAAAAAAATTAAAAAAAAGACCGGGGGGGGGAATTCAGGGATCTTTCTCAGGAAAGTTCTCAAGTCAAAATGTGGTCTTAATTAAAGCGGGGAAGAAGTAGCATTTTCTTGCTCAAGGGCAGGATGAAGCAGTGGCCCAGGAAGGGCCCGGGCTTTCCCCCATGCTGTCCTGGATGAGTGCTGACTGGACCCATGGCTGCAAGGGACCAATGAGCCCAGCCTTTACGCCAGCCCCTCCAGTCTGTTCTTCCCTGCAACCAAGCTGAATATTCCCGACACGCAGCCTGTGGTGGGCCCCAGAGATCTGATGCATTCCCAAGAGCTCCAAGAAATGTGCCTTTGGGAAACTGTTAGGGGTCAGTAAGTTCACTTGGAAGGTCAGCGAAAAACAGGAAGACTCTCAACGAGATGAACTGACACAGTAGCTGCAACGATGTGCTCAAGCATAGCAACGATTGCGAGGATGGCACAGAACTAGGCAGTGTTTCATACTGTAGTACATAGGGTGGCTATGAGTCAGAACTGACTCGATGGTATCAACAATAACAACAACAAGTTCACTTTGGAGTCCATGGATGGCACCAAAGGTTAAGCCTAACAAAAAGGTTGGCAGTTTGAACCCACCCAGAGGCACCTCAGAAGAAAGTCCTGATGATCTGCTTCCAAGAGGTTACAGCCTTGAAAACCCTATGGAGCACAGTTCTACTCTGCAACACGTGGAGTCGCCATGAGTTGGAACTGGCTTGACAGCAACTGGTGAGGTCACTTTGGGGAACCAGGTTCTCCCCACCCCCACATTCTTAAGCTGATTCCAGAGGACGTTGATTGCTTTTTGTTTGTTTCTTAGCTTCTCTACTGATTGACATAAATTTGTTTTCCCTCACAACTGTGTAAACTTCCCTTTTATTAAGTCTACCAGGTTCTACAACACAGGTCTCTTAGGGTTTCAAAATGTAGACTTTCACCCAGGGAAGTGCAGAAATGACACAAACTGAAGAATGGATGATGGATTTGAGGAGGAAAAGGAGCAAGTCAGGCAGGAGGAGGGGAAGGCCTTGTTACCACAATATCCCCTAAAAGAGTTGGGCCTGCTTCAGTTCCTTCCTGAAAAGTGGTGTCAACCTCACCCATCCCAAGTGCCCCTGCCCTGCCACTAGCCTCCCTCCAATTCAGACAGACTCTCTACTCGCCACCCAGGACACTGACCCCAACCAGCAACCTTTCCCACTGAAGACTCTAACCCACCACCAGGGGAGGCCAAGCCAACCCCCAGACAGACCTGGCTCTCTCATATGTTGCCCTCTCCCTCTCTGCCCTTGACCCCACCGTCCCACCTGAAGCCACCACTCAGTCCTGACCTCAGCTGGACTCCTTCTGTCAGCCTAAGACCCAGCCCTGAATCTAGGACCCTTGCCCCAACTCCAGTCTCGCCCCGACTCAGATCCAAGCAAGACTTCAGCCACATCTTGGGGCTCAGCAGCTCAGCCATCACAGTGGATAAAGTAGTAAGACTTCCCACAGTCCCATTTTGGGGGCTCTAAGAAGCCTGGAAGACAAAGATTTCTGCAACTGCTGGGCCAGGCCAATGCAGATTCAGAGAGGAGGGTCACCTTGAGTTTAGCTAGTGGACACACAGCATGACTGGACTGCCCTAATATTCTTCCCCATCCCCACAGGTGCCTCCCCAAGTCCACGGATCCCTCTTGCAGGAATACTATAGACTTGGGGGAGGGAAGAAATAACTATCCACTCCCTCCCACCCTGGGCCTGCCGGTGGTCATGGGCATGTCCAAGGGTAACACACATACACCAAACATACATATACAAAGGCCTCAAGAACTGATTTGACTGGGTTGATACCTGTTTGCTTCCCACTTCAGTCAACCAGGCCCTTCTGAGCATGCTCAGAGCCAGCTGCCAGCCCTGGCCACCATTTTCCTACACTTTCTTCCTCACCACAGGCCAAACTTGGAGGGCTGAGGGAGGGGGTTTGCAAATCAAGGGCTCTCATTGACAGTGAAAATTGCTTCAGAGGTAGCAGCCCCTCTCCTGGACCCTTTCTTGGGGCTCAGGCCTTTACTGCCCATTCTTTGCGATAATGGTAGTGATTGGGCAAAGGCCAAGGCTGGAAGAGAAGGTCACCAATGCTATCAGGACCAGCTTCTCCCCTCCTCTCTCCTTCCACCCTCCCTAAGCTGATCCCATTACCAAGGGCTCAGGCCACCGAAGCTCCCCTCATCCCATAAGAAAGAGTGAATAGGACAGCCCCCCTCCTTACACAGTGAATTTCTTGCTTTCCCAGGTCCCACTCCCTCAGACTCAACATATCTATATTGGCACCAACTTAGTGCTAAATACTTTCACAGACATTGCCCCACAACCAGTTTAACACTGGGATGAATACTGTAGGCACTGTCACTTGCTAATTGTGACACTGGAAAAATTATCTTCTCTGAGTCTCAGTTATTCTTATCCATAAAATGGGTATAGTAATAGCAAGCACCTAATCAGGTCATCATAAGAATTTAGTACCTGGGGCCTGGTAAGCACTTCATAAATGGTAGCTACCACTGTTGTCTTTTGTTTTCCTTTAAGTAAGTAAAATTGTTAGCAATTTAGAGGTGAGGAAATTGAGGTTCTAATTGCTTAAACAATTTCCCCTAGGTCACCCAGACTGTGCATGGCCTAGTCAGTGTCCTACCTTACCAAGAAATCTGTGTGGCCGCTGGAGGTGCCTTTGCTTTAATAAGAAGGCACTGTGGTGTCTAGCAAGCAGAGAGGTGGGGTTCCATGAATACCCCTTCCACTACTGTTCGAAATAATTGACTTGGGGCAAGTTCCTTTCTATGCCTTTTAGTTGAATGTCTCTAAATTAGGAGTGAGGACACCAATTTCAGAATGTGTTAAGAAGTAAATGAGACGCCGCCCAGCCACCTGCGATAGGGGCCCATGAATAAGAGGTGCCCCCTAGTCCTTACAGCTAACAGCATTAGGTGCTTATAGTCTGGCTGCAAAACCCACCCACTTATGCACTCTAGGGAACAGGGACACGTCTTCCTCCTGGACACTCAGGGGCAGCCGTCAGCCTCCTGAGTTGCTCAGAGTGTGTCCCCCTGCTGCAGCCAAATGCCTGTGCATACACCAATCACCCATGCATGTCTAGGACTGTAAGTAAGAGCCTACTCCACACACTTGTTGGTTATCTACCTGGGCACTTGAGCTGAATCCATACAGGAGGAGTGGGCAGACTCCTGAGCTCACATACCTAGTAACAGATCTAACCACCTGGTGAGAGGACATTAGAGCTTCAAAGGCACCAATAATCAAACTAGCTTATACAAGCAGCCTATTTGGGCATATCAAAACAAAACAAGAAGCTAGGACACAGTAAGCAAACATAAAATAAATAAATATAATAACTTGTTGATGGTTCAGAGACAACAGTTAATATCAAATCACATAAAGAGGCAATCCATGATGGCTTTAGCAAGCTCCCAAAATAAAGAATCTAGAAATTTTCCAGAGGAGGAAAATTTCTTGGAATTGCCAGAGGCAGAATACAAAAGCTTAATATATAGAACTCTTCAAGAAATTAGGAAGGAAATTAAGCAAAACGCAGAACACACAATAGGGGAAATTAAAAAGATTAGAGAAGAGCATGAAGACAAACTTAACAGGCTGTAAGAATCCACAGAGAGACAGCAATCAGGAATCCAGAATATTAACAATAAAATTTCAGAGTTAGACAACGCAATAGAAAGTCATAGGAGCAGAATTGAGGCAGTGGAAGTCAGAATTAGTGAGACTGAAGATAAAGCACTTAACACCAACTTATTTGAGGAAAAATCAGATAAAAAGATTAAAAAAAATGAAGAAACCCTAAGAATTATGTGGGACTCTATCAAGAGGAATAACCTACGAGTGATTGGAGTACCAGAACGGGACGGGAGGGGGATAACAGAAAATACAGAGAGAATTGTTGAAGACTTCTTGGCAGGAAACTTTCCTGATCACGAAAGATGACAAGATATCTATCCAAGAGCCTCATCAAACGTCACATAAGGTAGATCCCAAAAGAAAGTCACCAAGACATAATCAAAATTGCCAAACCAAAGATAAACAGAGAATTTTAAGAGTGGCTAGGAATAAACGAAAAGTCATCTATGAAGGAGAGTCAATAAGAATAAGCTCAGACTACTCAGCAGAAACCATGCTGGCAAGAAGGCAATGGGATGACATATATAAAGCCTTGAAGGAAAAAAACTGCCAGCCAAGAATTACGTATCTAGCAAAACTTTTTCTCAAATATGATGGCAAAATTAGGGCATTTCCAGATAAACAGAAGTTTAGGGAATTTGCAAAAACCAAACCAAAATTATAAGAAATACTAAAGGGAGTCCTCCAGTTAGAAAATCAGTAACATCAGATAACAACCCAAGACTAGAACACAGGACAGAGCAACCAAATATCAACCCAGATAGGGAAGA
>NW_004443984.1:5602178-5626765 GCF_000243295.1 Trichechus manatus latirostris
CTATTATACCGCCACGGTAGTCTAAACAGCCTGGTACTGGTACAACAACAGATACATAGACCAATGGAACAGATTTGAGAATCCAGACATAAATTCATCCGCCTGTGAGCAGCTGATATTGGACAAAGGCCCAAAGTCCATTAATTGGGGAAAAGACAGTCTCTTTAACAAATGGTGCTGGCATAATCGGATATCCATCTGCAAAAAACTGAAACAAGACCCATACCTCACACCACGCATGAAAACTAACTCAAAATGGATCAAAGACTTAAATACAAAATCAAAAACCATAAAGATCCTGGAAGAAAAACTAGGCACAATGCAAGGAGCCCTAATACATGCCATAAACACAATACGAACCATAAGTAACAATGCACAAGCACCAGAAGAGAGACTAGATAAATGGGAGCTCCTAAAAATCAAACACTTATGCTCATCATAAGACTTCACTAAAATAGTAAAAAGACAACCTACAGACTGGGAAAAAAATTTTTGGCTACGTCAAATCTGATCAGCATCTAATCTCTAAAATCTACAAGATACTGCAAAACCCCAACAACAAAAAGACAAACAACACAGTTAAAAAGTGGGCAAAGCATATGAACAGGCACTTCACCAAAGAAGATATTCAGGCAGCTAACAGACACAGGAAGAAATGCTCACGATTATTAGCCACTAGAGAAATGCAGATCAAAACTACAATGAGATGTCATCTCACCCCAACAAGGTTAGCATTAATCCAAAAAACACAAAACAATAAATGCTGAAGAGGTTGTGGAGAGACTGGAACACTTATACACTGTTGGTGGGAATGTAAAATGGTACAACCACTTTGGAAATCGATTTGGCACTTCTTTAGAAAGCTAGAAATAGAAGTACCATACGATCCAGCTATCCTGCTCCTTGGAATATATCCTAGAGAAATAAGAACCATCATATGAATAGATATACGCACACCCATGTTCATTGCAGCACTGTTCACAATAGCAAAAAGACAGAAACAATCTAGGTGCCCATAAACAAATTATGGTATATCCACACAATGGAATACTACGCAAAGATAAAGAACAACAATGAAGCTGTGAAACATAACATGGAGGAAGCTGGAGGTCATTATGCTGAGTGAATTTAGTCAGTCACAGAAGGACAAATATTGTATAAGACCACTATCATAAGAACTCAAGAAAAGGTTTAAACACAGAAGAAAACATTCTTTGATGGTTACGAGGGTGGGGAGGGAGGGTGAGGGTTATTTACTAACTAGACAGTAGATAAGAATTAGGTTAAGGGAAGGACAGCACACACTACAGGGGAAGTCAGCACAACTGGATTAAACCAAAGCTGAGAAGTTTCATGAATACAATCAAACACTTTGAGGGACAGAGTAGCAGGGGTAGGGGTCTGGAGACCATGTTTTCAGGGGGCATCTAGGTCAATTGGCAACACAAAGCTTATTAAGAAAATGTGCTGCATCCTGCTTTGGTGAGTGTCATCTGGGGTCTTAAAAGCTTGCAAGCTGCCATCTAAGATGCATCAGTTGGTCCCAACCACCTGGAGTAAAGGAGAATGAAGAACACCAAAGACACAAGGAAAGTATTAGCTCAAGAGACAGAAAGCGCCACATAAACCAGAGACTTCATCAGCCTGAGACCAGAAGAACTAGATGGTGCCTGGCTACCACCAATGACCGCCCTGACAGGGAACACAACAGAGTCCCTGATGGAGCAGGAGAAAGGTGGAGTGCAGAACTCAAATTCTAGTAAGAAGACCAGACTTAATGGTCTGACTGAGACTGGAGGAACCCCAGAAAGCATGGCCCCTGGATTCCCTAACAGGCCAGAACGAAAACAATTTCCGAGGCCAACTCTTTAGACAGGGATTGGACTGGACTGTGGGACATGAAGTGATACTCATGAGGAGTGTGCCTCTTAGCTCAAGTTGATACAAGAGACTAAACGGGCAGCTTCTGTCTGGAGGTGAGATGGGAAGGTGGAGAGGGTTAGGAGCTGGTTGAATGGACATGGGGAATCAGGGGTGGAAAGGAGGAGTGTGCTGTCACAGTATGGGGAGAGCAATTAGAGTCACATAACGATGTGTGTATACATTTTTGTATGGGAAAAAATAAAAAAAAAAAGAAGTAAATGAGAGGCAAGTGTTAGCTGGAATGCGAAAAAACTGGGACCCTTAAACATTGCTGGTGGGAACGTAAAATGGTGCATCCACTTTGGAAAACAGTAGGCGGTTCCTCAAAAAATTAAATATAGAAGTACTATAAAAAAACTGTTGTCATCAAGGCAATTCCGACTCACGGTGACTCCATGTTTACAAAGTATAATTGAGCTCCATGGGATTTTCTTGACTGTAATCTTTAGGAGAGCAGATTGTCAGGCCTTTCTTCCACAGTCCCACTGGGTGGGTTCAAACTGTCAACCTTTCGATTAGTAGTCAAGTGTAAACCGTGTGTGCCACCCAGGGACCTGGAGGTCCTATACTCAAGAGAATTGAAAACACATGTCCACACAAAAACTTGTGCCCCAATGTTCATAGCAACATTATTTTTAATGTTCAAAAAGTTGAAACAAGCTAAATGTCCATAAACTGTTGAATGGATAAACAAAATACAGTATACCCATACAATTGAATATTTTTCACTTATGAAAAGGAATGAAGTACTGATACATGCGATAAAATGGATGAACCTTAAAAGTTTATGCTAAGTGAAGGAAGTCAGACACAAAAGGCCACATACTATATTATTCTGCTTATATGAAAGTCCAGGGTAGGCGAATCCATAGAACAAGAAAGCAGATAAGTAGTTGGCAGAAGATGGGGAGAGAGGACAACGGGGAGTGACTGCTAACGGGTACAGGAGTCCTCTTTGGAGTGATGAAAATGTTCTGGAATTAGATAGTGGTAATGGTTGTGGAACTTTGTGAATATACTAAAAACCGCGAATTGCATACTTTAAAAGAGTAAATTTTGTGGTGTGTGGATAATATCCCAATGCGAAGAAAAAAAAGAAGGGAATGAGAGTAGTGAGTGGTCAGTCAGCACAGTCTCCTGCATGTGGGGGATGTTAGTTCTCACCCCCATCTCATGGTAGAAGGCTTGGGGGGTGGTCTGTGACTTCATCTGCTCACCCTATTCCCATCCTCCTGCAGCCCACATTGCTGAGGACACCTCGAGTCTTCTTCAGCAAGTGAAGTTCCAGTCCAGCAACTTTGAAAACATCCTGACGTGGGAGAGTGGGCCCGGGAGCACCCCAGGCACGGTCTACAGCGTGGAGTATAAGACGTAGGCTTCTCTCTCAGCTCAACTCTACCCTGAAATCAAACCCTCTAGGGAAATCCCCTCATTCCACAGTCCCATTGATCTACCTGGACTGAAGCCACACTGCCCCTCCTAGATGGAGCTCTGCTCCTTTCTGTTTCGTTTGCAGAGGGAGGATAAAATAACGGTTAAAAGTGTAGGCTCTCAAGTCACACTGCCCCCCTCAGATGCCACTCTAGCTAGCCTGTGTGACCTTGAGCGGTCATGTAACCTGGCCAGTTCTCAGTTTCCCCATCTATAAAATTAGGATAATGATAGTACCTTCATCATAGGGTTGTTAGGTGGGTTAAATTAGATAAAGAAAGCAGTTAACACTTGAGCCTAGCACGTAATAAGCTATCGATAATTGTTTTATTACTATTGGCAAGATTGGGACATCAAAAAGTTGTACCCACCCTCCACTCTCCCAGGCTGCCCCCTGCCACTGCATCCAAGCCCTGTTCTTGTTCTTTCTTCCCATGGATGGGGGAAGAGGGTTGGCATGGGCTCAGGAGTCTGCAAACCTGGGTTCCATTCCTGGTCCTGCCACTTCACCCTGCGGCAAGTCACTTCCACTCTCTGAGCTTCAGTTCCCTCATCTGTAAAATGGGAATAATGATGCCTGTCTCAAAGGATTATGGGGAGGATGAGCTCAGACTATGGAAACAGACTGGCTGGGTTCAAATCCTGATTCCCCACATGCATATTTTAGATACTTGGGCAAATTTTACTCCTTTGAGCCTCAGCTCCCTTATTTGAAAGAGGGAGAATAATAGATTAAACTCACAGGACCGTTGTGAGGACTGATTGAGATCATCCACCTAAAGGGCCTGGGACACAGACATGCTAAGTAAACATCTGATATCATAATCATTATTAATAAGTCTCAGGCCTAGAGCAGGGCCTGCTTATGAAAGGTACAGCCTCACCCCTCCCTCCCCTGCAGGTATGGAGACAGCAAGTGGCTGGCAAAGGCGGGCTGCCAGCAGGTCACCCGGAAATCTTGCAACCTGACTGCTGAGACAGGCAACCTCACTGAGCTCTACTACGCCAGGGTGACCGCCGTGAGCCCAGGGGGCCAGTCAGCCACCATGATGAGCCACCGGTTCAGCCTGCTTCAGGACAGTGAGTGAGAGGGGAAGAGAAGAACACAGGGGCAGACAGGTCTCTTCTCTGGAGAGGGTGGGTGCAGGGGCCAGAGTGGCTCTGCCTCCCTGGAGCAGTTATGGAGGCGGCTTTTAGGGAAGGCACCTCTGGCTTCAGAGCATCTCCAGGGTGTCGCTCACTTTTCTCCATCTCCACCACCTCCCTGGTTCCCACTGTCCTCATCTCACCTCATGACCGCAGCCACAGCCCGACTCATTTCCCGCACTCCCTCCTTGACCTCCTCCAGCCCATTCTCCACGGAGCATCAGAGAGCTCTTCTCTAGCCATAAAGTGGACCCTCTCTCCCCTGCTCAAAACCCTCCAATGGCTGCCCAGGCTCTTAAAGTAAGATCCAACTCCTTGCGGTGGCCTTCAAGGCCCTGCCCATCTCTCTATCCCCGTCTTGGCCCCTCTCCTTGCTACATGGATCCTGGAACACACCAAGCTCTTTCCTGCCGCAGGGCCCTTGCAGCTCCCCCAAGTCTTTCCCTTCCCGGCTCTTCACGTGACTCTTTTCCAATCCTTAGGTGTCAGCTCCAGGTCACTCCTAAGTGAGCGCCCCCACCCCCAGCCCTGACATCCTGATTTCAGTAGACCACCACCTGTCATTATTTTCTATCCAAATAACATTTTTCATTCTCTTTATAGCACATATTGCAATTTGCAATTATTGTGTTTGCTTACGTGTTTATTAAACGCCTCCTCCACTAAAATGTGAGCTCCGCGAGGGAGTGTGTGGGCTGTGGAATCCACTGTCCTCCTTGCTCTTAGCACAGGGCCTGGCACATAGAAGATGTTCACTACATAATTGTTAAATGAATGAATGAATCACTGAGCAAGTATGAGCTGCCAAGCTCCACATACAAGCTAAACAGGTAGGGATGTTCACCAATTGACTTAAGAGTCACATTATTTTTTAAGAAAGTAGAAAATATAATTAAACACGTTATTGATTTTTTTTCCTGGCTTGTTTAATTAACACTGGTTCATTGTAGAAAATATGGAAAACATAGAAACACACAAACAATAACAGTCACCTAGAATAACCTGAACATTCGAATATCACCAAAGTTACTAGCAACTGTAGCTAGTATTTTATAATCTTGTTTGCCCCGTGTAATGGTATCGTGAACATCTGCCCGTCATTAAATATTTTTCACAGCATGAGATTTCACAGCTGTAAAAAGAGTCATTCTACAGGCACTCTAATTTCCTTACCTCATTCCCTTTGTGGGGACAGTTAGCTCAGTTTGTCAGTTATGTAAAGAACACTGAAGTGAACATCCTTCTAGCTCATATAGTTTGAATCTTGGTGGTCAGTTGATCCTAGAAGAATTTTTAGAAATGGTTCAGGGGAAGAGGACCTTCGTGAATCCCTGAAATTGGACGCAAGATTTTTGTATATGCACATTTTTAGAGAGGAGATCCACAGCATTCATCAAATTCTCAAAGGGATTTGTAAACCAGTAAAGGTCATTGGGTTATTTGGAAAATTCCATCTTGAGTGAGATTGAAGTCTGGTCTTTGAGGCTGAATTGAAAATATTGGTCCCCCCAAGCATTATTTAGGATATATTGTTGAGTCATCTGTCCCCAAAGCTGTTGCTGACAGCAGAGAGGAAGGGCTGTCCAGGGCAGCCTCAGGAGGGAACAGAGGGCATGAGATGTGTAGGGGTACATGCAAGGGCATGGTCAACCTAAGGGACCAGCACCGCTTATGCTGGGCTCCTCCCTCCCACCCTTGGTCATCCTTTGCCAGCCTTAAACCCAAACACCTGCTGCTTACAGAACTTTTCTCTTTTCACCTGTTTGTTTGGTGGATGCTTTTAGGAGCGTAGCTGGGGTTGGGGTGGGCGGAGAGCAGGGTAGTCATTTCCCATCACCCAGGGCAGCTTCAGAGACTGACGGCCTACTCTGACTTTTTCTTTTCTCTTTCTGCTTTTCCAGCTACCATCAAACCTCCTGATGTGACCTGTATCCCCAAAGTGAGATCTGTCCAGATGATTATCCATCCCACTTCCACACCCATCCATGCAGAGGATGGCCACCAGCTAACCCTGGAGGACATCTTCCAGGACCTGTCGTACTGCTTAGAGCTCCAGATCAACCACACCTACAAAATGGTAAATGTGGGTTGTGCCCTGATCCTTCCCTGCCTGGGAAACCCCTTTCCCACTCAATTAGGTCAGAACTGCTTTAAATAGAAGGGGACATGTCATACAAATTAGCATTTCCCAAAACGTGTCCCATGGGAGGCTCCCTGAAGCCTGGCAAATATCACAAACCACAGCCTCCCTCTTGTAGATTCAGTTGCTAAAGGTTCTGAGAAGTCCTGCAGAGCCAAGACTCCAGTTTCAGTTTGTTTAACACAAGTTCTCTCCAACTTATTTGACCAGAGACTCTCCTTTTTTGGAATCATATAGATTTTTTTTTTTCCCAATACCTATTAACATCCAGGGGGAACAATCTCTATTAACATCTTCAGGTGCCCACTCTGGCAAATGTTGGAATCAATTTCTACTGCTGTAGGTCTTTTTGTTGGTTCTCCATTATTTGTGGGAAATGGATACAGGCAGCATCTTTTTTCTTATTTCTTAAAAATTGTTCTTTTTATGGTAAAAAAAAAAAATACATAAAAAAACCGTTGCCATTTCAATCTTTTTTACATGCACAATTCAGTGACAGTAATTACATTTACCATGTTCTACAACCATCATCACTATCTGTTTCCAGATCTTTTCATCTCCCTTAACAGAAACTCAATGCCCCTTAAGCAATAACTGCCCTTGAAAATTTATTCTTTTAACGAAAAGAAAAATCACTACCATAAAAGAGCGAGGTGTCAGGAGGGCTGAATTCTATCTCCAGTGTTTTCCCTACCTTGGTTCCGGGACACTTGATAAGATACTACTTAGGCTGGACCTCCTTTCCTCATGGGTAAAATGAGAATCAAGGCATCCCTAAAATTTCTTTAAAAATTGAAATTCTGTGGCTCTATGAAATGCTTAAGGAGCTCTGGTGGTGCAACAGTTAAGCACTTGGCTGCCAACCAAAGTGTTGGCAGTTTGAACCCACCCAGCACCCCGAGAAAAACCCAGTGATCACAGCCCCCCAAAAAACATGAGGCAGCTCTATTCCGTTACACGGGGTCACCATGAGTCAAAATTAACTTGACGGCAACTAACCACAAGCCAAACCATTGCCACTGAGTTGAATTCCAATTCATAGTGGCCCCATAGGACAGAGAAGAACTGCCCTCATAGGGTTTCCAAGGCCGTAAATCTTTACTGAAGCAGACTGCTGCATCCCTCTCCCTTGGAGCGGCTGGTGGGCCCAAACCACCAACCCTTTGGTCAGCAGCTGAGTGCTCAACCACAGTGCCACCAACAACATCAAATGCTTGCATTTTGAAGTGTCTGCACATAGTAACCCTTTACAGGCAGCTTCTTAAAATGAGTAATAATGACGGGTAGAAGGCTCGGACGTAGATTATTAACAAATGATGTAAAAGTCACTTCCTTTTGTATTAAAAAAAAATGTGGAATTTTTACCTTGGCATGTGCCACTAATCCATAATTCCACGGAAGGAATATTTACTTCAGGCTTGCTCTGAGATTCCTGCAGTCCAGGAGTTTATAATCTAGTGGGTGAGGAGGGAGTTAAAACAAGAATGCAAATATCTATAGGTAAAGGAACATAAGAGTATTTTGAGGGGAAATGATGTCATCTTTCAGAAAGTTTTCATAATTGATGCTGATATCAATTTCTGATCACTTACTGTATACCACGTAATGTATGCATGTTATGTCATTTAATCTTCATTATAGCCCTGCGAAGAAGGTGCTATTCTCTCCATTTTTCACATGAAGAAACTGAGGCTCAGAGAGGTTAAGTCACTCGCTCAAAATTGCTCCGCAAATAATAATGTAGCCAGGATTCAAATTCAGCTCTGTTCAAAACCTACATTTTCCCACCACTAGTCTACTCTGTTCCACAATGATCACAGAGGGAAGCAGGAAAACTTAGAACATTTCTGGAAAGCACAATTTGGCTGGAGCATAGGGACATGTTAAACAATTGCTCAAAATATGGTCCCAAACCAATTTCATCAGAACTCCTGCAACACCTTCTTTAAAATGCAGGTTCTTGGGCCCCCTTCCAACCTACTGAATCACATTTCTACAGCTGCATCCCTGGGGTCAATTGTGTTGACGATGACAGCAGCAGCTGGCATTTATAGAGTAAGGCCCCTGGGTGGCACAAACGGTTTGCTTTTGGCTACAACATAAAGCTTGGAGATTTGTACCCACCCAGCAGTGCTGTGGAAGAATCTGCTTCCATAAGGATTACAGCCAAGAAAACCCTATGCAGCAGTTCTACTCTGTAACACATAGGGTTGTCATGAGTTGGAATCAAGTTGATGGCAACTGGATTGGTTTTATTTATTTTTTTTGTACTATATGCCAGGCACAAGGAGCCCTGGTGACGCAGTGGCTAAAGTGATCGACTGCTAACTGAAAGATCGGCTGTTCAAAACGATCAGTGACTTCAGGGCAGAGAGATGTGGCAGTCTGCTTCCGTAGAGATTTACAGCCTTGGAAACCCTACAGGGTCACTATGAGTCAGAATCGACTTGACGGCAGTGGGTTTAGTGGATATGCCAGGCATTGTTCTAAGTGAAAGTATGTGGAATTTCATGACTGGTTCGATGTGAGGATAAGCAGAAGGTAGAAGAATAGGAATGGAGAACGCAGACTGACCCAAGGTTTCTGGTTTGGGAGCTGGAGGTACCATTTTACTAAGCATGATAACCCAGAAGGAGGAGTGAACAGACTTTCTGGGGTCTATATGGAGATTGGCATGTAAAAGAAATCACTTTCAGTTCTCTGTCACATGCAGCACCTTAGAGGGAACCAGAGAGAATACGAGTTCCTTGGCCTGACCCCTGACACGGAGTTCCTTGGGAATATCATGATTTTTGTTCCAAACTGGTCCAAGGAGAGTGCCGCTTACATGTGCCGAGGGAAGACACTGCCAGGTAAGTAGCTGAAGCCAGACGGAGAAGGAAGTCCTGAATTCAAGTGTTGACTCCCCTCTTTCCTCTCTGTAACCAAGGTGAAGCTGGCAGTGCCCTGGAAAGCTATGGGAGGATTACTAGTGTTTTATTAAGGTTAATCTTTGTTTATACATAAACGAGTTAGCTGACAGGTATGGCAGCAAATGTTTAATCTGCACCTTCCAACCTATATCTGGATTTCCTCTCTCTGGCAAGCTTCGTGTGTACCCTGGCAAAGCAAATTCACCTTAATATTAACCCAGGTGAGATATACTGGCGGGAGGGGGGACAGAATCTGCAAGGGAGAGAGCAGAGAGGATAAAAAGATCTCTCAATATCTTCCAAAGCCAAATAATAATATGGTGAATATAATAAATAGCATTTCGGCAGTGCTAACCAGGACTATGAGTCAGAATCGATTTGACAGCAACAGGGTAATGGGGAACCAGGACTATATAGTATTAGGTGTCCCTGAGTTTCACAAACGGTTAACGTGCACAGCTGCTAATCAAAGGGTTAGAGGTTCGAGTCTGCCCAGAGACATCTCAGAAGAAAGCCCTGGTAGTCTCCTTCTGAAAAATCAGCCATTGGAAACCCTATGGAGCACAGTTCTATTCTGGCACACATGGGGTGGCAATGAGTTGTCTCAGCAGCAGCTAGAACCAGGTACCGGGCACTACCAAGCACAATCCTCATAAGCAGTCTATGAAGTAGGTACTATTATCATCCTCATTTAACAGATGAGGAAACTGAGGCTCAGAGGGGTTAAGTAACTTACCCAAGGTCACACAGCTGGTGAGTGGTCGAGCCAGGGTTTGCGCCAAAGCAGCCTAATTCCGAAGACCATGTTCTCACCACTGTGCTACTATAGAAATAGTTCTGAATCATCTGCTTGGTGAGACGATGTCCCATTCTCCCTTCCTCTGCACACGAGGCTGAAGCTTGACTCCTGTCATAAGCATCATGATACTTTTATTAGTGCTTACTTCATAGACAGATAAAAACATTGTCATGCTCAGAGCTGTAAGTTTACAGGATGAAAGTGATAGCAGCAGATTGGATGGCTTTAGAAAAACAGTCTCGACCTTAGTCATCATATTCAGATTAATGATGTCACTGGGTGATTTCTGTTCCAACTGTGTCAACAGTTGTTGTTGTCAGGTGCCATGGAGTCAAATTCAACTCACAGAGACCCCATGTGACAAAGCAGAACTGCCCCATAGGATTTCCTAGGCTATAATCTTTACAGGAGCAGATCGACAGATCTTTCTCCTGAAGAGCCACTGGGTAGGTTCAAACCGCCAACCTTTCAGTTAGCAGCCGAGTGCTTACCCATTGCACCACCAGGGCTCCTTGCCAACATTCAGAACAGAATTGAATTTGAGGCTGGACACAGCACCTGGTATGGTGGAAAAAGGAGTACCGCATGAGGAGTGAAGAGGCACGTGGAGGAGTTAGTCTGGAATCAGCTAGCTGTGCGTCCTGGGGAAGTCACTCAGCCTTTCGGGGCTGATCCTTCTTCTGACAGAGGGGGCAGAGGGGATGAGGGGTGGAGGTGCAATGCAGGAGCTCCAGTGATGAGCAGAGGCTGGGCCCTCCGGGGCAACTGCAGCTGGGCGGAGTCTGTAGAAGAGTCTATACAGCAAAGGCGACAGGTCCACTTTGAGCTTTTGGCCTCTCTTCTAGACCACACCCTGGGCACCTGGGACCCCCAAACCCCTGTGCAAATAGCTCAAGCCTGCATCCAGTCTGTGCAGACTTCTTCCTGGGGTCCTTCCTCCCGAGGACAGACATTTTGCTGAGTGCAGACTCTTGGCCCAAAGGGTAGCCAATGGGTAGCTATACATGGGGCATGAGTGACCTCAGCTGTGGGATCTGGGCCAGGCTCCTGGCAGTGTGAGATGGAGCTGGGGTGGGCTCGGGGACTCTCAGGGGTTCTCCTTGCACCTCCATATTTTGGCACAGTACTCCAAGGAGTCCAAGAATTCTAAATTCAAACCTGACCTTACAGGTTGTTACGGAGAGTGTATTTGTCAAAGTGGGAACATAGAACATGTTTTATTTAATAAAAGTGTAAAAGCATGATTTATAGGTTCTGAATATTTAGAGGAAATACTGGTGGTATAGTGGTTAAGAGCTATGGCTGCTAACCAAAAGGTCGGCAGTTCGAATCCACCAGGCGCTCCTTGGAAACCCTATGGGGCAGTTCTACTCTGTCCTGTGGGGTCGCTATGAGTCGGAATGGACTTGACGGCAATGGGTTTGGATATTTAGACATAAATATGGTATGTGGATTAGGTCCCTGGGTGGCGCAAACTGCTTGCTATAGACTACTAACAGAAAGGTTGGTGGTTTGAACCCACCCAGTGGCGCCATGGAAGAAAGACCTCGAAATCTGCGTCTCTAATGGTTACAGCCAAGAAAACCCAATGGAGCAGTTCTACTCTGTAACACATGGGGTCGCCTTGAGTTGGAATCGACTCGACAGCAACTTGTTTTGTTTTGTTTTATGGTGTGTGAGCCTCTATAGGTGACCTTGCCCTGGCCCTACAAATATTGGGGTGGGAGAGGCTCCCCAAGCCTCACCTGCGAGGGCGGGTTAGGAAAAGCCCCGAGTCTGCAGCACTCACACTTGGGATCCAGCCCAGACCCAGACCCTAGCCTCACCCTTCATTCTCTGACCTCTTGGCTCACCCAGATCGAACATGGACCTACTCCTTTTCGGGTGCCTTCCTGTTCTCCATGGGCTTCCTGGTCGCCGTGTTCTGCTACTTGAGCTACAGATACATCACGAAGCCGCCACAGCCGCCTGACTCCCTGGTGAGCAGTCCCAGCTGGGTCGGGAGGGAAAGGTCCAGGAAAGGCCCTGGAGCAGCCGGCTCTTCATCAAGTGTGCAGATCAGCACACAAAGCAGAAATTAGGTCTCATTTCTCCCCTTGAGGAGCTCACAGTCCAACCTAGAACCGGCAAAAGCGTGGTCTGCGGGTCCTGGAGTGTGTTGCAGAGGGGCAGGGGGTCGGGAATAGTGGAAGTGGAATAGAAAATCGACGCAGCTTGGAAGCGTGCAGGGCCTGGCAGGCACCACGGCCACTGAGTGAGTAGGCTGCCATCACAGGTGGAGAATGCGGAAAGGTGGGGGCTGTGGTGAGCCGCGGCCTTGTGCCCTGTCTGAATGGACAGCTACGTGTGGTCACAGGGGAATGCAGGCCCGGTGTTGCCAGATCCTTCCCTTTTTTCAAGAGAAGTCAGTATTTCAGATTGTAATGTGAAATCCTCAATTCTCAAATATTGGCAACTGATTTAAAAATGTAAAGTCCTATGCAAGCCACACAGATCACACCAGCTGCCCCTCTCTGGCGGCTGGTGCTGCCTCAGCTAAAGTGTGAGGCCCCAGCAGAGACGAGAGCAGTCTGGGCACCTGGCGCCAGCTCTCCCCCATCCGAGGAACACAGCAGCTCTGAGGGCGTGTTGCTCAATGTTACAGCCCAGAGGAGCCATTTCCTGTAGAACTCTCCCGCCTCCCCTTAGTCCCTTCCTTTCCCACCTTGTCCGCTATCAGGCCCTGGGAGCTGGGAGCCAAGGAGCAGTGTGGGCCCCGCCTCAAGTGTACGCTCCGAGCCAGCCCAAATCTGGCCTCTCCTTTCTGGATTAGGTACTTCCTAGAGGTACTGGGGAGTCCTGGTGGTACAGTAGGGCTCTGGTGGCCCAGTAGTTAAGTGCTATGTTTGCTAACCAAATGTTGGCAGTTCAAATCCATCAACTGCTCCTTGGAAACTCTATGGGGCAGTTTTACTTTGTCCTATAGGGTTGCTATGAGTTGGAATCAACTTGACGGCAACAGGTTTGGTTTTGGTTTGGTGGTGCAGTGGTTAAGAGTTTGGCTGCTAAACCAAAGGTTGGCAGTTCAAATCCACCAGCTGCTCCTTGGAAACCCTATAGGGCAGTTCTATTCTGCCCTACAGGGTCGCTAGGAGTCAGAATCAACTCGTCAGCCACAGGGTTTCAGAGGTACTGATGAGGCCGTGCTCGTTCAGTGCTAAAATTCTCAGCTTCCATACAGGAGACCCAGGTTCAATTCCTGGCCAATGCATCTCATGCACAGCCACCACTGTCTGTCAATGGAGGTTGCATGTTGCTATTATGCTGAACAGGTTTCGGCGGAGCTTCCAGACTAAGATGGAGTAGGAATAAAGACCTGGCTATCTACTTCAAAAAATCAGCCATTGAAAACCCTTTGGAGTACAATGGTCCAAGCCCATTGTTCATGGGGCTGCCATGAGTTAGGGGCTGAACAGCAGCTAACAATAGCAATAAGAGAAACCAGAGCCTAAATCTCCCCTCCCTAAGATAACCCGGACTCTAGATGTGGCCCTTACCTAAAGGCCTGGGAACCCCTGTCCCTTCCTAGAGGCCCCAGCATTGAGAGGATTCCAGAAAGCAAGGGGGATGTGGAGTATCTATATCATGAAAAAGCCCCCCAGATACCTCCCCATGGGGACTTTACTCACATCGCCATCGGGGCTTTGAACGTGACCTAATGAGGTGGACTGTTGCCCCCACACAGAATGTCCAGCAAGTCCTGACCTTCCAGCCACTGCGGTTCATCCAGGAGCACGTCCTGATCCCCGCCTTGGACCTCAGCAACCCCAGCGGTCTGGTCCAGCCAGTCCAGTACTCCCAGGTGAAGGTATCCGGGCCCTGGGAGCCCCCAGGAGCCCCACAGCAGCACGACCTGCCTGAGACCACCTACTTCCAGCAGCCAGACATCTCCGTCCTCCAGCCCCACAACGTGCCACCTCACCAGACACTCTCCCCACTGTCCTATGCCCCACAGGCTGGCCCTGAGGCCAGGCCCCTATCTTACGCGCCTCAGACTACCTCCAAAGCTGAACTCCCATGCTACACCCCACAGACACTCTCTAAGATCCCATCTCCCTCCTATGCCCCTCAGGCCACTCGGAACAGCTGGCCTCCAACCTATGGGGTGTGCATAGAAGGCTCTGGAAAAGATCCCCTGCCTGCGGCACTCTCTACTCCCAAACAACTCAAGGCTAAAGGTCAGCTCCAAAAAGAGGTTCCAGTCAGAAGTTACATCCCAGATGGCCCTTCTTTGCAGGCCATGACCTCCCTGGCTATGGAGGAGACCCAAGAAGCAAAACCATTCCACCAGTATCTGCAGGTTCACATGGACAAAGCACCTGACCTGAATGAGGAACCAGGGATGCCAGGGTACCTAAAGGGCCAGCTCCCCCTGCTCTCCTCTGTTCAGATTGAGGGCTGCCCTATGTCCCTCCCTTTGCACGCTCCTTCCCCCCCATGTTCCCACTCAGGCCAGGGTCCAAGTCCCTGGGGCCTGCTAGAGTCCCTTGTGTGCCCCAAGGACGATGAGAGTCCAGTGTCCAATACAGAGACCAAGACCACAGAACCTCAGGCCCCAGACCTGGAGCAGCCTGTTGAGCTGGAGTCCCTTTTCAGAGGCCTGGCCTTGACTGTGCAGTGGGAAGCCTGAGGGGAGAATGGTTGGTGGAGGGCTTGCCTCCCTGTCCCCGCTGACCTCACATCCTCTGTCGACACGCCCAACCGTGCGCATACTCTGCGGCCCAGCCCCAGGCAGGCACCCTTGAGAGAGCCAGAGTGAGGGGACACTGGGCCCCTGCTGTGGTGAACATCCCCTCAGAGCAAAGAGATGTGATGAGGAGCTACAGGTGGGTGTGTGGCATGTGCAAATGAGCATGCGCACAGGGACCTGCAGGGCAGGACGGGACAATCAGAGCATAGGGAGTTAATACAGGGAGACATCCCAGAGATCCAGGCCTCAGCTCCTAGTACACTGGCTTAAAGCTCTCCAGGAGCCTGGTTCTCTTCACCCCATTCCTTGCCAGCTTCATAATCTAGTTTGACAGACGGCAAGGTCTGTGCCTCCTCTGTGATTCCCCAAAGGTGAGAAAAGGAGCCTGGAAAAGGATGCCTCATAGCAGGCTGGGCAGAACCAGAACAACCTGTGCTTCTGCCAAGGCCAGAGGCAGCTCAATGGCAAGACTGCAGGGAGGGAAGCAGCCTGGGGCTCATGCTCAGCCAGGGCTATGGCCTAAAATTCCAGCATTTTGACCTCATTCACTCCTTTGCTAGAGATTTTACCCCAGGTGAAATGCAGGCCCACCAGGGAGGGAGAACACACTAATCTTTTCTGCAGGAAGGAGTTTCAGGCCCTATCCTGACAGCAGGGTCTGAAAGGAACATGGGGCCAAGGAGACACCAACAACAAACTTATTTCCTTCAGAACTTTGGAAACTCAGCCTTGGGCTCAACCTATCTGGGTTCAAATCCCAGCCTCATGTGACGTATCAGCTACGTGACTTCAAGCAAAGGAGTCACTGCTCAGATCTTCAGTTTCCTCATCTGTAAAATGGGGATGGTAACATCTGCCTCACAGACTGTGGTGAGGATGAAATAAAATAATGTCTGTAGAGTACTTAACAGCACCTGGCACACAGGCAGTGCCCAAGAAATTGTAGCTATTTCCTGTTGTGATTTTTTTTCTTATTCAGGCAGCACAGAGAGTGACCCACTCCCCAATTTTGGTTGGCTTCAGACTCACCCTGCATATTCTCACAAATTACCCTGATTTCCTCGGGATTGCTCCAGGCCAAGCTGAGGGCTTAAACTGTCTGGGGTGGACAAGGGGAGAGATTTCAGGAGCTTCTGGAAACAGGATCCAGAGACAAATGAGGTCATAGGAGGGAGCTGTTTGAGGGCGGCGGTGGTATCCTGAGATGACCTCCTTGGCAAAGAGCCCCCAGGCCTTCATTCAGGCCTGCCTCCCCCACCCCCCACTGGAGACAGCGCTGGGTCTACATTGCCCACCTGACCCTTGCACCTGCTCCCAGGTGAGGAAGTGGCCCCTTGCACCATGACTCAGAGTGCTGTTACATCCTTTTTATCATGAACATCTCAGGTGATCCCTGGGATAAGGAAACAGAGGCAGTGACGGAGCTCAGGCTTAGGGCTTTTTGTCCTCGTCAACAGAAGGAACTTCCCACACCTGTCTGGATTTTTGGAGAATGAGACTACTGCAGTATAAGGAGGGGAGGGCCCCTGATGGGGTCCCTAAGGAGCAAGTGCACCCTCCTGTCCCCAAAAGTCCTGTACATTTCTGAGAACGAGATCAAACTCCAGTTACCTCAGGGATCCTTCCCGGAGTATACAATGTTCTTTCTCTGTACCCAGATATGTCTTCCCTTCTCCTCCCTGCCCCTCCCTTCCCTGCGAAAGGCAGTGGTATTCTTATCTGTTTGCAATTAATATTTAACATATTTTCAAGGCCACTGGTTTAGACCCAATATCCCTGTAACAAGGGTGGGTTGTCCTCCTTAGCACCCCCGGCCCCTTTGCCTCTCGGCGCCTATAACTCTCTGTCCTCGTGGTTGCTCCTCCCCTCTCCCCATGCTGTAAACAAGTCCACTTCCTGTTACTTGGCAAACTTGGCCAAAGGTTGACTATCTTCACCTTGCTTATTAACGAATAAACAACTTAACAGCTGGGCTATTATCAGCCAGGTAAGTGGGACGGGTGAGCCGCAGAGGTGTTTTATTAAAAGCCACAAATAGCTCTTCCAACTCACAGGACCCCTCAGCTCTCTACGCTCCCTCAGGGCAATGGGCATTCCAATTGCTCCAGGATTCTCTCAGAGTGGAGCCTGAGTGACTACGAGAGAGGGGAATGACATGTTCTGTGACCTTCCTCAGGCTGTGCCCCGTCCCCACTGAGGGGCCAGCACCAGGCTACGCGACCCCTAAGATCTCAGGTCTCCCAGGTAGTAGACTTGCCAAGGCAAGTCAGTGTCAGAGCTGGGCTGGAGGACTTGGCATTCCCGAGTCCTCGGCCCTGGCCTCTTACCAGGAATCTCCACCGCCCAGCCCAGCCCAGCCCCAAGAAGGGGGAATCTCCAAAGTGCCGCCTGCCTACCATGTTGCTTGGCAGTTCACATACTTTCTCTCATCTTCCTGTAAACCTTCCATGGTAGGTTGTATCACCGATAATTTGCCAAAGAGGAAAATGTGGCTCAGAGAGGTTGCTTGCTTGCTCTAGTTTCCCAAACTTGCCTGATTATTAGAATCCCCGGGGGAACTTACTAAAAATACAGCTTCCTCAGCCCCACCCCAGACCAGCTGAATACACAGCTCCAGGGGAGGAGCCCGAAATCTGTATTTTTAATAAATTCCTTTGGCAATTCTTATCAGACAAGTTGAGGAAACAGTGCCTTTATATTATAGCCTCAAATCACCTCCTTAGAGTTACCCCCTGGACAGAGAGTGGGGGAGCTACAAGGCTACTTAGGTGGTCCTTAACCCTGTGAAGCCTGCACACCCCATGATCCCCAAAGTCCTCTCCCCCCAGGAACATACATGGGTGGCCCTGAGTTTCCACCTAGAGAATAGGGCCAATGGGACTGGAGCCCCTCCAGAGTTCCCAGAGGGAACGACCTGTGTCCCTCCCAGTTCTGAGTGTCAGCCTGGACTAGGAGGCTGTGGCCAGATGGCACTACCAAGCCTTTTCCCCTGCTGCTATCCCCACCCCACATTCCAAACAATGGGACAGAAAAAAAAGCTGGCAGGAATGACCAGAGAAGTACAAACAGCCCCCCTGCCTCAGAAAATGGGCTCTGCTCCTGAAAGACATGCCTAAGCTGATCGTTGGAACTCAGATTACAGTTTCCAGTAAGAATAATGTCACAAACGGTTGGTTTACCAAAGCCTCTTATTATTATTAATTAATACATTGTTATAATCTACTTAATTACCTAATAATTTAGTATTAACATGTGCCAGTTGGGTCCTCCGGGAAACAGATGCTGAGATTGAATTAGGAGGACAAGCGGCTTATTGAGAGTGACGCCTGTCAGTGTTAAAGGGGGAGGAAGCAGCATGGGGCAGGGAAGCCTTCAGACCAGAACGCAGATTGGACAAAGTCTTGGCAACCCAGCCTGGAGCTCTAGAGCAAATTTTGCCTTGGAGGGGCCTTACGTTGGGAAGAAATTACCAGACTTTGTTACCCCTGCTGAAGGAGCCCTGGTGGTCCAGTGGTTAAGCACTCAGCTGATATTATAACCCAGAAGTCGGCAGTTCAAACCCACAAGCCACTCCGTGGGAGAAAGATGTGGCAGTCTGTTTCTATAAAGATTTACAGCCTTGGAAACTCTATGGGGCAGTTCTACTCTGTGCTGTAGGCTCTCTATGAGTCAGAATCAACTCGATGCCAATGGGTATTAGTACCCCTGTCGTGCTTATTGTCTGGGGCCTGCAGGAAGAGCATGGCCTCAAGGCAGATCCTGACATTGTTACTTAACTACACTGCAAGCTCTTTTTGGAAGGGAGATCCAAGGAGTGTGCCTCCTTGGCTGCCACACGTGTGAGAATTTATCGAGCGCTAGCTAGTGCCAAGTATCTAGCTAAGAGGGAGCATAAAACCAAAAAAGACATTGCTGTAGAGACCAAAGAAGAATTGATGGATTTGATTTAGGGGCTTGGCAAAGAATATTGAATATACCATAGACAGCCAGATGAATACACAAGTCTGTCTTGGAAGAAGTAAGGCCAGAGTGTTCCTTAGAAGCAAGGATGATGAGACTTTGTCTCACTTACGTTGGACATGTTATCAGGAGGGACCAGTCCCTGGAGAAGGACAATTGTACTTAGTAAAGTATAGGGTCAGCGAAAGAGAGGAAGACTTTCAACAAGATGGATTGATACACAGCTACAGCAATGGGCTCAAGCATAACAACGATTGTGAGGATGGCACAGGACCAGGCAGTGTTTCATTCTGTTGTTCATAGGGTCACTATGAGCTGGGGCTGTCTTGACGGCACCTAAGAACAACAACAATCTTTATGGAGGCAGACTGCCACATCTCTCTCCCGCAACTCGGCTGGTGGGTTCAAAGTGCCGACCTTTTGCCTAGTAGATGAGCGCTTAACCATTGTGCCACCGGGGCTCCTAGAGGCAGCATAGGGTGGTGCTCAGGGACACAGATTGTGGAGCCAAACTATCTAGGTTCAAATCTGACGTGATCAATAGTTGCGCCTCCATGAGCAAGTCCTTATGTATAAAAATGTGAAGATTAAATAAGTTGACATATGGAAAGTACATAGTAAGTGCTTGTCTTAGTTATCTAGTGCTGCTATAACAGAAATACCACAAGTGGAAGCTGTTTTGAAGCTGTGAATGGATAGAGGCTGGAAGAGTTTTAAAGTGCCTAATAATAAAAGCCTAAATTGCCTTGAAGAGACTATTGGTGGGATTATGGACATCAAAGACAATTCTGGTAAAGAATCAGAAAGAAATGAGGAGAGCTATTACACTGGAGACAGTGCAGATGGCAAGAAGCAGCAGCAGGACCAGGAGACAAGTGTGAGATAGTGCTAGAGCCAACCCACAGAGCTAGAGAGCTGAGTGCCTTCTGACTGAAGTTTACTGGCAGAGTGGGGTGCCTCCAGGCACTTATTGGTGGAGCTAAAGAGCTTTGGAACACTTACCAGCAGGGCAGATGCCAGCTGGCCGGCCCAAAGGCCCCTGAGAAGCCAAGGAACCAGGAAGCAAAAGCTGAAGAGATGAGAACACAGGAAGCAGAGCTGCCTCAGTTTCAAAGAGTAGGGCCATGACCTGTGGGATCTCAAAGGGTGGAGCCATGGCCTCTGGAGTTTCTAAGTGTGGGGCCGCAGCCTCCTAGGTTTCAAAGAGTCAGATCTTCACCAACTCAGTTCTGGAGTGTGGGGCTGCCTTTCACCAGTGCCAGTGGAATGGGGCCAGATCCGCTACCCAAAGCTGAGGGGCACCTCATTACCACTAAGCAAGATGAGCAAGGAGCATGCATTTTTTGGACCTGGGGTCCCTGTGCTGAGAAATTCCTAGACCAGGGGAAGACTGATGACAAGGACCTTTCCCTAGAGCCAACAGAGAGAAGACATCCCCTGGAGCCGACACCCTGAATTTGGACTTCTAGCCTCCTAGACTGTGAGAGAGTAAATTTCTCTTTGTTAAAGCCATCCACTTGTGTATTTCTGTTATAGCAGTGCTAGATAACTAAGACAGTACTATTTTTTAAATAGTAAATAATAGTAAATAGCTATTATTGTTTACATACATTATCTCATGAATATTCATAACAACCCAGGGATTGGGGATATCCTCATTTTACAGATGAGGGCACTGAGGCACAGAGAAATTAAGTGACTTGCCCATGTAATGACATGGAACCAGACCTGGCAACAAAGCCAGTGAGTGCCCTTACCCACCTCTGATACATCTATAACCTCCATGTGGCTGAAATATTGTACCATACGCTTGCCATGAAGATTAATAGGAGACAATATTTGCAATTAAAGTAATTCAACTGAAACTGATGCTATAACATAGGAGTAGCATGTTTTTTATCTTGGATGCCAGTGCTTGTTAAAAAGCAGATTTAGTTAGAGCAAGATGAGAACAAAAAGGAGGAGTTCTATGAAGAGTCGAGGGGGGGTTTCTGGGCCTTTCTCAAAAAGAGTCTAGAGTTTGATGATTGGGTCGTTGTTGTTAGGCGCCATCGAGTTGGTTCTGACTTGTAGCGACCCGATAGGACAGAGTAGAACTGCCCCATAGGGTTTCCAAGCAGCATCTGGTGGATTTGAACCGCCAACCTTTTAGTTAGCAGCTGAGCTCTTAATCACTGTGCCACCAGGGCTCCTGATGATTGAGTATCTTATCTAATTGCTTATCAAACTTTACTTTCTTCTCAAGTTAGTTTTATCCTATCAATCATGTTTGGGTTGATAAGTGAGTAAGTTTTAGGCTCACAAGAGAAAAAATTATGAAAGAAAGAGAAAACTATTCCTGAGAGAAGGAACAAGAGATTGAGGAGAAAGAAAGTGAAAGAGAGCACAAGAACTCCAAGTAAATGGACCTCACCTGCTCGTGCTGGTGCTGGTGCTGATGGAATATAGCTCTGAAGACCCAGTCCACCGCTCAGCCCCTGGGCTGCATGAGCCCATTTTCCCTTCTCATTCTAAGGAGGAAGGGGGAGAGTGACAGAGGGAGGAAAGAGAGGCTGAGAAGCATGCACAATTATCTCTGAGCAGGAAGAAAGGAGATAGTGGGGAGAAGCATTGGACCAGACAGTTCTCCATTTGAGCCACCAGGTGGCACCATCAGTCAAGGACAGTTTGGTTGTTCTGAAAAAATGGGGAGGTTCAGGGTAACTGGTAGCTGAAACAGGGTTCAAATGACTGTTAGTTTATACTAAACGTTCGCAAGCCAAGAAATGGAAGGAAAAAGGAAAAAAATGGGAAGGGAAGGGGAGAGAAAAGAAAATACTTTGAGAAGCACTACCTACGAGCAGTAGTACATCGACAGGGAACTGCCAGAAATTCAAGCTGGATTCAGGAGAGGACACGGAACGAGGGATATCATTGCTGATGTCAGATGGATCTTCGCTGAAAGCACAGAAAACCAAAAAGGTGTTTACCAGTGTTTTATCGACTATGCAAAGGCATTCGACTGTATGGATCATAACAAATTATGGATAACATTGCAAAGAATAGGAACTCCAAAACACTTAATTGTGCTCTTGTGGAATCTGTACGTAGACCAAGAGGCAGTGATTCAGACAGCGCAAGGGGATACTGCGTGGTTTAAAATTAGGAAGGGTGTGCATCAGGGTTGTATCCTTTCACCATACTTATTCAATCTGTATGCTAAGCAAATAATACAAGAAGCTGGACTATATGAAGAACACTACATCAGGATTGGAGGAAGACTCATCAACAACCTGTATTATGCAGGTGACACAACCCTGCCTGCTGAAGGTGAAGAGGACTTGAAGCACTTACTGATGAAGATCAAAGACTATAGCCTTCAATACGGATTATACCTCAACATAAAGAAAACAAAATTCCTCACAACTGGACCAGTAAGCAATATCATGATAAATGGAGAAAAGATCGATGTTACAAAGGATTTCATTTTGCTTGAATCCACAATCGACACCCATGGAAGCAGCAGTCAGGAAATCAAACAACATATTGCATTGGGCAAATCTGCTGCAAAAGACCTGTTTCAAGTGTTAAAAAGCAAAGATGTCACTTTGAAGACTAAGATGCCCCTGACCCAAGCCATGATATTTTCAATCACCTCATATACATGTGAGAGCTGGACAATGAAAAAGGAAGACCTACGAATTGACGCCTTTGAATTATGGTGTTGGTGAAGAATATTGAATATACCATGGACTGCCAGAAGAACGAACAAGTCTGTCTTGGAAGAAATACAGCCAGAGTGCTCTTTAAAAGCAAAGATGGTGAGATTTCATCTCATGTACTTTGGACACGTTTTCAGGAGGGACCAGTCCCTGGAGAAGGATGTCATGCTTAATAAAGTAGAGGGTCAGCAAAAAAGAGGAAGACTTTCAATGAGATAGACTGACACAGTGGCTGCAACAATGGGCTCAAACATAACAACGATTGTGAGGATGGTGCAAGACCAGGCAGTGTTTCACTCTGTTGTCCATAAGGTCGCTATGAGTCAGAACTGACTCGACAGCACCTAACAACAACAACCTATGAGCCAGGTATTATGCCAAGGACTTTACACATATCAAACCTTATTTGAAGGAACCCTGGTGGCGTAATGGTTAAGCATTCAGCTGCTAACCAAATGGTAGGCGGTTCAAACCAACCAGCCACTCTGCTGGAGCAAAGACCTGGCGATCTGCTCCTGTAAAGATTTCAGCCTAGGAAACCCTTTGGGACAGTTCTACTCTGTGATATAGAGTCAATAGGAGTTGGAATCGACTCAACAACAAACAACCACAGCTTCATTTGAGCCTCACAACCATTCTGCAAGATAGGTATTCATTTATTTACTTTTTACAAATATATATACTGAGGGCCCAGTTGTGTGCCAGGCAATGTTCTTGGGGCTAGGGGTACAGTGAACAAGACAGGTAGCCAAGTTCCCTGCTGTCCTGGATTCACTGTCACCCCCTCACAGTAAATGTATGAATGTGAGTCTTAGAAAACCCTTCCTAGTTGGGTCCATAGAAGATGGGGGGCCACGTGTTCTCCCCCAGAGATGCTGTTAACACTGGGCCAGTGTGGAAATGGGATCACTTAGAAAGGGGTTTTTCAGAAGAGCAGGACAGTTAGGAGCTGGTTGAATGTTCATGGGGAATCAGGGGTGGAGGGGGGAGGAGTGTGCTGTCGCAGAATGGGGTGAGCGGTTGGGGTCTCATAACAATGTATGTAAAAAAAAAATTCTGTATGGGAGACTAACTTGAAATCTAAACTTCATTTAATTAGAACGGCAAAAAAAAAAAAGAAGAAGAAGAAGGGCAGGAGATTAAGATTTTGGCTGAAGAGCTCACTTGCCTGCTTTCGTGCACTCTCTCGATCCCCACCGCGGGAAAGGTTCCTGAGGCTTCAGGAAGAGTGACAGGGGCACAGCAGTTACTGGCAGCCTGAGGCCGCAGGAGGAGTCAGGGTGGGGAGCTGTGCTCCCAGGACTGGAGCTGGCACAGCCTCCCCCAAACCTGCTCATCCTCCAAGATCAGACTCAGGGGGACCCTCGTGACCACCGCCTGCTGTAACTACCTGTCTTCCCTCTAAATTAGGACCTCCTCCATGTCGGGGGGCTTATCTTATTCCCTTCTGCCTCCTCAGCACCTCCAGGGCCTGGCATGGGGTGGGTGAGGATGAATGGGAGGGGAAAAGAATTGAGAAGGGGGTTGGGGGACATGGCAAAGTTTGGGAAGAAGGGACCAAAGTGGCCACTCTGGAGGCCTGAGGAACCGAGACTGAGAGTAAAGCAGGAGCTGGCTCCCTGCCTCCTCTCTTCCCTTGTCCATGCCCCATACACACGTGACCCTGTGTCAGGGACTGCACGAATTTACGAGGGTAGCCAGGAGTAACTCATGAGCACTAAAAGCTCATTTTCAGGTCACATTCCTGCCACTGTCTTTGGAGTCAGGGTGCTCAGTCTCACTGACTCCATTTTTCAGAAAAGGGAATCAGATCAGAGAAGTCGAGTGTCTTCCCCAGGAACTAGGC
>NW_004443984.1:5626865-5639791 GCF_000243295.1 Trichechus manatus latirostris
CGGGTGGTGGGGAGGATTAAGATCAGAACTACCAGCAACTGGAAAAACCACTCCTTATCTCCACCTCAAGATCTCTAGGTGGCGCCACCGGTTAAGCACTCAACTACTACCCAAAACGTTGGCAGTTCAAACCCATCCAGCAGCACCACAAGAGAAAGCCCTTGCGATCTGTTTCTGTAAAGATTACAGACAAGAGAACCCTATGGAGCAGTTCTACTTTGTAACACGTGGGGTCACCATGAGTCAGAATTGACTCAACAGCAATATGTTTGGTTTTTGTTTGGTTTTTTTTGTTGTTGTTGTTTAATCTGCCATCCATACAACCAAGTTTGAGCTATTCTATTCTTTCCCGTTTAATGAGGGCTGGTGGTGGAGTTGTGCAGAAGGGCTCAAGCTGAGAGAAGGAGCAGATTGCAGGGAGGCTGGGGGCAGGGGGAGGAGACAGCTCCACCTGTTCCTGCTGCCTGAGCAATGCTGGAAGGAGGGGACAGTCCCTCTCTTCTCCCCTCCCATCATAGTTCTCATCTATTGTCACTGCACTGTCTCAGCACTGCTATATTTAAGACCCGTGCAGGCTCCAGGATCACATTCTTGTCCCAGTCCCCGCTGAACCGAGGGCGAGAAGAGACCAAGGACCCCTTCCTTCATCTTTGGAACCTTCTCCCTAGAGACTCCTTAGTAGGCACAGCTGCTTCTGTGAGTCACCCCCTGGGATCAGGGGTGGGGAGGGACCCCCAGAAAGTGGGACCCTGAGCTTTCCATTGGGAAGAGATTTCTCTCTCTCTCTCTGTGTGTGTGTGTGTGTGTGTGTGTTTGTGTGTGTGTGTGTTGGGAAAGGGACCTGAGAGATTTGGAAAGAGAAAGCATACATTTGCTGAAGTCGCAACCCGAGTGACAATAGGAGGGGGCCCTAGGAGCCCCTGCCCCTTCCCACTGTTCCGTGTCGCTCTTCCAAACTGAGTCCTCCATGTATGAAAACTGCAAAACAAGATATCTGGGGACACCTTGGGAACTGGGGTCTCTCCTGTGATGGGGCGGGAATTGGCAGGCCCAGTGAACTTAAAGCAGTGCTGGCTGAGCCCCGCCTGGCCAACTGGCAGGCAGAGACAGAGAACAAGCCCCTCAGAGCCTGATTCTTGGAGCAGGAAGGGAGCCCATCCTGTGCCCGGGCTCACTGACAGGAATGGAGGCCTGGGGAGGGGAAAGGAGATGCCTCAACTACAGTTCTGGCCTCTTGGAAGCTGGTGACGTGTTGACTAAGAAAGGGTCCCTGCGTGTACAGATAGACTCCCCCGCCCACTGCACAGAGCTTCTCTGCCACCGATTCTCTGCAGAACCTTGGTCATCACACAGCCTGTCTGCCTTTCTCTTTCCCACCTGAGGAAGGAGAGTGGCCCCCTTGCCCCTTCACCGCTTCTCAGTCAGGGGTGCCTGTGGAGGGCCAGGATGGGACAGCAGATGGAAGCTTGAGAGGAAATTGGAGGAGGTTGGCAGGACCTCTGGTCCAGGGCTTTGAACCCCCAGAAAAGGGCAAGGGGGTGTTTCCTCTCCGAACATACAGCCCACCGATCCCCCTACCCGGCACTCACACACAGCATTCTGGGAAGAGAATACCCTGGTCATGGGGGAAAGGGCAGGGAGGCTGCAAACCTGTCCCTGCTTAATCCCGAGCATCAGTCATGCTTTAAAAAGAACCGATGGCTCATCCACTACTGCCGGGGGGTCTGGCTGCTGGAGGCCCCGGAGGTCAAGGAGGAGCCAGGCCCAGGACCCGCTGTGCTAATCGGGGACTAGGGCATTGGGGGGAGGGGGTGGGGAAGGTGATGAGCCAGAGGCTGACGCACAGGAAAGTTAACCCTCAGCTGCTGGAGCCAGGGCCTCTTTGTCCCAGGAGAGCTGGGAGAAAGCCTCCCTCTGCCTCTGCCCAACCTGGTGCCAGCGGCACTCCTCTCAGGCTGTGAGGAGGGGAGAGCAGCCGTGAGCAGGGTGGTCATAATCTGGGGGCCGGGAGACCCTCTTCCCTCTTGAGAAGCTGTCCCATCGTGGTCAGCTGAGATTGTCAGCAGCAGCAGCCCAGGTGGCTTTGGGAGCAGTCCTTGGTCTGGCTAACACTGCGGTCATCCATTCTCTCTTTCTTGGTGTCTACCTGTGGACACCCAATGGGAGCAAACTTCTAGGAACTCAAAGGAGTAAATGCCCAATGAGTTTGTCCCAGGGTGGCCTTAGCCCCCTGATATCTCACAACAGGTCCCTTCTGGGCTAGGAGATCTCTGATGAGGCTGGTAGGCCCCTTCCCAGGTCATGGACTGAGAAATGGTCACCAGATGTCTTCACGCCCAGCTCAGAACACAATCTATGTGCGCGCGTAAACACACACACACACACACACTCACACCACCACTCCACTCCAGAGGCCTTTTGGGAGAGGTAGGGCCAGGGCAGAGCTGAGCCTCCTAGAGGCAGGCAAGAGTAGCTTCCTCTTCTTTTCCTTCTTGGCTCCCAGGGTCTGCGTAAGGTCCAGCCCTGGCAAGTGTTCTCCCAGTCAGGGGCCTGCCAACCAGACTCCCAGCTGGAGGAGGCAGGAAAGCCATTCCAGTAATTCCATCAAGAGTAGTAGAACTTTAGCATCAGAGGGACCCTCAGAGACCCAGCAGTGACACTGAGGCCCAGATCTGGGAAAGAACTTGATGCAAAATCCCAAAGCCAGCTAGCACACTGCTTCCCACCCTCCTCACTGGCCTCTCCACATCCACAGACCTGTTACCTGATTCCTGAGCCTCATCCAGATCAATCTGATCCAACCCTACAGGGCGCCATCTGGGGGCCTAGACCTGAGCCTCAGGAATACAAAGGAGTAAGGCTGTGATCCCCTTGGGAGAAGAAAAGTCATTGGCTCACCTCTGTCTCTACTCGGCCAAGGCCTGGCCCCCAGGTAGATGTGTAACATAGAGGTCAAGAGGGCTCAAGTGTTGGACAGCTCTGGGTGCCAGTCTTGGCTCCACCATCAACCAGCTGGACAACCTTGGGCAAGCAGCTCCCCCTCCTGAGCCTTCACCTCCTCATCAGTAAAACGGGGTAATAACTGTGCACTTGTCCCTTGAGCTATCCTAGGGATTGGGGATAATGTGTTTGAAAACTCTATCACAGGGTCTGGCACACAGTAAGTGTTCACTGTTGTTTCTTTTAGTTTGCTTATGGTAAACCTTATGATCTTGTTGAGGAGTCAGGATGCAGAGTTACGAAATAATTAAATAGCAAGAGGAGATATTTCTGAATCAGAGTTAAATTGTAGAGAGCAGATAAAAAGTACAAAAGAGACTAGAGAAGAGAAAGTGCTAGGTGACATTAGCTTTTCAGCAAGGCTTCTTAGAAAAACAATGTTAATGCCTAACACTTATGTAATACTTACCATACACCAAGCACTCATATAACTTTTACAATCACCCTGGGAGATCTGTAGATCCAGTTTACAGATGAGGAAACCCAGTCAGAGAATCTTGTCCATGGTCATACATTGGTAAGCAGAGGAGGTAGAATCACACCCAGCAGGCCGGACCCAGAGTCCCCATGGTTAACCACTGCACTAACTTAAACATTCTTAGGTTAGGCTTTGAAGTATGAATAGAGTGAAATGATCCAGGAGGAGGGGAAGGGTTTTCCAGTTGAGGAAACAAGAGTGGCAAAGGCTCAGAGGTAGGACTGAGCATGGCATACTCAGGAAGAGTGAGGACACCAGCCCATTTGGGATTACAGACAGTCGTTAGACATTACAGTGTTCAACACACCAGAAAAGGGAAGGCCTTGCCCAAGGTCACATGGCGAGGTGAGGGCAGGGCTGCCGTTGAAAGTCAGGGCCAAGGCCAAGTACGGGTTCTGACCACCCAGCTGGAGGGTGTGTGGGGTGGTGAATAGGCTGGTCTCAGACTTCGAAGCCCCACCTTCTGTCACCTTAGGCAGATCCTCTCCCTCTCAGGCCTCAGTTTCCCTGTCTGCCCACTGAAGAGAGAACCTCTACCCTGCAAGCCTCCCAGGGATATTACAGGGACCATGTGGGGAAGAGATGAGCAGACACCTGGTGGAATAACCACACAACTCGGCTCTGGCAGGTTGTCGCCCTCGTAGTCATGACTCTGCCGCACAACCCTGGAAGTGTGGGGCAGCCCCAGCCCCCCCAGACCATGGAGGTCCACAGGCGGGAACACTTCCAGGAGGAGGAGCAGAAGGAGGAACGGCAGCGGAGCCTGAAAATGGGCTCCTCAGCGCAGAGGCATACCTTCCGCAGCAGGTGGGAGTGTGAGGGCGGGACCCCACCCCAGCCCTGCCCTGCCCCCGGGACCCCTAATCTGAGACTGACACTCAACCCTGTTCTTTGGAGACCCCAGTCTGAGGGGGGAGGCACGTCCCTGTCCTCTGGAGACCCCAGTCTGAGGGGGGGAGACACAGCCCTGTCCTCTGGAGACCCTAGCCTGAGAGGGGAGGCATGGCCCTGTCCTTTGGAGACCCCAGTCTGAGTGGGGACAGCCCTGTCCTCTGAAGAGCCCAGTCTGAGGGGAGTGACACAGCCCTGTCTGCTAGCACCCTGAGGCTGAAGTGTATAGATGTAGCCCCAACTGCAGGAGCCCCACCAGATCCCCAACCAGTCCTGCAGGAGCCGTTCACTCCTCTTTTCCCGGGAGCAGTGAGGAAGATTATCAGTTCAGCGCTGCAGACTATGCCCTTGCAGCAGCCCTGGTTCTGACGGCCTCCTCAGAGAAGTCTTGGTAAGTCAGGTGACCTTTCCAGAGAGCCCTGGGCTGGGAAAGGGGCCATTCTATCCAGTCCCCTGCCTCCCTGCTGGGCTCCCACACTGAGTTTAAATCACCTGCCCCAAGTTATACATCTAAAATAAGAGGCTAGCGGGATTGAAGCCCAGGGCTGACAGCAAAGCCTACCATACCACCCTCTGGGTGGGCCCATAGGCAGTGGTGAGGGACTATGCCCAAAGGCAGCTGAAGAGGCCCCCCAGTTCACTAAGGGACATCACATGTGGGGGAGGCTAAAGCAGGGAAA
Organism: Trichechus manatus latirostris; assembly: GCF_000243295.1. Lineage (NCBI taxonomy): Eukaryota > Metazoa > Chordata > Mammalia > Sirenia > Trichechidae > Trichechus > Trichechus manatus. The sequence continues at coordinate 5,631,915 of NW_004443984.1, forward strand.
GGAAGGGCAAGCAATCCAGCCCCAAGTCCAGCCCCAAGACCTCTAAAGGTCATAGCAGCTGGCTTTGGGCAGCACCCCGGACTAGGAGGCCTGTCTTGGTCCTATCTGACTTGAAGCAAGTCACAAAGCCTCAGTCCTCTGCCTGTAAAATGGGGACAGTAATGCCTGTTCACTTGGTTGTAGGGAAAACAAGATAACAAAGGCTTGTGAAAGACCTTTGTAAATGGTAACAATTATTAAGTGTTTATTAAGCAACTACTGTATGCAAGACTGTTTCTGGGTGTTTTGGGGGCAAGAAAGAATTCAAAGTTGCTCTTGTTCTCAAGAAGCTGGCAATGCTGGGCATGGGGATGGAGCTAGCAGGATGCCCCCCAGGCTCCTTAGATCCTGTCCAGGCCCTGATGGCCTCTGTCACCCGCAGGGAGGCCCAGCTGAGGCACCAGTGCTCCACCGTGGAGCTAGAGGAGCGCGGGCAGAAGCACGTGGGCTTTGGCAATGACTGGGAGAAGACAGAGATCGCCTTCCTACAGACCCACAGGCTGCTGCGCCAGAGACGTGATAGGAAGGCTCTGAGGCGACAGGTGAGGGGATGGACTAGAGCCAGCGGCCTCGGACCTGTGCCCCATGCTCGCTCTGTGCTCCTACCTCTTCCCTTCCCCCTTCTCAAGAGACAGCTGGATGTCCAGGAAAGAGTCTGACCTGGGCCCCAGTGCCACCACCTTTAGCCTTGTAACCTTGAGCAAGCGACTTAGCCTACCCAAGCCTCTGTTTTCTCATCTGTGAAATAGGTGTGGTGGTACCAACTCTGCGTTGAGGTGGGAATTCAGTGAGGTTGGGTTTGTAAAATGACTTTCCCAATGCCTAGGACACAAAAGACCCTCAGGAAATGCTATTCCTGACAAATGTCAGGAATCTGAAGCCACTCTTTATACTCCCTCCCCAGCGCAAGAGAGCAAGAGTTAACATTTACATGGGGCTTTTTAGGACCAGGCATGTTTTGACGTTTTTCACATATTAACTCATTTAACTCTCCCTACAACTCCTCAGGGGAGTGGGGGGGTGGATAGCGTTATCATCCCATTTTACGGATAAACAAACTGAAGCACAGAGATATTAGGCAACCTGCTCTGGTCCTACAGCTAGCAAGTGGCAGAGTTAGGCCTTAACCCCAGGCTAACTGGTTCCAAAGCCCATGTCCTGCCCACTGTGCCACACTGCCTCTCAGCTGGTGGTGAAGGGGAACTCCAGAGCTGGGCGTCAGGGGGCAAGGTGGCTGCAAAGATAAGGGAGAGGTGGTCCCCTGGCTCACAGGAGTCACAGATCACTTCGTGCCTCCAGACAGAGGAGAAGGTCCGGGAGGGCAAGGAGCTGAGAGAGCTGTGTTCCGGCCGGGGGCCCTGGTTCTGGATCCCTCTGCGCTCCCACGCTGTCTGGGAAAACACCACAGTCCTGCTAACCTGTACCGTCAAGGCCTCCCCTCCACCCCAGGTCACTTGGTAAGTGCTGGTGCAGGAGGGAAGGTCCTAGCCTTGCCTCCACACTCTGGGGTCCTCCTCCAGGGTCACATAAGAGGGAGTTCCTTACAGCCCAACACCTCCCTCCTGGGAGCCTTGTTCCTCCCCCAGGAGTTCTTGATGGCTTAGAAAAGCTGCAGACCCTCAGACCCCAAGCCTTCCCATCCACCAGCTCGGCCCACTCCCCAAATAGAGCAGCAGCTGCTGGGGAGGCTCAGGCCCGGGTTATTCTTAGCCACCTCCCAGCTGCCTGGTGCTGCAAGACTGGGCCACTGGGGAGCCAACGCTTGTAAAAATACCATTCTGGGGGAAATAGGAGACAGCTGCTCTGGGCTGGATATCTCCAGCGTTGGAGGATGATGAGAGGCAGGACACGGGGTAGGGGAAGAGGAGAGGAGGCCAGGAGGCAGGGGTCCTACAGTGAAAAGGAACTCAGGGCTGGAGTGGGAGCCCTATGCTCCATACCTAGCTCTCTCTACTAACCCAGTGTATGGGCTTAACCATGTCTCTTAACCTCTCTGGGCCTGCTTCAGTTTCCGGCTCTGTAAAATGGGTTAAACCTCCTGTCCAGCTTACATGAGGTAAGGATTTAGGGCTACAACAATGTGGATGCCTTTAGAACTTGAAAAGCACTGGGAAAGCAAGAGATGCCATTCCTGGGAGTGTAACTAAAGCAGAGCCACAGAGGTTAGGCCCTGCTGGTGGAGGGCAGAGGGAGGCAGCAGGATTCTCCTGAGCTGGCACAATGGAGACCACAGAAGGAGGTGTGCATCCATATAATTGATCCCCCCAGGTCTAAGGCCCATTGCCAGGTACCTTGGCAGGTGCGGTTGTTGTTGTGAGGTGCCATCGAGTAGATTCCAACTCACAGAGACCCTATATGACAGAGTAGAACTGCCCCCATCGGGTCTTTTCTCCCACAGACCCACTGGTTTGGACCACCGACCTTTCAGTTAGTAGCCAAGCGCTTAACCATTGCACCACCAGGGCTTCTTGGTAGGTTAGGAAGGGATTTTAGTAAATACTTACCAAGCATGCAATCTGTCTCAGGCCCTGAATCGGGCACTGGGGCACAGAAATGAACCGGACACGACCTCACCCTCAAGGAACTCTCAGCCCAGAGGAGAAACAATGATACAGAGAGAATTACATTCATGGGTGATATCTGAGATAAAGGAGTAAACGTAAAGAGGAAGACATGGCTGCCTTGGGCTGAAAGATTCAGGAAGGCTTCTCAGAGGAGGTGACATATGAGCTAAGCCTTGAGGGATAAACAGACTATGGTCTAATAGCAGAGAGAAGACAAACACACAAATAAGCCAAAACATAAATGAAAAGCACTATCTTATACTTGAACCCACATTACAATTGACCCAGCACTTTTCCACCACTCTCCCATTTGAGCCTCAAGGCCACTCATGAGGTAGGGACTATTACCCCCTTTTCACCGGGGAGGACATCAAGTGTGACTTGTCTAAGGTCACACAGCCAGTGTGAGCCAGGATTCAGACTCAGGTTTCCTGACTCCAGCCCCTAACGCTTCCCATTGGCCTAGAGAGTAGGAAAGTAATCATTACAGTCATGTTTTCCTTAAAGCACACAAAACATTCTGAAGTCAGAGAAGTAGAAAGCACTTAGGCCAAGAGCAATCAAGGCAGGCAGCATTTTGAGGGCATTAACGTTTGAACCAGTCGTTGCCAGCTGGCATTCATTAAATAAAATGTGCCAGGTACTGTGCTAGGTGCTGGGACTCAGTCCTTGCCTGCACACTGGTGCTCAATAGGAGGATTGCTTCTAACCCCCGGCCTGAGCTAAGTGAGGGTCATTGCCTCAGCTGTCCTGGCCTGGCAGCCACGCCCTTCCCTTTCCTGGCACTGAGATCCAAGTCTAAAGCATTCCATGGAAGCCTCTGGGAGGGGGTCTTGTTTTCACCCTTGCCGACAAGGTTGCCACAACAGAGAGCTAAACACTCCTCACAAGTGGCAGAAGCCAAGGCCAGGCCCACCTCCTGTCGGAGGGACTCAGGTGGCCCCTGGAGTTCCTGGCTTTGGGATCTGGTTTTCCATGGTCAATCACCTCAGGCAAGGCCACACTTCGTCCCTGCATTGGCCTCTGGAGATTCCATCCAGGCTCTGGTACAAACTCAGCCCCAGGTCAGGAGGAAGACCTGGGCTCACGGGGCTGGTCAGGAGAGTCCATTCACTCAGCAATGACTGAGCACTTCGTGAATGCACAATGCTGAGAGGACTCAAACACACAGCCTGCCCCAGGTCTCTTTGACTCTAATGAGAGAGGCTGAGGCACACGCAGAAGCACTTAGCAGGCACCCAGAGGGTTCATATTACTGGACTGGGTGATCTTGAGTCAGTGTCCCTGAGAAAGGAAGCAACTTGGCATGGGAGGGCCAAAGAAGGACTTCTTCTTATGGTGGGAAGGCTTCCTGAAAGGGGTAAGCTTGAAGGACTGGAAGATATTCCTAGATGGGAAGGGGGCTGGCATGAGGAAAGGCAGGAGGCCTCATGTCAGGGTGTTCAGGCAACACCAAGGCCCCTGAAGGGTGCCAGGGGTCTGGGCCACGGTTACCAGGAGGGAAAGGCAGGAGCAGAGAAAGGAAATCTGCTAGAAGGATGGACTGGGGCCAGATGGGGAGGCCTTGAATGCCAAGCCAAGGAATCCTGGAGACAATGGAGAGCTATGGAGAACTCCAAGGCCCACAGTCCTTACGTTCAGGGGCAGGGGATGAGATAAGGCTTCCACAGCAGGCCCAGGGAGGACTCAGGGGAAATTGCTGAGGAATGAGGTATTAGAAACCGAGTGTCCCAGGCTTCTAGGTCTCTGGCCAGTAACAGGGCAAATTAAACACAGTCCAGTCTGGCCTCAGAGTCCCTGAGTGATGCAAACAGTTAAGGCACTTTCATGCAAACCAAAAAGTTAGAGTTTTAAGTCCATACAGAGGTACTTCAGAAGAAAGGTCCGGCAATCTAATTCCAAAATATCAGCCTTTGAAAACGCTATGGAGCACATTTCTACTCTGACACACGTGGGGTCTTCGTGAGTCAGAATGGACACGACAGCAACTGGTTTTGGTTAGTCTGGCCAAGTTCACACCACAGAAATGGGTCCTAGCCGTGATTCTAACTGATGCCAGTTAGAATAAATCTCTCAGGCCAAGCATCCTTAAAAAGTAAAATCTAACACCAACATATGTGAGAGAGAAAAAGATTCAGATAAATAATAAAAATCACACACATTTGTGAGAGCCTCCTTAGAGCCAGGCACTGGGACGGGCTCCTCACCTGGGTTATCTCATTTTACATTATCTTATTTTATTAGTGGCCTCCACTTGGGATCACCCACACAGCGGGTGCTTCAAGGGCCTGACTGAACAGTTGGGACACTGAGACCCAGGAAAAGGCCAGGATAGCACTGAGGCCTCCAGCTGCCTGGACTGTGTCCAGAGCTGCAGCTGGTGCTTTTTCTGTGAAGCGCAGAGGCTTGCCAGGCTGAGGTGTCTGGAATGTTCCTGACAGGTGTGGGGTGGGGGGCCTGACCTCAACCCCCAGGCCTGGGGGATCTGGAGAGATTGGACATCCAGATTAGATGCCACCCTTTCCATGGGGCATTTAGTTGGGCTCCTTTTCAAAGAGGGCACAGCCTGGGGGCTGTGTGGAGGGCCATGGGTGTGGCTCTGTTTGGTTGCCATGGAGGCAAACAGGGCATGGGGGGAGCCAGGTCTAAGGAAGGCAGCGCACTGGGGCTGGGGCACCCTCTCTTGGCCAAGGCCTCCTCTCCAATCTCAGTCACACCGCTGGGCAGAGAGAGAGGCATCCATTCAAGCCCTCATGCACACAGAGGCCCAGAGAGGGGGACTGACTTGTTCAAGGTCACACAGCAAGCTGTGTCGAGAATCCAGGCCTCCTAACTCCTTAGCCCTCCAGAACCCCCACCCCAGCCTAACAGGCTGTGGAAAGAGGCAAGGCTACCTCACTGCCCAGTCCGCACAGCAGGGAGGAGACCCCAGAGTCTGCGGAAAACAAAAGGGGATAACCACAGTACAGCAGCATAGATTGACCCACTTGACCATTCTTGAGAATCCCCTGAGGATCTTTAAAAAATTCTGATACCTGGGTCCCACCCCAGAGAGTGTGACTGAAGTGGTCTGTGATGCAGCTTGAATGTGGAGAGTTTTAAAGGCTCCTCAGGTGATTCTAATGAGAGCCAAGACAAAGAACTACTGTCCTGAGGTATCGACAAGGGAGGCAGGGATCTGGGGTACCTTCTTTGGCAACCACCCTCCAGAGAGAAGGGAAAAGCTGGGGCCTGATCCCTAGGGTACTCCTGGAGGTGCCCCCACCAGGATGAGTGTACTCCTAATTATGGGTCCCCTCTTCTCTGCCCCCTAGAATGAGGAATGAACCCTTGAACATCTGCAATGTGCAGGGCACCAGGAAAAGGCTTTGCATACCTTATCCCATTTAATCCTCACAGCAACCCTTTGAGGTCAGTGCTATTATTACTCCCATTTTACAGGCGAGGGCAACTGAGGCTAGTAAGCAGCACGTAGGCTAGTAAGCAGCACAAAGATGAAGTTAGAATCCAGGTCTGAGAGAAACCTCCATCCTTTTTTCTGGGAACCACCCTGCCTGCTGCCACAGGCCTCTCTGTCTCCACAGGTACAAAAACGAGGTACGAATCGATCCCCGGCTCTTTCCTGCCGGAAAGTACCGAATCAAGAACAACTACGGGCTGCTGACCCTGGAGATTAGGAGGTGAGACTGTGATCCCCAGTGAGACTCGTGACCCCCCAGACCCTCCAGGCCCCCACCAGGGCCAGAGCAGGATCCCAAGCCCACCCTTGGAGCAGCATTTCCCGAGTTTGCCTCAGCTTCAAAATTATCTGGGGTGCTTGTTAAAATACTGATTCCTGGGTGCTTGTTAAAATACTGATTCCTGGGATGGACCCCCATGCCAAGACTCAGATTAAGTAGGTCTGGAGTGGGCCCAGGAATGGGCATTTAACGCTAGTCTCCATGTGATCTGGTGACTTGGAATACATGATGAGAAATACAGACTCAGAAGCTAGCTGCGAGGACTGAGCGCTGAGTGAGGCAGGTGGAGAGAGCGCCTTGCTGGGGGAGAGAATACATGAGCGCATGCATACACGCATAGACACACACGTGTGCACACACACAAGGGGAAGCAGATGGAGAGAGGGTCACTGTGGAAACAAAAACCCAAACCCATTGCCATTAAGTCAATTCCAACTCACGACGACCCCATGTGTTACAGTGTAGAACTACACCCCATAGGGTTTTCTTGGCTGTAATCTTTAAGGAAGCAGATCACCAGGCCTTTCTTCCGTGGCTCTGCAGTTGGGTTTAACCACCAACCATTAGCTTAGTAGTTGAGTGCAAAACCATTTGTGGCCACCCAGGGACCTCACCAAGGGAAAGAGTTTTTTAAAAAATAGGAACAGTTGTCGTTGAGTCAACTCTGACTCATGACAACCCCTTCTCATGGTGACTCTGTGGGTCAGAGTAGAGCTGTGCTCCATAGAGTTTTCAATGGCCAATTTTTCTGAAATAGATCACCAGGCCTTTCTTCCAAGGTGCCTCTGGGTGGACTCAAACTTCCAATTTTCAGTTAGCAGCTAAGCACGTTAACTGTTTGTACGACCCAAGGACTTCGAGAGTTTGTTAGCTAGGCCTTTCAGGAGATGGTGAGTCTTAAGCATGTTTTTAAAGGCAGGGCAGGGAGTGTGGAAGGAGGCCGTATGAGAGTATAAAAGCACAACACTCTCTAAAGTCTGCATTATTAATATGAGCTGCCATGTGCTGACTTCCTACCAGGTGCCAAGCCCTATGCTAGGTGCTTCATGCATATTATCAAGAATCCTCACCACTGTATTTCTAGGAAAGTATTATTATCCCCTTGTTACAGGTGAGGAAACAGTGGCTTCAAAAGTTAAGGAACTTACAGTGACAAGGGCCAGAAGGCAGAAGGAGACAAGGAAGCTGGTGATAGGGAACCCAAGGCTGAGTAAGGATATTGTTGATGTGTTGTGAGATTGTCAACCATTGTCATAGGGCAACATTTGTAGTAACTGTTAAATGAGAAACTATTTTGTTCTGTAAGCCTTCATCTTAAGTGAGAATAACAACACAATTGGAAGAGCATAGTCAATGTCACTGAACTGTGTGCATGTAGAAATTTGTGAAATGGTGTATCTTTGGCTATGTGTATTTTCACCAAAAAAAAGAAAGGTTGAGAATTTAGAGGGTTAATATGTTGTGGGGTTGTTAACCAATGTCATAAAACAACATGTGTACTACTGTTTCATGAGAAACTATTTGTTCTGTAAGC
>NW_004443984.1:5639989-5641172 GCF_000243295.1 Trichechus manatus latirostris
AAAAAAAAAGTTAAGGAGTTACAGAGCTAGTACAGGGCAGAGCCTGGGTTTGAGCCCTGTGCTCTCTATCTGGGTTCTTTTCAATACAACAAACTCTCCGTTTCAACCACCTTCATCTTCAGAGACGCAAAGATGGACAAGACATGAATTCTACCCTCCAGAAGCAAAATGGGGACACATGGACATAAATATATGACCATACGAGGCTATAATAGGGAGATGCCCCATGAGCTACGTGGTCAGGAAAGCCTCAAGGGGCAGGGAGAACCGGCCCTCAAAACAAAGGTGATGCACCAGTGTTCATTGTTCTTGTTGTTAGGTGCCGTTGAGTTGGTTCCGACTCATACTAACCCTATGGACGACAGAATGAAACACTGCCTGGTACTGTGCCATCCTCACGAGCGCAGCCATGTTTGAGCCTATCACCTGAGGGGCTCGTCTTCCGGCACGATACCAGACAATGTTCCGCTGCTATTCATAAGGTTTTCACTGGCCAATTTTTTTAAAATTAGGTCACCAGGTTCGTATTCCTAGTCTGTTTTTAGTCTGGAAGCTCCACTGAAACCTGTCCACCACAGGTGACCCTGCTGGTATTAGAAAAAGCTTCCAGCATCACAGCAACAGGCAAGCCACCACAGCATGACAAACTGACAGATGAGTGGTGGGTCATAGCGGCATTATATTGGGCTATTATTATCATTATAGCCAAAAAGGCGGAAATAATCCAAATGTCCATCAAGAGACGAATGGATATGCAAATGTGGTCTATAAATACAATGGGGTGTTAATCCGCCGTAAAAAGGAATGAAGTTCTGATTCATGTTACCACACAGATGAACTTTGAAAATAAGCTCAGTGAAATAAGTCAGATACAAAAGGACAAATATAGTATGAGCCCATTTAAATGAATTATCTACAACAGACAAGAAGGAGGTTAGCGGTTAGTATGGGCTGGGAGGAAAGGGAGGAATGAGGACTTACTGTTTAATGGCCACAGTTTCTGTTTGGGGTGATGAAGGCTTTTTTTTATTGTACTTTAGGTGAAGGCTTACAGAACAAATAGTTTCTCATGAAACAGTAGTACACATGTTTTATGACATTGGTTAACAACCCCACAACATATCAACCCTCTAACTTCTCAACTTTTTTTTTTGGTGAAAATACACATAGACAAAGATACACC
>NW_004443984.1:5641451-5717555 GCF_000243295.1 Trichechus manatus latirostris
AGTCTCCTTTAGGCCAGTAAATCTGGTCTTTTTTTTTGTGAGTTAGAATTATGCTCTACATCCTTCTCCAGCTCTGTCCAGAACCCTCTGTTGTGATTCTGGTCAGAGCAGGGTGATGAAGACATTTTGGAAACGAATCGTGGTGATGGTTCACAACATTGTGAAAGTCGTTAATGCCACTGGATTGTACCCTTGAAAATGGTTAAAATGGCAAATTTTATGTAGTGTATATTTTACATCAGTAAAATAACAGCAAGCAAACAAAACAAGAGCAATTCCCACCCAGAGTCACCGAGGGCGAAAGGGAAGCATAAAAAGGCCTCTCTGCTTGCGGACGGGGACAGGAGTGCCACATCCCACCACTTACTCTCATCGTCACCTGGGATAGGGTATCTGAAAGTTCTCTGCCATCCCATGGGCCCATGGTGCCCTTGGTGGAACTGGCCCCACCTCGACTGGGAACATGACAGGGTTGGCCTGGCTGGTGGTGAGACCCAGACCTGAGAGCAAGGACACGTGGACACCTGGCCCAGTTCTGCCACAGATTGGCAGTGTGCCTTGGGCAAGTCCATCCTCCTTTCTGCTCCTGCTCCAGGATTCTGATTTGGCAGTGCCTGGGAGAGGGTTCATCACTTGAAGCAGGGTCAAATTCCAGTTGCAGTGTGACTCTGGGCAAGTCACTTAACCTCTCTGATCCTCCAGAGTCAATAATAGCAATGCAATGTGGTACATCATATTTTCAAAGCACTTCTGCTTGAGGTGGTTTAGGCTGGTGTTATGTCCCCAGTTTTTCAGAGGAGGAAGCTGAGGCATAGAGAGGTGTAAGTGACCAGCCCAAAGACACACAGCGTTCAGAGGTGGGGCTGAACTAGAGCCCAAAGTCCCCACTTGCACCATTAGGCCTTCCTGTGAATCCTAGCCTTTTCCACTCCCAGACGGGGAATTGAGTTTCCCATGGAGCCCAGCTGTCTCAGGGGAAACTCTCTCTCTCTCTCTCTCTCTCTCATTTCCAGATGTACCATTGAGGACTCAGCCACCTACACCGTGATGGTGAAGAACGCCTATGGCCAGGCCTCTTCTTTCGCCAAAGTCCTCATCCGCAGTAAGTCTTCCCGCCCCTACCAGGCCAGGCCAGAGCAAACCCAGGATGAGCAGATGAGGACATGGGTCTACGGTTAGACTCTAGGAAAGGCCCTCGGCACCGAGGGGTGTTTGGCCCGAGGTAGACTCACTTCCTTGGAGGTCTTTGGAGTACGTGAGCAAGAGTCTCCTCCCTCAGACAGGTGTGGCCAGCCAGCAACAGCTTTGTGGGCTGATGGTGGACGGCATGGGAGAGACAGAATCATCTTCCCCTGTGGGTTGGTGTCAAGAGAAGGAGAGGGAAAGGGAACTGACAATTTCCGAGTTCTCTTGATAACATCTCATCTTATTTCATCCCAAGCTAGCAGGAGGGTAAGGCTGGGACTTGCACTCACCTCTGTCTGCAGGGTGACCATTAGCATGGACGGCAACTTTGTGTGGACTCAGTGGATAACTTAGAAATAGGGGTCCTTCCCTCCAGGCAGATGTAGGCCCCATCCCAGGTTACACAGCTTGGCAAGTGGAAAACAGACCGGATACCAGCCCTCACTTGTCCTACCGGTGAATACGTTTGTGCAGTGCACAACCTGCACCACTGTTCAGAGTGACCCTACTTGCGTGTCCCCTGCTCTTATCATCAGGTGGAGGCTGTGCCCAGATCCAGCTCACAGCCTCTGGAGAGTGGTCTGGCCCTGCCAGCCCTGCCGAAGGGGGGACAAGGACAGAGCCCTAGCAACTCCCACCCCATCCCCACTGCCTCATTTACATTCTGTTACATTGTGAGCATCTGAAATCAGAGCACAAAGCAGGGGAGAAGCTCAGGAGTCAAACAGGTCCAAGTTCGGACGAGCTGTGTGATCCTGGGCAAGCCACTTCACTCTCAGAGCCTCCATTTCTTCATCTGTAAAAGGAGCATCCTATACCTCTCTCGGATGCTCGTGTTGATTAAATGAGATGATATAGATAAAGCTAACGTGTGGTAGGCTCTTGTTGTTGTTGTTGTTGGGTGCTGTCAGGTCGATTCCGACTCATAGTGACCCTATGTACAACAGAATGAAACACTGCCCAGTCCTGTGCCTTTGCTGTTTGAGCCCAATGTTGCAGCTATGGTGTCAAACCATCTCATTGAGGGTCTTCCTCTTTTTCACTGCCCCTCTACTTTACCAAGCGTGACTGTCCTTCTCCAGGGACTGGCCCCTCTGGATAACATATACAAAGTACATGAAATGAAGTCTCGCCATCCTCACTTCTAAGGAGCATTCTGGCTCTACTTCCGAGACAGACTTGTTCATTCTTTTGGCAGTCCATGGTATATTCAGTATTCTTCGTCAACCCCGTAATTCAAAGGCATCAATTCTTTGGTCTTCCTTATTCATTGTGCAGCTTTCCCATGCATATGAGGAGATTGAAAATACTATGGCTTGGATCAAGCACACTTTAATCCTCAAATGACGTCTTTGCTTTTTAACACTTTAAGGAGGTCTTTTGCAGGAGATTTGCCCAATGCAATATGTTGTTGATTTCTTGACTACTGCTTCCCTGGGAACTGATCGTGGATCCAAGTAAAACGAAATCCTTGACAACTTCAATCTTTTCTCTGTTTATCATGATGTTGCTTATTGGTCCAATTGTGAGGATTTTTCTTTTCTTTATGTCGAGATGTAATCCATACTGAAGGCTGTAGTCTTTGATCTTAATCAGTAAGCATTTCAAGTCCTCTTGCCTTTCAGCAAGCAAGCTTGCGTCGTCTGCATATTTTCAGGCTGTTAATTTCTTCCTCTAGTCCTGGTGCCACGTTGTTATTCTTATAGTCCAGCTTCTCAAATTATTCGCTCAGCATACAGATTGAATAAGTATGGTGAAAAGATACAACCATGATGCACACGTTTCCTGATTTTAAACCACACAGTATCCCCTTGTTCCTGTTAGAACAACTGCCTCGTGGTCTGTGTACAGGTTCCACGTGAGCAAAATTAAGTTTTCTGGAATTCCCATTCTTTGCAATGTTATCCGTAATTTGTTATGGTCCACACAGTCGAATGCCTTTGCATAGTCAATAAAACACAGGTAAACATCTTTCTGGTATTCTCTGCTTTCAGCCAAAATCCATCTGACATCAGCAATGATATCCCTGGTTCCAAGTCCTCTTCTGAATCTGGCTTGAATTTCTGGCAGTTCCCTGTCCATATACTACTGCAGCCGCCTTTGAATGATCTTCAGCAAAATTTTGTGTGTGATATTAATGATGTTATTCGATAATTTCTGCATTCGATTGGATCACCTTTCTTGGGAATAGGTGTCTCTTCCAGTTGGTTGACCAGGTAGCTGTCTTCCAAATTTCTTGGCATAGACAAGTGAGCACTTGCAGTGTTGCATTTGTTTGTTGAAACATCTCAATTGGTTTTCCATCAGTTCCTGGAGACTTGGTTTTTGCCAATGCCTTCAGTGCAGCTTGGCCTTCTTCCCTCAGTACCATCGGTTCTTGATCATATGCTACCTCCTGAAATGGTTGAGCGTCGCCCAATTCTTTTTGGCACAGTGACTCTGTGATTCCTTCCATCTGCTTTTTTTTTTTTTTGTTTCTTTGCATGTGCAGTATGTGTACATCCACATGCATGTATGGGGGTGTGTGTGTGTGATCTTCTCCCACGGGCCATGGGATCTGTGATGCAGGGCCTCTTTCAGATTTCCCTCTCATACCCTCTGCCTAGCATCATATATGGTACATGGTAGGTTTTCAAGGAAAGCTTGTTTGTGGGTGAGCAGCGGACCTGATGCAAACTAAAATCATGACTGGCTCAACTTTGCCAGCTACAGGTCTTTATAAGAATCACGCTGCATCAGTGAAGGCAACCAAAAGGTAGACAGCACATTGGATTGAACCTTCTTTTTCCTTTCTCAAGCATTTACACCTGTGCCTCTCCTTCAACATGGATAGATGTTTCTCTCAGAGGCCAGATCTATTTGATTCCTGCCTCAGCCACTGACGTTTGGAGGATGAGGGATACCCTAGACTGGCCTGGTGTTTACTGGCCAGTTTTCATGGTGCTGGAGGTGAGGAGGTAAACACAAAGGGGAGGTCCCAACTCTCATGGAGCTGGAGATCCAACGGGGAGACAGAGAATGAACAAGAGAACAGGTGAACTACGTGATGATTTCAGAGGGTCACATAGGTCATGAAGCCAAGGTGGTAGGTGCGGTGACTGAGTACTACAGGCAGGCTTCCGGGAAGGTCAGAGGAGAACTGAAGCCAAGAGGTAGGAAGGAGCCAGTGCTCAGAAATCTACAGGCAGCATGTTCTGGACAGAAGGAACACTACGTACAGAGGCCCTGAGGCAGCACCACAGAGCTGGCTTTGTTGGAGGAAGGAAACACAGCCAGTGAGGGTGGGTGAGCCAATGGGCATGGGGCGGTGGAGACAAGCCAGAGGTGGTGGCCAACCCTTCCATCTTCTTTTGATGCTTCCTGCATCATTTAATATTTGCCCAAAGAATCCTTCAATATTGCAACTCGAGGCTTGAATTTTTTCTTCACTTCTTTCAGCTTGAGAAATGCCAAGTGTGTTCTTCCGTTTTGGTTTTCTAACTCCTGGTCTTTGCACACTTTATTATAATACGTCACTCTGTCTTCTCTAGCTGTCTTTTGAAATCTTTTGTTCAACTCTTTTACGTTATCATCTCTTCCGTTCGCTTTCGCTACTCTGTGTTCAAGCACAAGTTTCAGAGTCTCTTCTGACATCCATTTTGGTCTTTTCTTTCTTTCCTGTCTTTTTAATGACTTTTCGTTTTCTTCATGTATGATGTCCTTGATGTCACTCCGCAGCTTGCGTAGTCTGTGGTCATTAGTGTTCAATGCATCAAATCTATTCCTGAGATGGTCTCTAAATTCGGGTGGTATATACGCCAGGTCAAGAGAAGCATTGCATTGGGCAAATCTGCTGCAAAAGGCCTCTTTAAAGTGTTAAAAAGCGAAGATGTCACCTCGAAGACTAAGGTATGCCTGACCCAAGCCACGGTGTTTTCAATTGCCTCATATGCATGTGAAAGCTGGACAATGAATAAGGAAGACCGAAGAAGAATTGACACCTTTGAATTGCGGTGTTGGTGAAGAATATTGAATATACCATGGACTGCCAAAAGAACAAACACATCTGTCTTGGAAGAAGTACAACCAGAATGCTCCTTAGAAGCAAAGATGGTGAGACTACATCTCACATACTTTGGACATATTATCAGGAGGGATCAGTCCCTGGAGAAGGACATCATGCTTGGTAAATTAGAGGGTCTGTGAAAAAGAGGAAGACTCTCAACAAAATGGATTGACACAGTGACTGCAACAATGGACTCAAGCATAACGATTGTGAGGATGGCACAGGACTGGACAGTTTTTCGTTCTGTTGTACCTGGGGCCACTATGAGTTGGAACCGACTCGACAGCACCTAAAACAACAACAACAACATACTCCAGGTCATACTTCGGCTCTCATGGACTTGTTTTTTACTTCAGCTTCAATTTGAACTTGCATATGAGCAGTTGATGGTGTATTCCACAATTGGCTCCTGGCCTTGTTCTGACTTATGATATTGAGCTTCTCCATCATCTCTTTCCAAAGATTTAGTCAATCTGATTCCTGTGTATTCCATCCGGAGAGGTCCACATGTATAATCTCCATTTGTGTTGTCAGAAGAAAAGGAATTTCCAACGAATAGGTCATTGGTATGTGATCTCTGGCATCATTTCTATCACCAAGGCCATATTTTCCAACTACAGATCCTTTTTCTTTGTTTCCAACTTTCACATTTCAATCCCCAGTAATTGTCCACACATCTTGATTGCATGTTTGATCAATTTCAGACTGCAGAAGTTGGTAAAAATCTTCAATTTCTTCATACTTCGCATTAGTGGTTGGTGCGTAAATTTGATTAATGGTTGCATTAACGGTACTTCCTTATAGGCATATGGATATTACCCATCACTGATAGTGTTGTACTTCAGGATAGATCTTGAAATATTCTTTTTGACAATAAATGCGACCCCATTCCTCTTCAATTTGCCATTCCCAACATAGTAGGCCATATGCCTGTCCTATTCAAAATGACCAATATCAGTCCATTTCAGCTCACTAGTGCCTAGGGTATTGATCTTTATTCATTCTATTTCATTTTTTGATGACTTCCAATTTTCCTAGATTCATACTTCATACATTCCACATTACAATTTTTAATGGATGTTTGCAGTTGTTTCTTCTCATTTTGAACTGTGCCACATCAGCAAATGAAGGTCCTGAAAGCTTTACTCCATCCACATCATTAAATTGACTCTACTTTGAGGAGACAACTCTTCCCCAGTTGTATTTTGAATGTCTTCCAACCTGAGAGGCTCATCTTCTGGCACTATATCTAACAATGTCCCACTGCTATGCATAAGGTTTTCACTGGCCAGTTTTTTTAGAAGTAGATTGCCAGGTCCTTCTTCCTAGTCCGTTTTAGTCTGGAAGCTCCACTGAAACCTGTCCACCAAGGGTGACCCTGCTGTTATTTGAAATATCAGTGGCATAGCTTCCAGCATCACAGCAACACTCAAGGCACCACAGTATGACAGACTGACAGACAAGTGGTGGTGGCTTTTGGGAAAGAATAATCCCTCCCCCTCTCTACAACCAGGGTGGAACACTTCCCAGGAGGCCACAACCAGATAGCACCGCTGATTCCAGGAGAAGGATGTACCTTGCTCTTAACCTGGAAAAGGACAGAGCCTACCCCAAGACTTAGAGAGGAGAAACCCCCAAAGAGTTCACTCAAAGGGTGAATGCTACACCCTTTGGTGAGCATTCACAGACACACTGTGGCTCCCCAGGCAGCTGTCCCATCCCACTCTCCCTGCCTCTCATCAGACCTTGTTAAACTGTCCTTCACAGTCCTCTCCACCCCCCTGCCCTGTGCCCCAAATAGCTTGGGAGGCAGCCTGGCCAGGACAGGCTCTCAGTGTGGAAATTTGAGCTGTCCCGTAGACTGAACCCAGAATCAAGCCAAAGGTCAGGCATCTGCCCTGCTTCCTCTGTGTACCCATCTTTCCGATCACTCCATACAGATCCCTGTCCCTCCCATCATCAACGCTAGCAACCCCAGGATCTACCAGGCATTTTCTCAGCTCCTAGACTCCAGTCAGCCTCCTGCTGAGAGCACCCACTCACTGCCACTCCCTCCCCTGCTCTCATGTCCATAGCAACTTCAGTAGTCCCAGTGGAAGGCCCTGGGCTGGGAGGCAGAAGTCCTAGGTCCTAATCCTGAGTCTTCCTAGATTCTAATCCTGAGTCCTCTTGAGTTCTAATCTTGTGTCCTCCTAAGTCCTAATCCTGAGTCCTCTTGAGTTCTAATCCTGAGTCCTCCTAGATTCTAATCCTGAGTCCTCCACTGATGCTCTGTGTGACCGTGGGCAGCCTCTGTCCCTCTCTGGGCCTTGCTTATGAAGGTCCTTTCCAGGAAGGCAGCATCATGTCTTGGAATTAGGCTGCTGGGGTGTTAGCTGGGGTGACCATGCCTATTTTCCTCATCTGTAAGCAGGATAACAATGGTACTGACAGACAGGGCCTTGGTGAGGGTCGAATAAGTTAATATGAGGCACATGGTAAGCACTCTGTGCGCAATAGCTGACCTTGCTCTTCCCTGGTGGTCTGTGTCAGTACTGCCATGGATTTCACCTGTAAGCCTCCGAACATTCACTGAGCACTGCTTCCACTCCTGCCAGCTCTCCCTGGTTCCACCGGAAATCCAGGCATCTCCAGGCTTGACCTCTGTGTAAATAGAGTGTGATGTTGGAAGCAAGTTTGGGCAGAGGAAGGAAACCACCATTTATTGAGCACCTACTATGTGTCCAGCTCTTGCTGAAAACTTTTTTCATGTGAACTCATTTAATCATAACCCCACCACCGTCAGGTAGGAATTACTGCCTGCATTTTACTGATGAAGGAACTGAGGCACAGAGAGGTGAAAGAACATTCCCAAAGTCACATGTGAGCCCCCAACAGACTCAAAGCCACACCCAAAGCCTATGTCTCCAAAATCTAGTAGGAATATGGGGTCTGAACCTTCTCCAACTCCATTTGCTTTGGGTTTTCAGCGTACCTGGGAAAGGATGCTGGCTTCGATTCGGAGATCTATAAAAGTAAGGAGACTTTAAGGGGGCTAATACCAGGTGGAGGGTATATCTGGGACTCCTTGTTTACACCTCCTCACAGGCCCTTTTCAGAATACAGCCATCCATGGTCCACTAAATGATGTCCACTTGAGATTGGCATATCAGCTGTTAATACTAGCAAAGTGGCTTCTGGGGGTCCCAAGGCTCCCCAGCTACTGAGCAAAAACTAAGTTGGAAAGGTAAGTCTATGGCCAAACAGGCAATGGACATGATGGCCTGTGGATGTTCACTGTCTTGGCTTATCCAGGCTCCTATGTGGATAAGTCCCTTCTCCCACACCACCCCCAGGACTAGGTCCCTCTTCTCCCTGTCAAACCCATCTTGGGAACTGTGAACTCAGAGGGGTTGGGACACCCCAGGAGGGTCCTCACTCCCATCTATGCCCCAGCCCCGGTGTCTGCTCTGGGCTGACAGCCTCCAAAGGCTCCTGCCCCAAATTCCTGTCCTCACCCCAGGATCAATGTTTGGCCCCAGCGTGGAATTCACATCGGTGCTGAAGCCTGTCTTTGCCCGTGAGAAGGAATCCTTCTCCCTGTCCTGCTTATTTTCGGATGATGTGTTAGACGCCGAGCAGAACATCCAGTGGTTCCGAGACGGTGAGGACCCCCAGTGCTGGCCTCTGCCTTCAGCAACACCTCCCTCTGCAGCCAGATCAGAGCCCGAGAGGCCAGAAGCCAGAGAGGAGCTACAGCCCTGACTCCATCCCCAGCCCTGGGACCCCCAGTGGAGGCAGAGACCCAGTATGCCCCTCCCCCAAACTGAAAACAAACTGTGTTGTGGGTGTTAAAGAGGCAGAAGAAAGCAGGAGCACAGCTAGGTGGGGGTCAGGTCAAGTCACCCTACAAATGGTCACCCAGCACTCTGGAGTGCTGGGGTCGGGGCAGGGTTAGAGACATGAAGGAGACACAGCCCTGCCCTCCAGACACTCTCCACTGGGGAGGAGAGATGAAGCTGGGTTGGAGCTACTGCTCACAGGGTCTGCTGTGGTCAGGCGTTGCTCGGCCCTACTTATGCATCGTCTGTCAGATCCTCCACGACCCAACGGCATTTGAAGAATGAGAACCCAGAGGCACAGGCCAGAAGCAGGGCAGCACCATGGTGCTCAGGGCAGGTTGTGACAAGCACATAGGGCCTTTCAGAGTCTGGGTGTGGGTGGAGGGTGGATGGTAATCACAGTTTCAGGGGCTGCGAGACCCCTCTCTGGGTATGTCATAGGCAAGGCCTGGAGGCCAGTCAGCTGGGGCAGCAAGAGGTGGCCCAGTGTCTGACCAGGCCTGCAGCCAAAGGACAAGGTGTACAGCACCCCACCACCACCCCCACCACCAGCGTCCCCAGCCTTGAGCCTGAGGAGACTGCCCCTGCTGGGGGGGGCGGGGGGGGGGACACGGGGAAGCCATAGGAGCCCTGAGGAACAGCTGCAATGACAACACTGAGATGCTTTCTGAAATCTGTAGATCATCCAGAATAGTGACTGCTGACAGAAGGGCGGGGACTTCATGTGGGACAAAGAGAAGGATGATCCAACAGGGTGGCCTCAGGGCACAGTCTACTCCCTGGACCCCAGAGTACCTTTCTTTATTAAGCCCTCACCTCACTAAGCTTTTTCCCCCATCACTGAGCCCTCACTCCCTTTATTAAGCTCCCACCCCTCACCTACTGAGCCTCCACACCCCTCACTGAGCCCCTACCTCCCTAATGAACCCTCCCCTGCTCACTGAGCCCCCACTATGCTCAGTGAGTCCCACCCCTTTCTTTGAGTCCCCATCCCTCACTAAGTCCCCACTCCCTTCCTGAGTCCCTACTTCTTCACTGAGCCTCATTCCCTTCATTGACCCCCTACTTCTCTACTGAGTCCCTACTCCTTTCATTGAGCCCCCATGCCCTTCTTTGAGCCCCCAACCCCCTCAATGAGCCCCTACCCCTCACTGAGCCCCCACCCCCTCACTGAACCCCACCCCCTTCATTGATTCCCCAAACCCTTTTACTGAACCCTCACCACCTCACCAAGCCCCCACCACCTCACTGAGCCCCAAACCCCTCCCTGGGCCCTGCCCCACTCCCTAAGGTTTCAGCAAGGAGCATTCAGCTGCCACCTCAGCAAAGCCCTGGAGGTCACCACCTCCACCCCAACCCTCAAGCCTAGTGGAGCCTCAAGCTATGGCCGCTCCAGCCCCACCCCCTGTCTAGCCAGGCCTTCAGACTCCTAGAATGTCTACAGGTTCCCAGGTGAGGCCAGGACCCCTGTGAACTCACACTGAACACCTTTCTCTCTGCAGGGAGCCTACTGAGGTCCTCAGGGCGCCGGCAGATCCTCTTCGCAGACCGCCAGGCGTCCGTGAAGGTATCCTGCGCCTACAAGGAGGATGAGGGGCTCTACACAATCCAGGTGCCCTTTGGAGCCCGGGAGCAGAGTGCCTATGTGTTTGTGAGAGGTGAGAGGGGGCTGAGGAGGCAGGATGGGTGGCTGGGAGCCCAGAGACCAGGACTCTGCCCTTGACTGATTACTGTGCGACCTTGGCTAGTCCCCTGCCCTCTTTGGGTCTCAGTTTCCCTGCTATAAAACGGAGATGTTGGGTTAGATTTTCTCTAAGAATCCCTGTGGCATCTTATGACCCTCCAAAAGCACAGAGTGGAGAACCTCAGACTTGGGGTCCTGGGAGACCGGCTGAGCATGTAACTGGGATAGGATTCTGGTCACTGGTAGAGTTCTGCCTCCTGGTCTTTGAACCTGACCTGGGTTGAAATCCTGACTTTGTCACTTCCCTTGTTGGGTGATTTTGGACAAGTCACTTCACCTCTATAAGACTCAACTTCTTCATCTACAAAATGGAGGGTTGCGATGGCGCCCAGAGATTAATAATGCCAGTTCTTTAGGTGCATGGTGTTGAGTGGGCCCAGGGGTGGATTAACCAATAAGCACAGTATGCACCAGCTTGCACTGAGCGAGGTACCCACAGGCTTAATCGTGTTTACTTGCTAATCTGGGGTGAGTGATTTCACATGGGTTTCACCACGTCTTTGACGTGGTGGGCAACGGGTGAAATTGTTAACTGCAGATTGTGGGAAGGCACAATTGGGCCCATGTGTACCTTGCTTATTGGGTAATCTGGCCCTGAGTTGGTCCCTAATAAATGGTAACCCCTCTATGTTGTTATTTAAGGGCAGGGGCTGTTACTCAGGACTTGGTCCTGGAGATCAAAATTGAGCCCCTGGAGGGTTATGGAGGAGAGGATGCTGGGCAGTAGTGGAAAGGGACTTGTTGCCAAGTGGACATTGACTAGAAGAGCCTCTCCTCCCTCTCCTGCCACGCCTGGGTTTCAGATGCTGCAGCCGAGAAGCCAGGGGCCCCAGGCTCCCCACTGAATGTCCGATGCCTGAATGTGAACAGAGACTGCCTCATCCTGACCTGGGCCCCGCCCAGCGACACCCGGGGCAGCCCCATCATTGGCTACTCCATCGAGCGGTCAGTCAGTCTCCTGAGGGGCAGAATCCCAGGGCACAGTTGTGAGGACAAGTACGGGGACCACAGGAAACAGGAGGCTCTGTCCCTGACTTTGGCGAACCCCCAGCTCCTCAGGACAGAGCAAGTTTGGGGACAACAGAAGTGTGTCCATGTCTCCAGATCTGTCACACTGCCACCTGGAATTCCACTGCTGGCATCAGCCATGGCCTCTGGGTTCCTTAACAGTATGAGCTGACCCTGGGGGAGAAATATTAATGAGTGCCTGCAACCTGAGCCCATGTGAACTTAGTGGCTTTTTTCCTCCCTGAATGACAGGGTCCTAATCTCGGGGGGCAGAGTGCCACACTGGAAAGGGGAGAAAGGGGAGAGGGAGGGATGGAACATCCTGCCACCTTCCCATGCTTCCAGCTCTGAAGTCTGAGCTTGAAACAATACCTAACTCTGCCATCAATGGGGCTCACTGACTCTGTCCCTGGCGCTGTGCTAAGAACATGTCTTAATTCATTTAATCCTTACAACGCCCCCTATATAAGGGAGGGGATTTTTAATGCCCCATTCTACAGATGAGGAAACTGAGATCTGTGGGGAGATGACTTTGCTCAAAGTCAGGTCGCTCATTAGCGGTGGAGCCAGGATTTGGACCCACATGTGATCACTACACTACCCAGATGGCAACGTGTGCTGTCATATGGCCTGAGGACCGTGTCCTGAGATGGTGCAGAAAGCCCAGGCTTAGAGGGTCAATCCAGAAAGTACACTGGCTTAGGGGGTGGACGGGCCTCAGATGAAATGCTGACTCTACCACTCACGAGCCACGTGCCCTTGGGCAAGTCATTTCACTTCTCTGAGCCACAGATCCCCCCCTCTGCAGAGTGCAGGAGGTCACACCTGACTCCTAGGATTGAAGGGCATAGCGCAGCTCCAGGCACACCATAAAGCTCCAGAAAAGAAAGGCATAGCTATTTTGATTAGCATCATGGTCAAGGAAGACAGGAAGGCCTTCAGGGAGCCTGAGGCTGGCGCCAGGCCTTTAAATTGGAGAGAAGGACTTTAATGGCAGAGGAGAGCTGGGCAGGCAGCTGGAAGGTGGGATGGGTGGGAGTTGGGGTGGAGGGGAAAGAGTGCCCCTTACCAAGGCTCCAAGTGGAAGGCATAAGTCATGTGCAGAGACCAAAAGCCATGGCCTCTCTCCCACAGGTGCCAGGGTGAATCTGGGGAGTGGATGCCCTGCCACAAGGCCCATGGGGGGACCTGTCGGTGCCCAATCCAAGGCCTCATCGAAGGCCAGAGCTATCGATTCCGGGTGAGAGCCATCAACCAAGCAGGAAGCAGCCTCCCCTCCAAGGCCTCAGAGTTGGTTGTCATGGGTGATGCTGATGAGGCTGGGAGGAGGATAGGTGAGTACAAAGGCCCCGCAGGGACATTCCAGAGCTTCCCTCAGGGCATGCCTGGGGGGCTGCACACAGGAGACAGGTAGCATGGTTCCTATACCAAGTCTCTGTCCAAGGGGAGCGACCCAGCCCAGTCTTCAGAAACTCATCATTGTCTGATGGGGAAGATACCCTCCTATCCTAAGGAACCCTAGCCTGAGGGAGAAGGTACAGCTCTGCCCTCAGGAGCCCTAGGCTGATGGAGGAGACACATTCTATCCTGAGGAGTCGCTAATCTGAGGAAGGACCACAGCACTTGCTTTAGATGCCTCTCATCTGAAGGAGAGAAGCAGCCCTGCCCTCAGGAGTCCCCAGCCTGAGAGAGGGACACAGCTGCCTCAAGCCCTTAGGACTTAGCTTGACTTGGGTTTGCCCCCAAGCCCCATCATGTCCTAGGTGGGCCCTAGGCAACTCATTTCTCCTGTCTGTCCTCATTTGTCCCAAGAGGACAGAGTATTTCTCTGTATCTGAGAGCATCGTTCCACTTTGGACCCCTGGGGAAACTGAGGCCCAGAGAGGCCCTACCTAGGGCAATCCAGCAAGGGGCCACAAGGCTAGGACCGGAAACCAATGGGAGGTTCAAAACCCAAGCAGGGCAGTCCTGCCTTGACTCGTTCTGCTGAGCCAGCCCCCCACCCCTCACTTCTCCCCCAATCTGCTTCATTCTTGATCCTAGAGATCCCCTTTGATCTGGGAAACAAGATCACAATCAGCAAAGACGATTTTGAAGGTATGTGTAAATCTTCTAAACACTTTGCCCCAAGACTCCAGCGTCCTTTGTGGCTCTGGAAACTCTGGCACAAGTTGGCAAAGAGGCAGAAGCTGGCCGCTTGCAGGGTGTGGGGCAGTGAGAGTGGTTGAGGTCTAGTTGGAGGAAGCCAGTGTTCTCGGGGTGGCTGTGGCTCATCTTGCTGTGCCCCTCTTAGAGGAGGTGGTACATTGGGAAAAGTCCTGGGCAAGGCTGTAGGGAGCCCTGGCTATGCCTTGCCTTGCTGGGTGACCTAGAGCAAGTCTCTGCCCCTCTTTGAGCCCCAGGTGCCTCCTCTATGGAACAAGGGGCTGAGATTAGGGGCCTCTGAGACCCACCCATCTCTGCCTTTGGACAACTCTGATTCCAGAACCCGTGACCATCCCCTTGGCGCCAACCAATGTCCATGCCAGCGAGATCCGAGAGACCTACGTAGTCCTGGACTGGGAGGAGCCTAGCCCCCGGGGCAAGGCCCCATTGACATACTCCCTGGAGAAGGTATGGAGACTCCAAGGGCCCTAGCCCCTAGATGCAACCTGAGAAATTAGCATGCTGGGGGACCCAGTTATGGGGAGTGCTGGGAAGTGCAGAGAGACCCCACGCAGTGCCCCTGGAGAGGCCATCAGAGAAAAAAAGAGAGCACCTCCCTGGGAAAGGTCTGAGCATAGTCCCGCCACAGGGCTTGAGGTCACCTCCAGCCCGGGAGAGGCCAGCTATCAACAGTAAATTATTGAGGCTGTTCATGGAAATACACAAAATTAAAAGGCAGGGACAACAATGACAATAATAAGAGCCACTGTTTCCTGGATACCTCCCCTCTGGCATAGGGTCACACATTGGGTCAAACAACTCTTCTTGGTATGTTGGGAAGGAAACTAGGCTGGCACCCAGCAGCCAGGGCACCAAACAGCAGCTTTCATGGGACATGGGGCAGGGTGTGTTTAGCACCAGCAGGAGGTTCTCCGTGGGGACAGGTGTCTGGGGAAACCCCAGTGGTGAGGGCTGCTTGTGTGGAGTGGATTTCACTGGAGGGGAGGTAACATGGCACAGGTAAAAAAAAAATCAGGTATTAAAATCAATTCAAATCCTGGCTTCTGCTGAGCGATCCTAAGCTGGTTTCTTAACTTCGCTCAGCCTCCATTTCCTTGAGCATAGAATGGAGACCCTACCCTGGGAGTTTGAAATAAGACACAGCTCACAGCAGGGGCCAGCAGCTCTGGGTCTGTAAACGCTTCCCAAGGAGATATTCTAGACTCTGATTCTCCCGGAAGGCAGAGACCAGCTTGATCAGCTCATTGCTCTCTGTGCCCCACACAGTGCCTTGTACGTAATAGGTGGACAGCAAAGATTTAGTAAATAAACAAAGAAGAAATTTCCAGGGAGAAATCTCTAGCTCTGGTGATCCAAATGGGCCTCTCTTTTCACATTCAAGGGTGATCCTATTTCTCTGACATGGGAAAATTATAGGCAATTGAAGATTTGTTTTGTGGGGCTATAGAGCATAATGGGGACATTGGTATTTCAGTGGTAGAATTCTCACCTTCCACGCAGGAGACCCAGGTTCAATTCCCAGCCAATGCACCCCATGTGCAGCCACCATCCTCTCTGTCATGGAGGCTTGTGTGTTGCTATGATGCTGAACAGGTTTCAGCAGAGCTTTCAGACTAAGATGGACCAGGAAGAAAGGCCTGGCAATCTACTACCGAAAGTCAGCCAGTGAAAACCCTATGGATCACAGTGGTCCAATCTGAAACTGATCATGGGGATGGCGTAGGCCCGGGCAGCGTTTTGATCCACTGTACATGAGGTTGCCATGAGGCAGGGGCAGACTCAATGGCAGTTAACAACAGAGAATATAATGGTTAAACCTTGGATTCAGACTGCTTGGGTTCAAACGCTGTCTCTGCTACCTACTAGCTGTGCGACCTTGGGCAAGTTATTTAGTTTCTCTGTGCCTTAGTTTCTTCTTTCATACAATGGAGATGAGAATAGTACATGCCTTGTAGGGTTAATAGGAGAATTAATTTAACTAAAACAGGTAAAGATTTAAAACAGGACCCAGCACACAGTAGGTGCACAGTAGGCGCACAGTAGGTGTTGATTTTTATGGCTGTTTCTTGGCCCAGCTGCGTTCGAGGCCACAACAGTCAGATAGGCCTGGGAAGGGATGGGCAGGGAGGGCGGGGCCAGTGCGTCCCCCTAGAGTGTCTAGGATCCAGCTCTCATGCCCAGACTCAGCAGAAATGGTCTCTGGATGCCCTTGACTGCCTTCGTTACCCTTGACTCTTCACCCTCTATCTGTCCAGAGACTCAGAATTTATTGCTGCCTTTTGCATCCCTGAAGCTATGGAGAGTGAGCATGTTTGGGGGCATCCATACCTGAGCTTAAATACCAGCTCCACCAGATTTTAGATGCTTGACCAGTTCCCAAAACTCTCTGAACCTTAGTTTCCTCATCAGTGGGGAAATTAAAACCTACCTTGCAGGGTTATTGTGAGAATGCATCCATGTGTTTGTTTATTCATTCAATAACCATAGATTGAGCACCTCCCATGTGCTAGTACTGTTCTAGGCCCTGAGGACACAGCAGTAGATAAAACAGATAAATCCCTACCTTGAGGAGCTAACATTTGAGTAGGGAGATGGGGGACAGACAATAAAAAAGATAAATCAGTAAAATATTTAGTACATTGGCTAGTGGTAGGTGCTAAGGAGAAAGACATAAAGCAGGGAGGGGAACTTAAAGTGTCGGGGAGAAGCTGTTTAAACTTTGGATGGGGTGACCCAGAAAGGCCTCCTCGAGGTGAGTGTTAAGTAAAGACTTGAAGGAAATGAGGATCCAACTAAGAGATTTCTGGGGGAAGAACATTCCAGGCAGAGGGACCAACACGTGCAAGGGCCCAGAGGCAGGAGTGGACCTGGTACAACCAAAGAACAGCTAGGAGGTACACAGCTGTGGTGGGTGGATAAGGTGGGGGACCAGGGGGTGGGGGGAACTCGGTCAGAGAGGTAGCAGGGGATCAGGTCATGGAGAAGCTTTTGCTCCGAGAGAGATGGGGAGCTTGGGAGGATTCTGAGCAGAAGAGGCACATGATCTCAGTTGTATTTTAAAAGGATCCCTCTGACTGTCATTCTGAGAAAAGACTGAAGGGGGTAAAGGTAGAAACAAGGAGACCAGTCAAGAGGCTATTAAAATAATTCAGGTGAGAAATGGTGGTGGCTTGGATCAAGGTTGTGGGGGGAGCAAGAGTAAGCTGTGTTTGGATTCTGAATAAATTTTGAAGGTAGCACCAACAGGACTTGTTGATGGACCAGGTGTGGAGTGTGAGGGAAAGAGAGACGTCAAGGATGGCTCTCTGGTTGTGGCCAGAGCAACTGGAAGGATGGGTGCCATTAACTCAAGATGGGCGGCACAGGTGTGGGGGAACGTTCCAAAGTTGAGTTCTGGATGTGTTGAGTGTTGAGATGCTTGCTCATCAGGCGTCTAGGTGGAGTTGTAGAGGAGCAGGGGGATCCACAGCTCAGGTGTTCAGGGCCAGACTGGGCTGGAGATAGAAGTTACTAGAACATATGAGGAGAGTGCCCAGCACAGAGCCTGACCCATGCAACCATATAACCAACTGAGTTTCTCTCCATTTTCACAGTCCGTCATAGGTAGTGGCACCTGGGAGGCCATCAGCTCAGAGACCCCTGTGAAATCTGCACGATTCGCCCTTTTGGATCTGGAGAAAGGGAAGTCTTACGTCTTCAGAGTGCGAGCAATAAACCAGTATGGCATGAGTGATCCCTCGGAGCCCAGCGAGCCCATCACCCTGGGGAGAAAACCAGGTACCTGTGTGATGCGGGAGACGGGGATAGGGGCAGGGTGGGCCAGGCTGCCAGCACCCACAGCTCAGAACTCCACGTCTGCAGGGACAGAGCTGTGCCCATTTTCCGCCCCGACCCTTTCTCTCTATCATGAAACAGAAAAGCAACATGTGCTCATGCCTAGAAAGTTTTAAAACACCAGAAATCACATTTCTCTGAGCAGGAGGCTTGTGGGAATACAGACGTTTCTTCCAGATCAACAGCTCACAGGTTACAGAGGCCAGCGGGGTCCAGCGTGAGAGCCAAATGTTAGAGGTGGTCCCTCAGCTCTACAGGTCTCTGACCAGCCCCCTAGATCTTGCCTCTTGTGGCAGGCCTTCTCAAGGAGCATGCCTTCTGAGAAGGTCCCCTGCCCCCTCCCTGGTGCAGGCTGAGCTGTCCCACCCCAAGCCCCGGCTCACCAGGCAGGACACTGTTCTGATCTGCAGTGCCACGTGGGCTTGGGCAAGTCGTTTCCAAGCTGTGAGCTGCGGTGTCCTCATCTGGCAAACCCACTGTTCTGTGGGCCCTGGTTAATGCCCCACCTCCAGCTCCTTCCTGAGTCTCCCACCTGCAGCTCCATCCTGGGCCCCCACTTCCTGAGGCACCCACCCACCAAGGCCTCTGGATTCTGGGCCTCTTCAGTCAGACCAGAAGTCCCCTTTAGCTGCCATCCCCAAGTAGTCCTTCTAAGGAACCCAGCTGCAGCGCCACTCATCACAGAGAAGCCTGGCTTGCCACGAGTCCCATGTGGAGAAGATTTCAAAGCCCGAGTAGATTTGCTCTGCTTCAATAATTTAGGGGGAAAAATTATTCTCAAGGCAAGTATGGATGGGTCAGTGAGCAAGTTGTTTATACTTGAATTCTGGTCCACTTAACATTTGGGCTTGATTCGGGCACTGGCCAGTGAGCCGGTTGTGATGGGATGATGGGCAGTGTCTGGCCACAAGCCAGCCTTAGGGCGAGGTGCAGGTACGTGTGAAAGGGAAGGGAAGGAAGGAAAAGGAAAGGAAAAAAGAAAGGGTTTTTTTTTTTTTTTTTTAACTATAAAACTAAATTTTTTGTATAAAAATGGGAAGATACAAAAAAGAAAAAAATTTTAGAAGGAAGGAGGGTAGAAAGAGAGGAAGGGAGGAAGGGAAAAGAACACCTGGCCCCCGCCATGATCCCACCGCCTGGGGGTAACCACTGTGAGCATTTGGGCGCCTGGGCTTCTGGATTTTTAACCACACACATATCAATGCATCTTTTTGAAAGTATAATCAGACTATGTAGAGCTTTGCATTTTACTTTTAAAACTTCACATTATAGCACAAACATTTCCTCGGGTCATGAAATCATGACTTTAGTGTCTGAGACTACTCCATACCATTGATATCCTCAGCTCACGTTCTTGCCCTTGGCTAGAATCGGGTCTCTTGGGCATATGGGGTCTCTGAGGGGCCTCCTTGCACCCTCTCCCTCCATCCTGTCTGCACCCACTGCCACAATGTCTTCAATCCAAGAGGCTGAAGGAGCTGACAGGACCCTCCTGAGGCTGGGACCTCGTGTCTATTCCTCAACACTTTCCCACCGCTGAGTGCAGTGCTGGCTCTAAGTAGGCACTCGATCAATACTGGATTCATGTTGGATGGATGCTGAGATCTGTTTTTTCCTGTTAACTTTGGGACACTACCCAAATACCAGGGCAGCTGTCCAGAAGAAAATGGAAGATGAAGCTCTGGAATATATGAGAGAGGTTAGAGCTGGAGATGAAGCCCCGGGAGTCACCTGCACAGAGGTGGACGCATGCAAATAGGCAAGATCCCGGAGAATGAGAGGAGGGAAGAAAAACGGAGCAAGTCAAGGAATCAAAGCTTGGTGGAGTCCCACGTTTGTGGACAAATGAAGATGGGGAGCCACCAAAGGATGGTGATTTTTTATACAAAAAATATACTTTTACAGTAAAAATAAATATCCTTTCTTTTTTCCTTTTCTTTTCCTTCCTTCCCTTCCCTTTCAGACGTACCTGCACCTCGCGCTAAGGCTGGCTTGTGGCCAGACACTGCCCCTCACCCAATCACAACCCGCTCAGTGGCCAGTCCCTGAATCAAGCCCAAATGTTAAGTGGACCAGAATTCAAATAAAAACGACTTAGTCACTGACCCATTCATACTTGCCATGAGTTTTAGAAGTAAAAAGAAAGCTAGCAAGGTCATATGCCTGCCATCCATCCATCTATCCATCCATCTGTCAATCCAGCCATCTATCTGTCCCTCTGTCCGTCTATCCATCTGTTTATCCATTCGACCATTTAACAGACCATAGCAGCCCCTATAGTCTCAGGTAGGCATGAAAGTCAAGAGAGGAGTTTCAAGAAAAGGAGATCAAGTTTTCTAGAGATGAAGATAGGAACTTAGGAAGGCTGTCTGATTTGGTGACTCCTGAGAGAGAGAGAGACAACTTGTAAGGATTAATGAATAGGGGGCTTTAAGTGAGGAAGCAGAGCTGTTGGGAGATAAAAAGAGAAGGGGACATTGAGGATACAAGGGTCTGGGTGCACTCTGGACTCTGGGAAGGAGCAGCCCACGGCCCCAGGGCATGTCTGGAATCCGGGTACCAGCCTTGATCACTGTGGGGTCACCTGCCTGCCTCTCCTCACACTCCTCCCCACCCCCGGCCTTTTAATTTGTAGCTCAGCATCCTCAGACAGCCCACATTTCTGTCTTTTAGTTACTCTGCCTCCTCCCACTCAAGTTCAAGCTTTCCGAGACACGCAGACCTCCATCTCCCTGACCTGGAATCCTGTGAAAGATAGCCCCGAGCTCCTGGGTTACTATGTCTACTCCCGGGAGGTAGGGTCTTCTGAGTGGCAAACAGTCAACAACAAGCCCACGCAGGGCAACAAGTAAGTCAGCTGCACCTCTTCTCGCACCCGGGCCTCCTCAAAAGAGGGGCCGGAACAGTAATGACAGCTGCCATTTCACAGTATTCACTCTGGGCCAAGCACTGCTCCAAACCCTTTTCATATATTAATTCATTAATTCCTAACTGCAATCCTGTGGAGTCCCTGGGCTGCATGAATGGTTAAGCATTCAACTACTAACCAAAATGTTGGCGGGTTGAACCCACCCAGAGGTGCCTCAGAAGAAAGGCCTGGTGATCTGTTTCCAAAAGGTCACAGCCATGGACACATATGGGGTTGCTGTGAGTTAGAGTCTACTTGACTGCAACTGGTTTGGTGTTTGGTTTTGGTTCTTTTTCAAGAACAAAGCTCAAAGTCCTGAAGATGTACCACACAGCACTGGGCCAAGCAGTGGCCACCTTTCCCAGAGTATTTGCATTTTAATGGTGAGCTCCAAAAGAGTAAAAAAAAAAACCATTGCGGTCCAGTCGATTCCGACTCAGGGCGACCGCATGTGCTGCAAAGTAGAACTGCTGCATAGGATTTTCTGGCTGTGATCTTTACAGAAGCATATCACCAGGCCTTTCTTCCGTGGTGCTGCAGGGTTGATTTAAACCGCCAACCTTTTGGTTAGTGGTTGAGCACAAACAGTTAATACCACCCAGAGGAGCAAACACCCTTTAAAACCTTAAGGAAAAATCCTCCAGGGTGGTATTTCAGGCATCATTATGGGGACAGGACAATAATGTTAGATAAAATCCTCAAATCCTACCATGCTGGTGGCCACTTGTCCCACAAGGTTGTTCTAGAATGTTCAGGAATGTCTCTGAGGTGTTCAGCCATCCCTGAGGGCTGTACATTTCTCTCCCAGATTCACAGTTCCTGGCTTGAAGACAGGGAAGGAGTATGAGTTTTGTGTCAGCGCAGTCAGTGAGGCCGGGGTAGGTGAGCGGTCAGCAGCCACTGAACCCATCAGGGTCAAGCAGGCTCTGGGTAAGTCCAAAGGAGCAGGTCCAGCCTGCAAGCCTCTGGGGGCAGCCCTGGGTGGGCAGAGAGCTGGCAGCTTATAGACCACATCCTGGAGCCCACTCCTAGAGGCCAATGGGGTGTAAGTCCTCTGAGGGGCACTGGGGCTGACCCTGACTACCTTTTCCACTGGGGAGGGAGTAACAACGGCCTGAGGCCATGGACAAAACCTGACCAGCTCTAGGGGTGAAGAGGTCTCCCAGGCCCAGAAACCTGAAGCCCAGGTCCCCTCCATGGGGCAGAGTCAGGGTTAACAGCAGATGTGGCTGGCTAAGGGAAGACCCCCTGGAGCAGGGCGGACACTCACTGAGGGAGGCTTGTTGGCTCCCTCAGTCCCCACTACCCAATCCACCCTCCCCTGGGGAGCGCTTCCCTCACCTCCTTGCCTCCCTATAGCTACTCCATCTGCCCCATACGATTTCACCCTCCTGAACTGTGGGAAGAATGAT
Organism: Trichechus manatus latirostris; assembly: GCF_000243295.1. NCBI lineage: Eukaryota > Metazoa > Chordata > Mammalia > Sirenia > Trichechidae > Trichechus > Trichechus manatus. The sequence goes on from NW_004443984.1 coordinate 5,663,575, forward strand.
ATGGTCATTGGGTGGAAACCCCCCAAGCGTCGAGGAGGTGGTAAGATCCTGGGCTACTTCCTGGACCAGCACGACTCAGACGAGCTGGACTGGCATCCGGTCAACCAGAAGCCCATCCCAGCCCGGGTCTGCAAGGTAAGGCTGGAATATGGCCACTGCCCTTGCCTCATTGTGCATGCAGGTGGAGACCTGAGCCCACCGTTTGAGGCCCTGAGGCTGAAGGAGGCTCATTTTCAAGCACAGATACACAGACCTACCTTCCTGCTCTGAATCTCTCCTCCTGGCCCAGCACCTCTTCCCCTTCCCTTCCCTAGCCTCAGCCTCACGATGTGTGCTTCTGCCCTTCCAGATCAGCAACCTTCATGAAGGCCACTTCTATGAGTTCCGTGCCCGGGCAGCAAACTGGGCAGGTGTTGGCGAGCTGTCAGCACCCAGCAACCTGTTTGAGTGCAAAGAGTGGACGATGCCCCAACCAGGTGAGAGGGCTAGAGGTCCTGGAGTCCAGCACCTGCCCTTGCTCCCTCCCTCCAAATCTAGCCAAGGAGATAAGCAGTGCAGAGCTCTGCATGCATTCAAGCTTGCTCTGCTGGTCCCTGACCCCAGGCCCCTGACCCCCTCCACAAACTGACACAGACTGAGTCTTAACCCTGCCTTAGAAGACCCCTGACTTTGGCCATAGACTGGCCCTGTACCCTCGGCATAAACTATCCCGATCTTGACACACCATCTGAGCTCCGATTCTGGCCCCAGATTGATCTCAAATTCCAAAGGCACACTGCCAGGGTGGCCAACTCCCAGTTGACCCAGAACTTTCCCAATTTTACCACTGGAAGTCCCATGTCCCAGGAATCTCCTCAGTTCTGGACAAACAGAGATAGTTGGTCACCCTACACACTGCCCCCATAACCTCATTAACATTCTCACAAATGAGCCCCCACCTCCCCCCGAGGAAGGAAGAATACAACCTTCTATCACTGTTCAGCTCAGTTCCATTTCCTACACAAAATCTTTACCTGAATGGCAGGTGTAATGCTTTAGACTATACCAATTATAATAAACCCAAAATCAAACCCACTGCCATCGAGTCAATTCTGACTCATGGTGACCCTATAGGATGGAGTAGAACTGCCCCATAGGGTTTCCAAGGCTGTAAATCTTTATGGAAGCAGGCTGCCACATCTTTCTCCCATGGAGAGTCTGGTGGGTTCGAACCACCGACCTTTGGGTTAGCAGCCAAGCACTTAACCACTGCACCACCAGGGATCCGTGTGTATCAGACACTTTCCCTAAATTATCTCGTTAATGTTCACAGCAGCACTATATTATAAGAACTATTATTATGTCCGTTTTACAGATGAGGAGGCAGGAACACAGAGGTTCAGTAATTTGCTTGGAGTCCCCACAACTAGAAAGGGTGGAGATGGGACATGAACCCCAGCATTCTGACCCTAGAAGTCACAGCCTTACCCCCTACACTAAATACTAAAATGCCAAAGACATTAGGAGAATTAACACTGTCTGAGATGGGGATGGGGAGGGTCAGAGAAGCTTCCAGAAGAAAGTGATCTGAGCACATTTTGAGGATTTAACCCTATTTCAGCACCAGAGCCAAGCTTTGTCATGAAGCCAAGGCCAGCCAGGTCCCCATTATGCCCACAGCAGATGCATCCAGGCCTGGTTGTGACTGACAGATTGATAGTCTTGCTAAGTGACCGTTCAGCTCACTGCCCAGTTGACTGGCTGCCTGCCTGTCTGGCCGACTCCCTCTCCGTTTCGTCTCCCACAGGACCCCCCTACGATGTGCGGGTGTCCGAGGTGCGGGCCACCTCCCTGATGCTGCAGTGGGAGTCCCCGCTGTACACGGGAGCCGGGCCAGTCACAAGCTTCTGTGTCAGTTACCAGGAGGAAGGCTCTGAGCAGTGGAAGCCAGTCACCCCACACCCCATCTCTGGCAACCATCTAAGGGTGAGTCCCTGCCCCTTTTGTCCTCTGACTGGCCCTGAATTCTTCCCTGCCACTGGACATAGCAAAACCACAGAACATCAGAGCCAGAATGCCCCTCAGAGGTTGCTAACCTCACTAATGGCAGCAGAGGCCCAGAGAGGGCGAATGATTTACCCACAGTCACACAGCAAGTTGGTAGCAGGTAGGGCTGGTGGTCTTACTCTGCCCCATGCTGGGCAGATTTCTCCCTCAAAACTCACTAGGTTAATCAGCCTGTACCAGGTAACATAAAGAATAAGGTAGTTTAAGGAGTGAGTTAGTAAAGACTAGCAATAGTTTAAAGAATGAGGCAGACCTATATGAATGCATTGACATGCATTGCAGGGCCTGGCCAGGGTGGGGTCACTGGGTTTCCGAGACAGCTCCCCTGCTGCCCCGGCCCATACCTCGATCCTCCTTGCAGTGACCTTCGTGACACTGCAGTGCGCTCTCCAGGCGGACTGGCAGAGTGGGAGCTGCCCGGGCTGCGCACTGCACAGCAGCCCCCGCACCTGTGTGCCCAGGAGCCCTGCGCCCTGCAGTGTTCACACAACATCCAAATCATATAACGTCCTATTTCACAGAATGTATCCTGGATGTTAAGCTACACATGACTGAATATATATATATACTAGTTGCCATCCAATCGATTTTGACTCACAATGACCCCATGTGTGTCAGAGTAAAACTGTGCTCCGTTGGATTTTCAATGGCTGATTTTTTGGAAATATATCACCAGGCCTTTCTTCTGAGGCACCTCTGGGTGGACTCAAACCTCCAACCTTTCTGTTAGCAGCCAAGTGGGTTAACTGTTTTCACCACCCAGGGGCCCCATACGTACGTATTTTTGCTAATTTAAATGGGAAACAAACTCTAAACTCTTTGGATGAATAAGAAATCTAGCAGAATCTTTGGTTTTATTCATCTGTGGTAGTAGTTGCTTTAACTCCCACACATGTAGGAAAAAAGAGAAGTGCAAACCATCTTCATCTGGCATAACAAAGACAACTCACAGATATATATCCATTTCAGAAAACAAGAGTGTCCACTGAAACGTTATTAGCAGACACAAATTACTAACTTAGACAGTCGAGAATTTCCAACTTTCAGGTCACCAGAGGCCACATTCATGACCACGTCTGAAGCCAGCAGGTCTCACAGGCTTGCTTTGTTCAAGTAACATCTGTAAGGACAGCTCTGTGAGGCAGATTAGCTTTGATTTTCTGCAGCCCTAGGGAAAGGAGGAATGTGGTCACCAACTCATTTTCTTGAGGTGTCTTTCACCAGCAGGCAGGAAGGTGTGCAATTTTCAAGACCACACATTACATTCTGTGAGTTAGCACCAGGAGAAAAGAAGACAGACTTGAGAAACCCAAAACTTCCAATGCAGGAAGAACAACACTACGGTACTAACAGACTACAGCGCATGGCATGTTTCTACATGTTTTATGTACATTAAAAAGTCCAAAGAGACTTTTACCAAATTGTTAACTCTGCTCCTCTCTGGGGATGGGACTGCAGGGGAACATTAATCCTTCAAGTTATGTTCTTCTCTATTGCTTTAAATTGTTCCCTACAAGCATGTATTTCTTTTATAACCAGAAAAAATAAAAAGACTTTTATTTTGAAAGAATAAAAGGCCGCCTAAGACAGAATAGGGAGGAACAGACTTGACCAGTGAAATGTGCTGAGATTCTGCAGTTTCCGATTCCACGGGGCTAGTCTCCCCAGCGGTAGAGTCGGCCAGCACTGGACAGATGGCCTGAGAGAGCCAGGCCCAAAGGTGGTCCCTCCGCCTCCCCATGTAGGCTCAGGATTGGCCCAGGCGAGGGCGGTGCGGCGCTCGAGAACTTGGCACCAGTCTCTGCGCTTGGATAGTTGGCCAACGTTCACTCACACACTAACTCACTAAACACTTCTTGACACCTACTTAGTGCTAGGTCTGGAGCCAGGTCCTAGACATAAAAAGCTAAAGAAGTCATGGTTGTTGGCCTAAGAAATTCATGGCCTGATAAAAGACAGAGAGGTAACTGGCAATTACAATACTGTGTGATAAATGCTACCATTGAAGGGGGCCTGAGGGATTCTGGGAACTCAAAGGAGGAAGGTCAGAGAAGCTTCCAGAAATCCTCACATTTGCTCGAGCTGAGTGGTGAAGGGTAAGTTGGAGTTAGCTAGACCAAGAAGGAGGGGAGAGCTTTCAGACAGAAGGTTAATCAGGGCAAAGGGAGGGAGGCCTGAAATGATACGATGAACTTAGGGACCTTGAAGGAGTCTGAAGTGAAGGGGTCATAGAAAGAAGGAGAACAGAGGCTTAGGCCAGATTAGGAAGACTTTATGTACTAAACCTCAAAATTTGAACTTTACCTGAAAGGGCAATGAAAGACTTAAGCAGCATCAGATTAGAATCTTGGAAAGATTGGCACGGGGAAAGATAGATTGGGAAAGAAGGGTCTCAAGACAGAAGTCATTGAGGAAACTGTTGGGATAATCCAGGTAAGAAAAGATGAAGCCTCAATCAAAGGCATGGCGGGACATGGGGGAAAGATGCCACATTCAAGAATCGTTAAGGAAATAAAATGGGCAGAACTTGGTGATTGGATGTGGAGGGCTCCAGAGAAAGATGTAAAGATGGCTCCCAGACTTCTCTCTTGGGTGATGAGATGGATTGGGGTATCATTTGGAGAGGCAGGGGGCATAGAAAGAGAGAGGGTTTTCTTGTTTGCAGATAATGAGTTAGACTTCCACCTTGAGTTTCTGTGTTTGGTGATGGAAAATATGGCAACAATTGTTGGTGATGGTTGCGCATGATTAATATAATTGGTGTCACTAAATTGTACACGTGAAAAACATTGAATAGGCTAGTGTTATATGATATATATTTTTATAGCAACTTAAAAAGAAAGGAAGGAAGGGAGGGAGAGAGAGGGGAGGAAAGAGACAAAGAGAGATGAAGGGAGGGGGAGGGGAGTGACGGAGGGAGAAAGGGATGAAGAAAGAAAGGATTTTAGAGCAGGTGAAGTTCCAGGTGCCACACCTGTGAGATAATCCAGGTGGAGAGGCCATTAGAAAACTGAACTCAGGATCTAGAATCCAGGAAAGCAATGTGTCCCGTGCCTGTCCCTACCCCACAGGGCAGTCCGAGATCCCCTGCACCCGACAGGCAGAGGTGCGGGAAGGGTGAATCTTTGCTGATGCCCAGTGCTCACTCTTGGCCACCCCCACCCCCAGGTTTCTGACTTGCAGTCAGGGAAGAGTTACGTGTTCCGGGTACAGGCTGTGAATTCAGCTGGTCTGGGGCAACCATCAATGCCCACCGACCCCGTGCTCCTGGAAGACAAACCAGGTAGGGGTGGGCAGAGAGTGCCAGGGTGCCACTGCCTGGCTGTGCCAGGAGGACAAGGTGGATCTCAGAGGGAGTTAGGAGATGGGTGAGGATCTGCAGAAGGTCAGGGCTCCAAGCTCACTGAGGGCCCTTCCTCCCATTAGCTCCTCCACCTTCTTCCAGCAATGCTTTTCCTCTTCTTGCCTGCTTTCTCTCCCCATCCCCCTCCAGTATCTTTTCTATGTGATTTGACAATATCTCCCATTTTTTTTATATTCTCGGAGCCACACAACTCTTTCTGGGTATTTAAAATAATCTCCAACTCCATTTCCAATACCACACACGGCTTTGCCTGCCTTGCAGTCACAACTCCGGGGATCTCCTCCTACTACACACGCCTTGCAGGGGTCCTTACACTGCCTCTGGCTGTCCCAACAAGCCTTGGAGGCAGTGGCATCACTGTGGGGTGTGGAGGGTGCAGACCGCACCGGGCGACACTGTCAGAGGGAGTGACACCAAAATGACTGTTCATAAAATTTTTGTGCAGTGTTTCAGCAGAAATTTATTGTTTTTAATAAAAATATCCCTGTAGTTAGTTTTAATAACAAAAAAATTTTTTGTAAGCCCAGTTTACATGTATCAATATACCTACAAGGCTAAACCTCTATACTAATTTACTTTTTGAACCTTCTAATGCACCCGGTCAGAGCCGTCATTATTACCCAATTGCAATGACGCTTCAAATCACTGTGGTTTCGTCTGCACGTGCTACAAGCACGTGCCATTGTTTTCATTGCTGCCAGTGTTTTTATAGTGGCTGATTTTGTCAAATTTTCTGGTGTTTTAGCTACAATATTGTGGTAATTAGCAGGGGGAGGTGACACCAGGAGTTACTGCACTGGGTGACACCAACCCACTGCCTGGAGGGAGGGATCATGGTCCCCCTTTTATAATCCACTCAGAGAGGTTAAATGAACAGGCCACAGAGCTAATGTATGACTAAATCACTCAGTGCTCTTAACTATAAAACATGTTCTCTTTCCGTTCTTTGAATTATCCATTCATTCGCCAAATATTTGGTGATGCCACATTGCAGCGGGATACAGCAATGAATGAGAAATCGAGGTCCCTGCTCTAGTGTATATGGGTAGGGGAGGAACCAAGTAAACAACTACATCAAGAAGATAATTCATGACAATAATAGGTGTTGTAAAGGAAATATAAGAGGATGATATGGGCGGGTGGGGGTTACCTTAGTTGAGGTGGTCAGCGAGGGCTTCTCTGAGGAAGAGCTGGATCATACAAGGCCTCAGAGGCCACAGCAAGGGGTGTGGGTTTTTTTTTTTTTTTTTTTTTAATTCAAGTGCAGTGAGAAGCCACTGGAGGGTTTAAGCAGGGGAGGGTCACAGCCTGGTTTTTTGTTTATAAATGTCTGGTCCTTCCGTTGGCTCCTGCCCTCAGATGCCCATGAGATCTCAGTTGGTGTGGATGAAGAGGGCCGTATCTACTTGGCTTTCGAAGCCCCCGAGGCCCCAGACTCTTCAGAGTTTCAGTGGTCCAAGGACTACAAGGGCCCCCCAGACCCTCAGAGAGTCAAGATCGAGGATGAAGTTGACAAGTAAGTGAGGGGAGAGGAGAAGCCACAACTACTAGATGGGCCTATTATGGGCGGACGAGTTGGCAGAAGCTCTGGGGAGAGTCAACAGAGCAGGACTCACACACAATGGGTTCAAAAGGGACCACGTGGTCTCTTACAAGCATGCAGACTGCAGTCTTAGCGAGACATGAGAAGAGAAAACACTTAAGGGGCTGAAAGGGCAACTTTCTTTTGGAGGTTATTTTTCTCTAAGGCACTGTGTGTGCCTCTGCCTTGGTGCATCCGAGGAAACGCTCAGGACCAGGACTAGATTTCTAACCTGGGCTGCCAGCGACTTATTTCTGCAAGGTTCTCTGGGCTCAGTTTTCTCATCTGTAAAATGGGAGGTTGAAGACAGATGACCACAAAGGCCCCTGTGAAAACACCCCCATACCTCACTGCTCTCCCAGCAACTTGTAACTCCTTAGCTCTGTCAGCCTCGAGCCCTCGAAAACAAGAGACAGGGCAGTGCAGTTAGTGGGCAGACCCAGTGCCAGAACTGTGCCATCGGGGGCCATAGAAGGTTCCAGGCCAGAACTTCCCAGGGAGAAGGGCCCAAGGAAGTTCCCAGGTTGACCAAGGTCTGGGGTAGAATGCAGGGACACTGGAGCTGACAGAGACTCTCTAGCTCCAGGCCTCCAGTGCACAGGGCCAAGGAGCCCCTCTCGGAGCCTCCACTCTCCCCTCTCTGCCAGGTCCAAGGTCATCCTGATAGAGCCTGGACTCGAGGATCTGGGCACCTACTCAGTGGTGGTCACCGATGCTGATGAGGACATCTCGGCAAGCCACACACTGACCGAGGAAGGTAATGCCCCCCTCTCTACTACCGCCTCCCCATAGAGACAGACCCAGATCAAGGTCCAAACACAAATGTCTACAGAAGCTGAGCAAGAAGCAATGAAAATGAATAAGGCAGCAATTTTTGGAGAGACATAGGCCCTCACCTACTCATTCATTCATTCAATCATTTACTCAATTAATATCTATTGAACACTTACCATATGCTTGGTACCATCCTAGGCGCTAGGGATTACATCAGTGAACTCAACAGACAAAAATCCATGACTGGTAGAGTCCACATTCTTCTTATCTCTCTTTCATCTTTCCACTTCTGATAAAGGCAAGGATACCTGAATTATTTTGCTTTTCCTGTAGCCTAAGAAAAACAACCATGCCAGTTTGATAATAATTGCACATAGCAGTTGGTCTCAGGAATGCGTATCACAATAGAGAGAGGCAGAGACAGTGGCAAACCAGACAGTGGATGCGATGTCTAAGGGGTCATCCATGTTTGGTGAATTAAACCAGACCAAATCAGTGCCAGTGACTGATGAGAAGCTCTGCTATCTCCATGGCAAGTGAGGAACGGTCCTCACCCGCTGCCTTCCCTGATGATTGCACATGAGGCTCTTTGATCTTGTCTGACCTTGGACAAGTCATTTCACCTCTCTGAGCCTCAGTTTCTTCATCTATAAACGGGGATTATAATCCCTGGCTGCCCCAACTGACACAGTGTTGTTATGCAGATACAGTTCGGTGATGCATATGCACACTAAGCCACCCACAAAATAGATGTTTGTTTGTTTTGACCAAATGCTTGCCATGAGCCTGATATTAGGTTAAGGACTCCAGGGTTTATAAAGGAATATGAGGCATGGGCTCTGCCCCGGCTAATTCATCCATGTAACACATATTCATGGAGCACCAGACACTGGGGAAGGTCCAGAGCTCAGCTTATCTGGAGAGACAAATGTAACACGAAGAAATAGCAAGTGAGACAGCATTCTGCAGAACAACCTTAGAGACTTCTAGACTGAGGTGCTCAGTGTGTAGGCCAGATCTTCAACACCAGGACACCATACTGCCATGGGTTAGTAATGGGGCTCGAAATCAGTGGGACCTGGAGGGTTTTGGGAGGTGCCACCTATCAAAGGGGAACAGTAATGTACACCCCACAGCATTGTGTGAGAACCAAATGAGACAATGCAGAGTGCGGCACATAGTAGGTGCCTCTGAGGAGATGGGACTTGAAATAGGTCTTGAAGAAGAGGGAGAATAAGCAATCTTTGGGCGCCCAGCAGCAGCCCCCAGCATCTCCCTCAATATCCCAAGGCCAGGGACTTCCGTGGCCATCATCAACCCCTGTGTAGCCAAGTGACACCTAGTGGGGGAGGAGGGCTTTTAGGACATCAGGGGAGGGTCTTTCACCAAGCATGGAGCCCAAGAATGTCTCCCACAAACCTCACTAGCCAGGGTATTTCATTCTCTCTGGTTTTTTCCTTGCTCCTCCCTGTCCCAGAGCTGAACAAGCTGAAGAAGTTGAGTCATGAGATCAGAAACCCAGGTAAGCAGTCCAAGCTGCCAGCCTGGGGCAGCTCCCACAGGGCCCACTGGGATGTTCTGAGCAGAGCTGAGCCAGAAAATAAACAGCAGGCAAAGGCTGAGAGAGAGGAGGGCTGGAAGGTCAGAGACGGGAAAGTCAGCATCCATGAAAGGGAAAAGAGCAGACAGCAGGGAGCAAAGGGGATGCGAGGGAGGGAAATGTAAATGTTTTCTTCTTCTTGGAGTTATTATTATTGACTCTTTTCTCGTTTGGATATGGATCATCTAAACCTCTGCTTCCCTCCCTTCGCAGTGGTAGTATGCAGTCCCTGGAGCAGGGGGTTGCAATCTTGGCCACACGTTGGAATCACCTGGAGAGCCTTAAAAAAAAAAGATACCCAGTCTGAACCCCAGCCTGATTAAATCAGACTCTCTGGAGGTGGAACCTAGGCATTAGTATTTTTGAAAGTCCTCGGGGATTCCAGTGCCCAGTCAGGTTGAGGACCTCTGCCCCACAGACCTTGGAGGAGGAACAGCTTGGCTGAGACTAAGTCTCTAGCATGCGGGCAACCAGCGTTCCTCAGACCCCGACTCGGGCTGTGTCTCCTTCCGGCTCTCCAAAAGTCTTGCACGTTAAATGCCAAATGTGCGGTGTAAGTGGAGCTGGTCGGGAGTCGAGAGGGTAGAAGGCGTCACCCACCCACCCCTTCCTGTCCTGTGCCTGGCAGTAATCAAGTTGATCTCCGGCTGGAACGTCGATGTGCTCGAGCAGGGAGAGGTGCGGCTTTGGCTGGAAGTAGAAAAGTTATCTCCCGCCGCAGAGCTGCATCTAATCTTCAATGAGAAGGAGATCTTCAGCTCTCCGGTAACTGCACACTCAGCATTCTGCCTAAGTCAGATTTTCGCGCCCATGAGGTGGCCTCCAGTACCGCCCCCTAGCGGGCATTGAAGAAATGGTTAAGGGGCTTTGGCTGTCACAGGGATGGGGTGGGGTACCTGGCTTTTAGTGCATGAGGGACACATGTCAGAGACATTAGATGCCCACGAATGCGAAGGACACTCCAAGCAACAATTTCCCATGCCTCCCTCCAGCTTTTGAATGTCCAGCTAGACATTTTTTAATTGTGGTGAAAATACACACTCCAAAACGTTCACGAGCACAATTTCCACATTTACAATTCAATAACATTGATTACATTTTTCATGTTGTAACACCATTATTGATATTCTTTTCTAAATATTTCACCACCGTTAATATAAACTCAATTCCCCCCAAAATGAAGACCGCTTTTCCCCTCCCACCCACCCCTGACAGCTATTAATAATCTTTGGCTTCTATACATGTGCTTATTTCATGTAAGTGAGATCATACAGTATTTGTCCTTTTGCACCTAACTTATTTCACTCAGCATAGTGTTTTCAAGATTCATTCATGTTGTAGCATGTATCAGAACTTCATTTCTCTTTACGGCTGCGTAGTATTCCACTGTACGTATGTGTATCCATTCATCTGTTGATGGACTTTTCAGTTGTTTCCACTTTTGGCTATTGTGAAAAGTGTTGTGATGGTATAAACAGTGATTTACAGGTTTCTGATTTGGTTCCTGCCCTTACTATACCTAGGATTGGGATTACTGGATCATATAGTAATTCTATGTTCAACTTTTTGAGAAACCACCCAACTGGTTTCCACAATGGTTGTACCATTTTACATTCCCACGATCAATGGATAAGGGTTCCAGTTTCTCCACAATGTCACCAACACTTACTGTTCAGCCAAACATGCTTAAGATGAAAAACCTACGTTCTGTTGTTTATAATTATCCAAGCCTAGACCCTAACTCTGTTTTAGGTATAAATACAAAGTATTTTTGCACATTTTTTAATAAACACTGAAGATAGAGTTTTATTCTATCAACTACTTTACCTTTCATTTATCTTCTTTTTGTACAGAATAGCTTCTGATATTTTGCTTTTATTTACATCTCTTAAATCCAAACTAATTTGTTATAAATTGGTATAGGCATCTGACTACCTCTAGTAAGGTTGTATCTGAGCATCTACATATTGAAATACCAAACAAAAACCAAACCCGTTGCTATGGAGTTGATTCCGATTCATAGCGACCCTATCGGACAAAGTAGAACTGCCCTATAAGATTTCCAGGGAACAGCTGGTGGATTTGAACTGCTGACCTTAACCACCTAACCACTGTGCACCAGGGGTCTTATTGAAATACAATACATATTATTTTATTTTAAATGACTTATATCTCTTCTTCATATTACAGTTAGAATATTACACTGATTTTTTAAATTATGTACGTAGATAAGTATGAATTGCACCATATGTATTGCCAATGTTCAACTATTTTTACTTATAAACATGGCATTTCATGAGATTCAATCTCATACTATCTGTGAATTTCATCTCCAGATGATAAAGTGGCCATCAGAAAGTGTGTGCTGTAGAGAGTAAGTGCTGGTCTGACAGCAAGGAAAGAGCTCTGGTCTAGAAGCTAGAAGATTAATGTCCGCCCTCTGTAGGTTATGTGAACTCAGACAGGGCTCTTCACCTCTCTGTGCCTCAGTTTCTACGTCTGTATAATGGGGCTGGTTGTCCCAGGATCAATGGGAGCAAATGAGAAAATAAATGTGAAAGTTCTGTGCAAATAGTAAGCATGACCTTGACACATGGTAGATGATGTGTGACAAAGTATGGACTCCAGTACACAAGGCTGGTACAATTGGTTGTCCCTATAGAAAAACAAAATTAGATCGATCCTTCAAGCCGTACATCCAACTAAAACTAGAGGGAGTAAGGATCTAAATGTGGAAAATAAAACTTTTTAAACTGCTAGAAGAAAATAGAGAAACAGAGCTTTAGGACCTGAGGATAGAGGAGGAGTTCTTAAGCAAGACACAGAAAGCAGATGAAGTTGACCACGTCAAAATTTAAAAGTTAGTTTGTACAAAAGACATTAGTATTTTTAAAAGTCCTCTGGGATTCCAGTGAACAGCCAGTTCGAGGACCACTGCCCCAGAGACTTAAACAAAGTTTAAAATAAGGAACTGACTGGGAAAAGATATTTGCAAAAGACAAAGGATAAGAATGCAGACATTGTATATTTTTAAAACTCCTACAAATTGATAAGACAAGAAACAAATGGAAAAAAAAAATTGCTCAAAAGGGTATAAAGAACCAACTCACGGAACAGGAAGTTCACATGACTTCCCTAAGTGATTGGGGAATGCGCGCTGAAAGCCTGTCAATATCTGGTGTCGCCAGAGAGTATTCACGCTCGGTGGACTGTTCAAACTGATACAACCATTTTGGAATTCACATATCCTATTCAGCAATTCCACCTCAGCTATATACCCTAGAAGAACTTCTAAACATGTGTTCCAGGATGTTCCTGCAGCTTTGTATGTAATAGCACAAAGAAAAAAGAAAAGACGAGAAACACTGCAAATCGCCACCTTAGGGGAGTGGGTAAATAAATGATGGTGTATAGTTGTATGATGGCATAGTCTCCTGCAGTTAAAAGTGAATGAATTGCATCTATACATTTGAACATGGAAAGATCACAAAAACATAATGTTGAATGAAAAAAGCAAGTTAAAGAATAATATAGTATGACTCTAATTACATAAATTTTAAAAGATGTAGGAAGTAAAGCATATATTGTTTATGGATGCACGTATTTGCAGTAAAAATATAAAAACATGCACTGGATATACACCCAGAATAGTCCCCCTGGGGATGGAGACGAGGAAACAAGCAAGGGGGAGAGGGGGAACTGAAGACTTCCACTTTATCTAAAATGCTTTATTTCTAAAAAAGAAATCAGAAGCAAATATGACAAAAAGCAAATGAGTGTTAATTCTGGGTAGCAAGTGCATAGACTTTTTACATTATCCTTTATATTTTTATGGGGTTTTTTTTTCTATTAAATTTTAAAATAAGAAGAAAATAACAAAAAGGTTGGCACAGTAGGGATTCTTATTATTATAAACGTTTAATGGTAATTGGTATCAAGCACTCCTGCCTTTGGCTGTCAGGCCCAGGGGGTGTTCCCAGGGACCCGGGGTGTCCCCGGAGCCCCAGTGTATATAAGCAGCAGACGGTTATCCAGGTCCCCTCCCCAGTCCCTGAAGATTGATAACTCTGGTCAGTCCCCAGTCCAACTACCTACGCCCTGATTTGTGCTTTACAACGTTTCCTTCCCCAGAAATAGGAAAGGTACAAAAGAGACTCTGGACATTTGTTCTCTCCAGAATCGCAAAATCACTTTTGACCGAGAGAAGGGCCTGGTGGAAGTGATTATCCAGAACCTGACTGAGGATGACAAAGGGTCCTACACTGCTCAGCTCCAAGATGGAAAAGCCAAAAACCAGATCACCCTGGCACTGGTGGATGATGGTCAGCATGCCCCACCCGCCCGCCTTGCACCTCACCTTCCCATGAGGCCTCTCGGCTCCCGGCTCTGGGGGCTGCTGATCGTGTCCCTGGTCTTCTTTCCATCCTGATGTCCCCTCCCTGGACCTGTGATCTTCTGACTCATGCCAGTTCTTCTCTATGTATTCACAGATTTTGACAAACTTCTGAGGAAGGCAGAAGCTAAGAGAAGACAATGGAAGAGAAAACAAGGTAAGAGCTGCGGGGTGAAATTCAGAACCCTGGGGCACCCGGCCAGTGGTCAGTGGAGGGAGATTGGTTAATGGGCGCCCCCGCTGGGGAGTCCCCTGCAATTCGCCCAGTCTGTCCAAGTGCCGAACTGAACAGCACTTGCCGGACACTGACAGTAATTACCTCCTTAAATTTTGCGCCTTAGGCACCTCCTTTGCCTCACCCTAGTCCCCGCCCTCCCCGGTGGGGGCAGTTTCTGAGGTGCCCCGGGCGTTAGCCACTCTGCTTTCCACTCCGCTGGCTTCCCTTGTCCCGCCACCAGGTGGCGCCCTGCCTGAGCCTGGCACTCTGACCAAGTGGGCGTGTCTGTTTTGCGCTCACAGGTCCCTATTTTGAGGAGCCTTTGCAGTGGAAGGTCACGGAGGACTGCCAAGTGCTGCTGACGTGCAAGGCAAATCTCAGCCCCTGCCCCCAGGCCTAGTGGGGCAGACCTGTGGCTGGTCCCCAAGCCCCATAGCTATCCCTGCCCCACTCCCTAAATTCCACACCTTGTAATCCCATACTTGGGAAGCATCCTGAGAGACTGCGTTTGACCCAGAAAAGGAAGCCACCCTTGGTGGGGCCCAGGGAGCAGAATTAGTGTGAGTTGGGTCAGCCTTGAGTTAGATCTCCCAGCTGTTCCAGATAGGGCTTGTGTGTGTGTTTGGCGGGGGAGGGTGTCTGTGAGTGAGTGGGTCTATTATTATTAACCTTGCCAGATACTGTGCTCAGTCCCTCTACAGTATTATTTTATTTTACCTTCCTCACAATCATCTGTGAGATAGGCATTCCTATCATGACTTTACAGATGAGAAACTGAATAGGGAAATAGCTCAAGGCCATATAGTAAGAGGGAGAGCCCAAGTTTTAGCCAAATCTGTCTGCTCCAAAGCCCCAGGTTAAGAGTTGACTCAGCAGCCTGAAGCCTCTTTAGATAACCAGAAGGGGAGGGGCCACATTCATTCAGCAAACTCAAATCACCTACTGTGCACCAGACACTGCCAGACCATGGGCAGGCTAGGATGGAGAGGTGTCTCCTTAGACCTCTAGGAGCCCACAGTCCAAGGCGAGATCATTGGAAAACAGTGAGCCTTATGCCGTGATAGAGACATGTGCGGGCACTTAATCCAACCCAGCTGCAAGCAGCCACTCTGAAGGTGCTTCAGGAAAGGCTTCCAGGAGGAAATGACACCTAACCTGAGTCTTCAAAAAGAGTAGGCATTTGTGAGGCAAAATAGGGAGCGAAGGGCTCAAGAAGCAGAGGGAGCATCATTAGCAAAATTCCTGAGTCCAGAAGTCAGCGAGGAGGCATATGCTGTGAGGAAGGAGTCAGCCAAGACTTAACCTGACTGTATGTGGAGCACAGGGAGTGGCAAGGGGCCGTCATGTTTGTAAAAAAAGTTCTGATGAGCTGAGTTTCTGCTTACAAAGAGAGAAAGCCTGATTGAGTCTCCTCATTCCCCGTCCTCTTCAGGTGACCAACACCAAGAAGGAGACCTGCTTTCAGTGGTTTTTCCAGAGGACAGAGATGCCAGATGGTCAGTATGACCCACAGACTGGCGTAGGGCTTCTCTGCATTGAAGAGGTAAGTACAGCACCAGGGCTCACACTTTCTGCCAGCTGTGAGCTGGGCAGTGCGAGGAGCAGTGGGCTGGGAGTCAGAAGCAGAGCCAGGACTAAGGTAAGGCAAGCAAGGCACTCACCCCAGATGCAAAGTTTAAGGAGGTACCAAAAAACTCATAATCAAGTTAAGTAATACTTTAGTGTAATATTTGAAAAATTCAAAATTAATGCCAAAAAAAGCCACAAGGAACAAAATACCAAAATATTAAATAAAGACAGAATTAGTATTACTAATTTTTCCTTTTGTCTCAGGCTCCAATATGGCCCCACACAGAGCCATAGTCCTGGCCCCAACACTGACTCTGTGGTCTCGGGCTAGTCACTGTCCCTTGCTGACCTCAGTTTTCATCTGTAACATGAGCAGTTCAGAAGAATGCTCTCTCTGAGATTCCTCACTGCCCAGCAGTCTAATGCAGGACAGGAAGGATACCACAGTGTCCCGAGGGTCTAGGCAGGACAAAGTAGGGCCTGGAGTCCAATTCTCCCCCCAAGTCCTCCCCCATGGCCTTCAGTAGAGTGTGGCTTGGTTAAGAGGGAAATGCAAAGCTTGTTCTTAAAAATTCAGTATTTTTCTGCCCTGCTGCTGATTTCTGAATACCAGGGAGGACTGGAGCAAATGGGGGTCTGCTGACTAGGAAGGAAATACTGATTTCAGGGTCTTCTCCCAAATCCTGGCCAGGATGATGCCAAGTCAGGGTTTTACTCACTGAAGAAGCTTGACATCTAATAGATGCTTAACACATATTGCTAGATGGATGAGTCTTGTTATAATCATCCATCCCGTTGATGCAGCACTTTCTGGTTTCCAAAGAGTTACCTCTATTGATCCTCACAGCACATTGGTAGGGCAAGGATTATGCTACCATTTTACAGATGAGTAAACTGAGGCTCAAAGGGTTTAAGTGCAAAGACACAAAGCTATAGAGCTGAGTCAAAAATCACCCAATCATCTACCCCTGGATTTGGCTGGGACTTTGGAGTTCTCACTGAGCAGGGGAGACTAGGAGAGGACTGTTGGGGCTCAGTCCCTTGACCCCCAGGTTAAGAGCTGCCTCTGCCTTGGATCCTGGTTGGGGTAGGAGGGGTCCTTTGAGGGTAGTGGGAGGCAAATATTACTCCTGGGCCAAGAAGGAGGCTCCATGTAAGAAGAGGTCAAAAGTGACCTCCAGACTTTGTTTTGAAAGCACAACCCAAGTCTTTGCTTTGCTGAGTGTCAGTTCAGGTTTCACTTGGGGACAACAAGCTATGTGCCAGAAAGGACCCCTTTGTCCTGGATGAGAGAAAACACACATCCTTCTGGGAAAGTGCAGAGGAGGCCCTCCCTTCAGGGCCCAGGGTGCAGAGCAGCTCAGGTGGAGTGTGTGCCCTGCTCAGAGGACCTGTCAAGGAAGGCTTGCTGTGCTGGGCTCGGGGCAGCTGGCTGGAATCCAAATGAGAGGGGTCTCTTTTTGCCCTCAACTCCCCCAACCCACCCCCAGGCCTAGACAAGCCCTGACCTTGAATCAAAGGGCCCTGGAACCAGAAGGAGCTTCAGAGATTATCCAGCCCAACCTCCTCTTATCACAGTGGGGAAACTGAGGCCTAGAGGGCCACACCTGAGAGTTAGGCTCAGACCTGGGGATTTTCTGTCTGTCGCTCCTCGCAGAACCTGTGCTGACCCTGCCGTCTCTCATCCTTCTTTCCAGTTGTCCAAAAAGGACAAAGGAATTTACAGAGCAGTGGTTTCTGACAATAGAGGGGAAGATGACACCATACTGGACCTCACAGGTGAAGGTAGGAGCTGGTGATGTTAGAGATGGGCCAGGAGGGCCATGGGTGGTACACACGGGAACAAGAGACTGTGATATGTCCTGTAGGGTAAAATGTACAGTGTCCTCATGCCACTTGGGGAAACTAGACATTGAGAGGGTAAATGACTTGTTCCAAGTTTGCACAGCTTGCCAGTGGCAGGGGCCTGGTCTGTGTGACTCTGAGACCCAGGTTCACTGCATATACCACAATGAGCCAGCAATGGGGACCCAAGGCCTGAGTTCACTCCTCTGCCCTGCAATGGGCCCTGGCTCCTCATCAGGCTGGTCAGCTCAGACTGCAAGAAAATGTTCAGGTTGACCTATCTGTCCTCCATCCGTGGTGCCCCTGTGCGGCACCAGTCACTGAGTGCCCCAGACCCCCTCCCACCGCCAAACCATGAGAGTCAACCTGCAGAGATCCCTGTGCCCAAGAGTGGCACATGAGCTCCACCAACATTCACAAAGGACAGCCCACTCCTGGCATGCAGCCCTACACCAGCTGACCATTCTCTGTCTCCTTCCAGCCCTGGATGCCCTCTTCACTGAGCTGGGCAGGATTGGTGGTAAGCAAGCCTGCCTCTTTGCCCAGCCCTGCCCTGATGCCAAACAGCTTCCAGGGGGACCACAAACCAACCTCAGCTACCAGGGGATGGGTTTAGTCTCCAATCTCAAAAACTGGGAGAATCTCCTGCCTCCTCACAATACCGCATTCCCCTCACCCTAACCCTCAGAGCAGGGGTGAGAAGGTTGGCCCATAAACATGCTGCCAAGAGGGCCTGGGAAAAGACTTACCCTTCTCCTCTGCCTTCCCAGCCCTCTCTGCATCCCCGCTGAAGCTCCAGGGGACCAAGGAGGGCATCCGGATCTTCAGCAAGGTCAAGTACTACAACGTGGAGTACATGAAAACCACCTGGTTCCACAAGTAGGTCTGCTTTGCCCCGGAGCCCTAGCCAGCTAGATGGGGCTCAGCACCTGCCCAGAGGGGTTCTTCCCTCCTCCCAGCCAGGCCTTCCAACGGAGCACTGTCCCAAGAGGTTGGCAGAGATGAGAGTTTCCCACTGGCCCTGCTGTCTACAGAAGGAATCAGGGATAGGGAACAGCAGTCAGAGGAGTAGAAGGGCCTGGCCTGAGATCCCATAAGGAAGGTAGGAACCTGATGTTAGGACCATTTTTCCAGAGTATCCATGGCCACAGCAGGATCATTATCTCAGAGCAGCATCTGAGAATTGGGGGAGAGACGAAGGAGCGAGGAAGAACCACATGATTAGGTGGGTCATGGTGCCTCTGTGGGTCTCTGCAGCTTTAGGAAACTCAGGTAGCCAGACACCCATGCTCAGGGGAAAGGTGCAGGCAGAAGGGACCTGTGGGGCTGAGAACTAACTGAAGGTCAGGGCTTGAAGCCAGGATAGATGACATATTCACAGAGATTCAGGAACAGAAATTCAGCCAGCAGCTAAGTGACCTCAGATAGTTTGGGAGCTGAAGATTTCCCAGAACTTCCTATCATGTGCACGCCTCAGCCTCATGGAGCAGATATTATCGTCCCCATTCTATGAAGAAGTCTAGACTGACTTGACAGTCTAGATTTGACAAATGAGTGAGAGCCAAGACCAGATTAGGAAACAGGCCTTCCTAGCCAGAATCTCTGAGTCCTGTGACTTAGCCCAGAGGTGACATTTCTGCAGCACAACACAGAACATGGGCCAAGTGTCTTGAGGAATGAAATTTAAGTAAGGAAGGGAAGGAGTTTAACCTTGTGTGGTTCCTAAGGGCTGGGGGAGAATGACTATGGGAAGAAGCCCTAGGAGGGCTTAAGATGAGGAGAATGAAGAGGTGAGGCGTGCCTCCCATGGGTGGGGAAGGCGGTAGTCACTGACCCTGGAGCACCATTTCCTCAGAGGCACAGCGTGCAGGATACCTCACGGTGGCAAACTCAGTGCTAGTACATAGTCGATGCGCCACAAGGTTTGATGAATGAATGGTTGAATGATGAGTGAATGAGTGAATCAAGTGTCTTGTGGATGGTCACCACCTTTAGCTCAGGTATCTGGAAACAAAACCCCAGAAGAGGAGTTTGGGGCAGAGTGTGTCTGTATCGTTGCAGACAGACAACCTGTCCCCAAAGTGCTTTGGGGCTGAGCCATGTTAACCATTGCTTTGCCCTCCCATTCAGAGAAAAACGCCTAGAGAGCGGTGACCGGCTGAGGGCTGGCACCACCCTTGATGAGATCTGGCTCCACATCCTGGACCCCAAAGACTCAGACAAAGGCAAATACACCCTGGAAATATCTTCCGGGAAGGAAGCCTGGAAGCTCTCGGTTGATCTCTCAGGGCAAGGTGAGCCATCCACCTGTCTGTCCACGGGGGACAGAGAGGCATGGTTACAAGATTCCATGTCGTTTTGGGGGACCCCCATCTACCTATCTGATTCTGGAACTGCCCTAAAAGAATATGAAAGGGGAGGAAAGAGTAGAGGAACAGTCCCACGCTAAGCCCTGTACCTAGGGGTCACATGGGCAGAGCCACTGATTCACCCCCTCCCTCTTTTTCCTTCTTTCAGCTTTTGATGATGCCCTGGCTGAACACCAGCAGCTGAAGTAAGTTCCCCTCTGGTTCTCAGCGTGAATCATGGGCCCTCAGGGTGTGGGTGAGCTGTGCACAGTACCCCTTCCTGGGAGCCGCAGCCACCTCCACCTTTCCCTCTTCACCCCTCACCCCCCAACTGGACAGGACTGTCCTTTAACAAATGAAAACTTTTCCACTTTTCTGTTTTTCAGAGCTGCAGCCATCATTGAGAAGAGTAAGTGCACCGATATTTTCGTTTTCTTGTTTCTGGGTTTGAATCGGGCTTGGGCAGCTGAAGTTCCAAGTTTCCAGTGGGATCTGTCTATGACTCTGGGTTCAGATACAGCTGCTCCAAGAGACGTAGGTGGGGGCAGAGTGAAGGCAGAAGATAAGAAGGACAAGGATTGGCTGAGATCATGGGCATGGAAGTGCCCAGGAGGGCCACCAACAATGGTGTTCCAAGCAGGAACACCAGCAACGTTGGTGAGACTCCAAAGGCAAAGGATGGAGATGAAGGGTCTGGGCAGGCCTTCCAGAGTGAGGCATGAGGAATGGGAGCCTTTAAAGCCAAAATTGGCTGTCAGACATTGGAGCCTCATCTAATCCAAGATGCAGTCCCAAGATGCAGCCCCAAACCCAGAGGGATGTGCCATGGCCTCTGAGTGCCACCAGGTCCACACATTCAAGAGCTCCCCATTCATCAGTCTAAATGCCTCATTTTTTAAGGAGTCTGGCCTTCCGATTTCACTGGCCCAGCAGATCGGGAGTAGGAGTTTCGATGACGGAAAGACTTCTGGGCGTAGAGCAAAGGCAGCCTGACAGCAAGGAAGGGAGTAAAAGACTATAAGAAAAAGACAAGAGAATGGAAAACACTGCTCACTGGGGTCATTACTTGCAGCCACCGCCCATCTGTCAGTGGAGGCTTGCATGTTGTTATGATGCTGAACTGGTTTCAGCACAGCTCCTAAACTAAGACAGACTACAAAGAATGACCTGGTGATCTAGTTCCCAAAATCAGCCAATGAAAACCACAATGGCCCAAACCACAACCAGTCATGGGGATGGCACAGGACTGGGCATCATTTCATTCTGTTGTGCATGAGATCACCAATAATTGGGGGCTGACTCAACAGCAGCTAACAATAACAACAGATTTGAAATGGCCACATAAACCAGAGACTTCATCAGCCTGAGACCAGAAGAACTAGATGGTGCCCAGCTACCACCAATGACCGCCCTGACAGGGAACACAACAGAGAGTCCCTGATGGAGCAGGAGAAAGGTGGCATGCAGAACTCAAATTCTAGTAAGAAGACCAGACTTAATGGTCTGACTGAGACTGGAGGAACCCCAGAAAGCATGGCCCCTGGATTCTCTATCAGCCCAGAACTAAAACAATTTCCGAGGCCAACTCTTCAGACAGAGATTGGACTGGACTGTGGGACATAAAGTGATACTCATGAGGAATGTGCCTCTTAGCTCAAGTAGATACAAGAGACTAAATGGGCAGCTTCTGTCCGGAGTTGAGATGGGAAGGCAGAGAGGGTTAGAAGCTAGTTGAATGGACATGGGGAATCAGGTGGAAAGGAAGAGTGTGCTGTCACAGTATGAGAGCAATTAGAGTCACATAACAATATATGTATAAATTCTTGTATGGGAAAAAATTAAAATTAAAAAAAAAAAAAAAACACATTTGCCCTGTGTGGCGTCCTAGTCCCTGAGTGCCCCCGCTTGACAGGGAGTACAGGCCTTGGCATTCTTAGTTGGAATCTGAAAGGGGCATTCAAGAGGTCTAAAAGGCCATACACTCAGAAGGCCTTGCAGGAGGTATCCATCATGGTAGAAAGAGCACATCCTGGAAACCAGCCTCAGCCTGCCCAGTGGCTCAGAGTAGCACCAACTCAAGGAGGCTTTTGAACCAGTCACACTGCCAGTCTAATCATTTACTGGGTAAAGCTATCCCCTCTGGAATTCTGTGCCCCTGGACAGGATGCCCCACCCAGGACCCTAACAAAGGGAAGCTGAATTCACCAACACGTGATTACTGAAGCTTGTAGATTCTGAGTCAAGGAACGTGGATCATCTCACCCCAGCTGGGGCAGGCTGGTGTAAAATATCTGCCCTACAAACGGTGTCTATCTCTGAGGCCTTCCCCACCCAGTTCGGGGTCCTGCTGCCCTTACGTCTACTGGACAATCAGCTTTGAGCTCTTTACACTTCCCTCATCCGTGGTCTAGGGCCCGTGCTGACCACTCTCTTCTGTTTTCACAGCCTCAGTTGCAGTATAAGGAATATATTGGTTTTCCACTTGGTAATTTACAACACATTCTCTTCCTGCCCACCTACAGTGGTCACTAGGGCCCTCCCTTGGCTAGAGTCAAGTGTCCCAAAATGTTCTAGCTCACTTTTCCTGACCCCCTCTTGGTACACGCCCTTAGCTTGTTCATCACACCCGTTGTGAGTGAATTTTGCTAGTTTAAGCCTCACAGCAATCTAATTGACCTTTTCCCTTCTTACGGGAGGGGCATCTTGCTGTCACCTCCAGGAACCACCAATCATAATGATAACCTCACATCAGTGACAGAACCATAGTATATTCCATACCTTCTATTTTGAAGGCAAAGAAACATCTTTAAATTTTAGAAATTTCCACCCAAAATGATTAAAATAGAAAAAAGAAACATTGCTTAAAAATAAATCTCAGCTATGTGGAAACCTGCTTCTGGAAAGCAGTCAGCAGGAAAGGATTCATCCCTGGGGTCTCTTTCTTTCTTCTAGATCGTGCCAAAGTCGTGAGGGGCCTGCCAGACGTGGCCACGATTATGGAAGACAAGGTACAGACCCTTCTGTCCCATACTGTGTTTCCTCATGTATTGATCACAGATCATGAAACAATGTAGCATTATGGATTCAAGAGCCAAAAAGTGGCAGGTGGGCCAAAGGGGCCAGATCTGCCAAGTCTAGCCAAGTGACCACAGCTCATTGATTGCATGTAGTATCAGGGAAAGACACTGAGCCTGGAGCTAGACCCAAGTGGGTGCTTGTCTCAGCTCTGCCCCATCTCTCTAGGTAGCCCTGGGTGTCACTTCTGTCTCTGAACTTCAGTTTCCACAGGATTTGTACTGGATTATCCCTGAAGGCGCTTCCAGGGCTGAAATTCTGCAAGTCTAGTGTTCTAGAAAATGAAAGCTAACATTTTTATGGTGTTCACTTTGTACAAGGCACTCTTCCATACATGTTACATATTTTAGCTTATTTAATCATCAAGGCTCAAACTAAAAATATCCCCTGAAATCTTCTTAAAGCCAAACAATAATTTAGCTTAACTAGTAAACAATGTCTGCCTTGAGCATTATACTCTTTTAAGGACTATCTATATAGGATCAAATTGACAACAGCAACTGAAAAGATTAGATAGGAACCTTAGGTGCAGTGAATTTATGTTAATGGGGGAGGAACAACTCAGAAAAAGAGGGTGAGAATGGTTACACAACTCAAAGGATGTAGCCAATGTCACTTAATGGTACATGTAGAAACTTGTATTGGTGTATGTTTTGCTGTGTATAATGTCAACAACAACAAAATTAATAAAGTTATTTTTAAAAAATCATTAAGGCAACCACAGGAAACAGGGTATTATTACTAGTCCCATTTTATAGCTGAGGAAACTGAGGTCCAGAGAGGTTAACAGACTTGCCTAAGGTCACACAACTTAAAGAGATAGAGCTGGGATTCACACCCAGAACCTGTGTGTTTAACCACTATACTATGCATTAGAGCTTGTCCAAGAATTTTCAAACTCAATTCATAGACTCTTATTATTAAAGCAATATAACTTTATTTGCATGGTAAAATTATAATGATGTACATACAACAAAAAGCAATAAATTCTGTGGCAACTAATTGCTAGAGCAATAATTGTCTGAAATTCTAATTAGTAAGTATTTTGGTGGAAAGGTTGAGGATGGAAGCTGTGGGGTTAAAATGAAGTGTCTCTCCATTTAATGTTATCACTTTATTAGTTACAGTAAGGCACATGCAATGGGTTTATCACAAGGAGTAGCCTGTCCTGGGAGCTTTCTTGGGGAATAAAGGTGAATGCCAGGGATTATTACCCCAGGTGAAATTGAATGTTTCTCTTCTTGTCCTTTGAAACAGACTCTGTGCCTGACCTGCGTCATCTCAGGCGACCCCATCCCTGAAGTCTCTTGGCTGAAGAATGACCAGCCTGTCACCTTCCTTGACCGCTACCACATGGAGATGAGGGGGACAGAGGTCACAATCACCATCAACAGGGTCCAAAGTGAGGACAGCGGGCGCTATGGCGTCTTTGTCAAGAACAAGTATGGCTCCGAGACAGGCCAGGTCACCATCAGCGTGTTCAAACATGGGGAGGAGCCCAAGGAGCTGAAGAAGATGTGACGGGGCATGTGCAGGCACAGCCTGAGGTCCAGTCTGCATGGACCAGTAGGGTCAACCAGTGGGACATATCCTGACTCAGGCCATAGGAGTAGAGAAGAGGAGAGAGCAAGGATGAGGATGGAACCCAGAATGTGAGGGTGGAGGTGGGATGGATGCACCAAAGTGGGGAAGCAAAGACTTTGAAGGGGTCCTGAGAAGCATCTGGGATAGCAAGACAAGCACTGGACTTGGAGTAGTAGACCTAGGTTCAAGATTTCACCTCTAAACTTGCCATAACTCTTGGTTTTCTCATCTATCAAATGGGAATTCTTACTCCTAGAGATTGTTTGTGAAAGCCCCTTATAAACCATATACAAGTGGTTCTCAATGGGAGGCAATTTCACCAGACATTTGGCAATATCCAAATTTTTGTTTGCCACAACTGAGTGGGTTCTACTGGCATCCAGTAGATGGAGGCCAAGGATGCTGCTAAACATCCTACAATGCTCAGGATAGCCCCCTACAACAAAGAATTATTTGATCTCAAATGTCAATAGTACTGACGTTGGAAGAGCCCACCATATACTGGTATATCACAGTACCCCTCTTTTAGGATACATTTTCAATTCACTTAAGCTCAACAAACATTAATTTGCAGTCTAGCATGTGCAGACTAAAGATGGCACTGGGAATGCAAATAAATAATATACAGGCCCGCCCTCAAGGAGCTCCCATCCAGTAGCAGAGACAGACCCAGGTACAAATGACCCCAGGCCAAGACAGAATATGATAAAGATTATAAAGCAGATGCAAATACAGTGCTTCCAGAGGTCAGAGGAGGGAGATGTTCATCCCAACTGGGAGACATAGGGCTTCCAAATACCTGCACAGAAGGGGCAGAATTGGTGCTGGATCCAGAAAAGTGAGTCACATTTGGCAGTGGAAATGGGAGGACACTTCAGTGCTCCTCATATCTCAGTGCTCATGGTGTGAGCAAAGACAAGGAGGTGGAATGAGGTTGCCTCGGTGACATGGCAGGAGGTTCTGATAACCTTTAGGACTTCTTCTAGGGTATGATTGATGCTGGTTGGCCTTTCTTGGTGGATCTCAATGCAGAGCTGGACATTTCACTGTCCTCCAGTTTCCTTCTATTTTTGAGTATTTTGGGGGGATTATGAAAATTATAGATGTTTTAAAATTTTGGAAAATATAAAGGAGAAAATAAAAATTGCCTATACTACTAACAGCAGGAGGTAACACCTGCCTCTGGTTTCTGAAATGACTTCTGAACTAAAGGATAAAATGAAACACACCTACATTCACCACCAAAGCTCCCGTCAAGGCATGGTGGGTATTATGTCCCCCAGTGGCTCACGTTCTAGGCTTCATGATTCAGGTGGACCTGGTGTTCAGTGCAGCCTTTACTGAGTGGGTGCCTGAGTGGACACTGAGTGGGAACAAGCTGGGGAACCTGGGAGATTTGGAGGCAAACCCGTCTGGGCTTGAAGCACTCCTCTGCCACATAGTCACTATGGGATCCTGGGCACTTCTTTTTCTTTTTCTGACCTTGGTTTCCCATCTGTAAAGCGAGGGATTGAAAGATAATTTTTGAGGGCCCTTCTAGCTGATGCTAAAATTGTTATTACTTCCCCAAACTTGGTTCTCTTTTGCTTTTCTCTTCCTACGAAAATGGGCGGGGGGGGGGAGGATGGGCAAGAGGCCTATCTTAGCCCATCCATCCACTCTCATACTTGTAATCTCAGAGACTTGGTTTCCTCAATGTGCCAGTGGAAAATGTCATAAATTTCATTGAAATCAGGAAGCCCAGCACCCAGGCACTTTGTCCTTAAAACAACAGCTTACATCTTCACACGAAGTACCTTCCCTTCGTCTACTTCACATGATCCCCACCACAACACAGGGAGGTAGGCAGGAAAGATGATAATAACAGTAAAGCATGTAGCTCAACGCTTGAAAGGTTAGGAAGCAGTCTCATATCTCAGTGCTCATCAAATCAAATGAGACAGCATATAATTGGCCCCATTTTTACAGATATGGCAGCTGAGAACCTCAGAGCTAAATGGCAGTCAGGAAGAGAACCAGTGTCTGTGTCCTGGTTCAGAGGACATCTGCTCTGCCATGCTGCCTGTCTTAGCCATCTAGTGCTGCTATAACAGAAATACCACAAGTGTATGGCTTTAACAAAGAGAAATTTATTTTCTCACAGTCTAGTAGGGTGTCAGTTCAAGGGGAAGGCTTTCTTTCTCTGTCGGCTCTAGAGGAAAGTCCTTCTCATCAATCTTCCCCTGGACTAGGAGCTTCTCAACGCAGGAACCCTGGGCCCAAAGGACGCTCTCTGCTCCTGGCACTACTTTCTTTTCCATCTCTCTGCTTGTTTCTTTTATATCTCTAAAGAGATTGGCTCAAGGTACAATCCATTCTTGAAGATTGTGTCCTGCCTCATTAACATAACTGCCACCTATCCCACCTCATTAACATCATAGAGGTAGGATTTACAACATACAGGAAAATCACATCAGATGACAAAATGGTGGACAATCACACAATACTGGGAATCACGGCCTAGCCAAATTGATACACATATTTTTGGGGGGACACAATTCAATCCATAATACTGCCCCTGAGCAATGCAGAGGGGGTAAATGCAGCCCAGAGTCCAGAGGCGAACAACACCTGTTGTTAGGTGCCGTCAAGTCAGTTCCGACTCATAGCAACCCTATGTACAACAGAATGAAACACTGCCCAGTCCTGCACCATCCTCAAAATCATTGTTATGCTTGAGCCCATTGTTGCAGCCACTGTGTCAATCCATCTCGTTGAGGGCCTTCATGTTTTTGCTGACCCTCTACTTTATCAAGCATGATGTCCTTCTCCAGGGACTGGTCCCTCCTGATAATATGTCCAAAGTAAGTTAGATGAAGTCTTGCTTGCTTCTAAGGAACATTCTGGTTGTACTCCTTCCAAGACAGATTTGTTCATTCTTCTAGAAGTTCATAGTATATTCAACATTCTTTGCCAACACCACAGCACCTCGTTGTTGTTATGTGCCATCGAGTCAGTTCCGAGTCAAAGCGACCCCATGTACAGCAGAACGAAGCACTGCCTGGTCCTGCGCCATCCCCACAATCACTGTTATGCTTGAGCCCATTGTTGCAGCAACAGTGTCAATCCATCTTGTTGAGTGTCTTCCTCTCTTTCGCTGAACCTCTACTTTACCAAACATGACGCCTTCCTCCAGGGACTGGTCCATCCGGATAACATGTCCAAAGTATGTGAGACAAAGTCCTGCCATCCTTGCCTCTAAGGAGTATTCTGGCTGTACTTTTTCCAAGACAGATTTTTTCGTTCTTTTGGCAGTCCATGGTATATTCAATATTCTTCGCCTACACCATAATTCAAAGGCGTCAATTCTTCTTCAATCTTCCTTATTCATTGTCCAGCTTTCACATGCATGTAGGGCACTTGAAAACACCATGGCTTGGGTCAGGCGCACCTTAGTCCTTAAAGTGACATCTTTGCTGTTTTAAAGAGGTCTTTTGCAGCAGATTTGCCCAGTGCAATGTGTCGTTTGATTTCTTGACTGCTGCTTCCATGGGCATTGATGTTCTAACAAACACTTTACAGTGGCCAAAGTAACAAACGAGCACATCAGTGAGTGGATGAGTGAATGGAAGTAGCTTCTTGGTCCCATTCTCCAGGAGGGTAAAATTTTCTCCATTTTTTTTTTCCTCTTCTGATACCATTTTGTCATGAGTACTTCTGGCCTGTTGGGCCTGATGGAACATGATGTGAGTGCCCCCTGTTGGTGCCGGGTGGGTTTGCACTCTGAGAAGAAGCTCAGAAGCAATGCTTCATGGACTGGGGATGCTGTGAGCTACATGACTTGGTGACAAGCCAGTTTGAGAGCAGGAGCTAGTCCCTACTCTGCTGCACATGGGAATTTCTCTTTGTTTAGTCTCCTTGGAGAGAATTGCCCCATCCTTGAGCAGCCTTTCTGAAGATGAGGATTCCCACCATTTTCTTCTCCCTGCTCCCAGAGCACAGGCTCAGCCAGTTTTTCCATTAGGGTCCTACCTAGGACTGTGGACAAGGCAGGTCTTAGAGGTGGGATAGTGGGAATGAAGGTCACTGAAAACTTTCGCTGTTGTCTCTCTCAGCTCTTCCCATTTAATCCCAATAAAACCTCAAGTACTATTGGGGTGAGGGGTGGGGGTGTACTAGGAGGAGGACTTTGCTAAAGGATATGAACAGGGACGGATTACCCAAGAAGTAAAGTAAGCATGTGCTTAGGGTATCAACAAAACAAAGGTACCACAAGTCCAAAGCAAAGATCCATTGATGCCAAGTAGACAGGACACAAGGAAAAGTGAGCACCACAGAGGAAGGGAACTGGCTGGGCACTAAATGAAATTGATAGTAGCTCCAGTGCATAAGAATGTGCCAGCCAGACATATATTCCACGCGGGTCACGAAGGCGCCCTTGTGCAAGCTTGTTTAAGCTATGAGGCCCCTACCACTTCAACACCATCATTGACATCTGTCTCCTACGATCGCCTCCTGTGTAAATGAAACTCCTTATCTCAGCAGGTGTCTCGGGAGTATACTACTTCTTTATAATAAACAAGACTCAGGGGTGTGCTGTCAAGTCTAACTCTTGCTACATCCACCCAATATGCAACTGGATCCAACGTGAGCGATTACTGGGCAAGGGCAGTTTATAGTAACAGATATCAGGTCTCTGATCCATTTTGAGAAAACCTTCTTGTACATCCATGTCTGCTGATCCAGCAACTCCAGGCAGGAGGACCAGCAATGCTCTTTGCCATGATACAAACACAAGGGCATACTCTTCCACGCATCCTGGTAAACAACCAATGGAAACTCCAGTCCCAGATGATTCACAAAAGTGATGGAACTGGAATAAGTCAACCATTGCAATGAATTCAATCAAGTAACTTTTTAACTGTATAGTACTTACATAGTTATGTCCTAAGTTTTGTAAACAATAATATTTATAACTTTAACTTTAAAATATGTTTGGTATACACAAGGAGGCAACCTTGTTGTTGTTAGGTGCGATCAAGTCAGTTCTGACTCACAGCAGACCCTAGGTACAACAGAATGAAACACTGCCCAGCCTTGGGCCATCCTCACAATCATTGTTATACTTGAGCCCATTGCTGCAGCCACTGTGTCTATCCATCTCATTGACGGTCTTCCTCTTTTTCAGTGACACTCTACTTTACCAAGCATAATGTCCCTCCTCAGGGACTGATCCCTCCTGATAATATGTCCAAAGAATGTGAGACGTAGTCTCACCATCCTTGCTTCTAAGGAGCATTCTGGTTCTACTTCTTCCAAGACAGATTTTTTCGTTCTTTTGGCAGTCCGTGGTATATTCAATATTCTTCATCAACACCACAATTCAAAGGTGTCAATTCTTCTTCGGTCTTCCTTATCCATTGTCCAGTTTTTGCATGCATGTGAGGCAATTGAAAACACCATGGCTTGGGTCAGGTGAACCTTAGTCTTCAATGTGACATCTTCGCTTTTCAACATCTCTGGCATCTTTTCTATCACCGAGGCCATATTTTCCAACTACTAAGGCCAATTATGAAGAAATTGAAGATTTTTACCAACTTCTGCAGTCTGAAATTGATTGAATGTGCAATCAGGATGCACTGATATTTCCTGGTGATTGGAATCCATAAGTTGGAAACAAAGAAGAAGGATTGGTAGTTTGCCATCCTGCTAGGCCTCAAATGAGCCATCCCTGAGGCAGAAAGGGGGACCTGACTACCACCAAAAAGAAGAGATGGTAGCAGAGTGCATCCTTTGGACCCACAGTTCCTGCACTGAGACCCTCCTAGATCCAGGAGACAGAACTATAACACAGAAGACAGTGAGAGACAGCAGCGCAGCAGTAGCAAGAGTGGGAAGCAGTGGTAGCAGAGGTAGCACAATCAGGAGACGCAGGAGACAGCAAGGTGGGCTTCCCCGCCCACAGAATGAGAGAGCTGAGCACCTTCAGGCTGAGTCTTTCTGGTGGAGTGGGGTGCCCCCAGGCACTTACTGGTAGAGCTAAAGAGCTTTGTAACACTTGCCCCAGCAGGGCAGAGGCCAGATAAGGAGCTGAGGGCCAGAGAGAGGCCTGCCTGTGAGCATAGCTAAGAGGCTGTCCTGATTGAAGAACTGTATCCTGAGTATTTCCAGATACTGAATTGTAACCTGTTACTTCCTTACTAAACCCCATTATCATGAATATTGTCTGTGAGTTCTGTGTGGCCATTGCAATGAATTATTGAACCCAGTAGAGGAGTAGAGAGTACTATGGGAGGGATGGCTGGTGTAGGAATTGGTAAAAAGGTTAGACGATGGAGACATGTCTGATCTCTTAGCACTTGGCCTTGGGCTGTTGATGCTGATAATGACTCTTCCCCCTTGTGAAGTTAAAGCAGATTAGATGCCTCTGCCATGCCATTTTTATATTTACACATATTCCTAACTTTAATGATCACAAACTGCACAACAGAACGCTCATTTTCATCCCTAAAGAAACTCAAAAACCCTCAGCATACAACAATGACTCAGGTAAGACTCGATTGATTATCCTTATTATGTATGGAAGTAGTTATTGTTAGGCAGCTTAATCGTGATGAAATCACTGAAGAATTTGTAAGAGCAAAGAATAGAAAGAAATGTTTCAGATTATGTTAGAGATGAAACATCTATCTAAAAATAAAATATAGGAATTTGTTATAATACTTGTTTTCTGATCATTAAGTTTACTTTTATGACATGTTTTCATTTATTCATATATGATTATAGCATTTATTATTAAACAAGCATCAAAATTCAAGTATGAGCCATTTAAAGCAAAATTGGTGATAGTCAATTTTTCATTGTGGGAGATCAACAGAATTTTACATTAATCATTGAAACAACTAAGCTGACTGACTCATTTTCTTTGTTGTAAAATGTGTGGAATATTCTTTTTGTAGAAAATGTGGTATATAGTAAAAATCTCAGTACCCCACATCCACTAAAAATTTTGTAATCCAGTTCATCTCATTCAGCTGAAACGGCAAATGCCTCTTTTGTGTTCAATCACTAATATTATAGTCACATTTAAAATGAAGTTACATCATGGATAGCTAAGACACACATACACATACATGTAACCAAATCAAACCCACTGCCTTTGAGTCGGTTCCCACTCATAGCGACCCTCTAGGACAGAATAGAACTGCTTGAAGGGGAAACAGGCTTTGCAAGACAAAACATGAGTGCTCCTATGTGGTCTGCTAGTTCACTACAGTCTGCATTCTTATGTAAGCCCCTGGCATGGAGCCATTATTGTCCACCACCACTATAAAACCTCTGCCCTCCCACTGCGGAGTGTGTAGATTTTCTTTGGCCTTCCTGCGGCCCAAGATTCGTCTAGTATGTAAGTCTCCCTAAAAACTCCTTCACCACCACCATGGAATTGTTTGCCTCTTTCTTCAGTCTCTCAGTGCCCCCTATTTTTGGAGACAAATTTCACATTACTGCTCCATGCCCGGACACTGCCTCATAGGGTTTCTAAGGCTGTAAATCTTTATGGAAGCAGACTGCCACATCTTTCTCTCATGGAACAGCTGGTGGGTTTGAACTGTTGACCTTTTGGTTGGCAGCCAAACACTTTAACCACTGTGCCACCAGGGCTCCATATATATATTACATATATATATACATATATACACATATATACATATATTATATATGTGTATAAATATACACATACACATGTATATTGTATATGTATATATATATACATGTATATATGTAACTCACATATCCGTTCGAATGCAGAAGCAGGAGGGGGCACCACAGATATGAGTGTTTAGGGCCCTCACATAGCTTAATCCAGCCCTGATGGTGGGAGTATTTATACCATTGAAATTAGCAAATGTCACAAATCAGCTTGTTTTTCCCCTGGAGAGCTGGTTGTTAAACATTTACCAGTTTATCACTGATGCTAATTATTCTTCCTTCCAATAGCTGTCCAGTTGGGATAGATATGAATTGAGCTGGACTCAACTGGGAGGTATGGAGGGGAAGGATTAGATGAATTACTGGATTTGGGGGACAGTCTAATGAAGACATTTGTATTTTCTACCCATGACTGTATTCTTGGCCCACACATGGTATGCCATTTATTTAACATTTATTGATCACCCACTATGGACTGACTCTCTTGAACATTAAAAGACACTGCCTGCACTCTAAGAGCTGACAGTAAAATAGGAGTGCTAGAGGGGAGGGTGTCTAAAACAATGCCCAGTTTTGGTTACAAACACCCAGGGAGAAATTTTAGGCTTTTTTTGGTCATGTCTTGGGTCCCTGGAGAAGAAAGTAGTGAGAGCCTGGTGCCTCTGTGTTACCTGGAAAGCATTATTTAAACACAAATGCCTTGGTCCTACTTAGTCGCTCAAGGCTTGGCCTCTAAACCGAACTTGTTCCCCCATTTCACGTGGTGAAATTAGCATAATATTGCCTACCCCAAAAGGTGGTTGTGGGGCTTGCAAGGTTATAATGTGGACATGAGGTGCTTGGACTAGCACTTTGCATTCTGTACAGTTTTTTGCAAATTTTAGGCACTGAGCTAGGTCAAAAGGACCCCCAGGTGATTGTGGTACATCCCTGTCTTCAGAGAGCTTCCACTTTACCACTGATACAATGCTCCCATTTGTTAGCCTGTTTTGAATTTTATAACTGCTTAACAAGACAGAGACAGTGACTTGCCCCAGCTCACAGTCTGCTGGACAGGGATTAGACTAAAACTCAAGAAACGGTGCTGTGAGTGGGCTTGACAGCTTTCAGCTTTGCAAATAAGCCTAGATTTCAGCCGGAACAGCAGCTTCCCCATCTGGAAAACAGGATGGCAGTGCCATCTTCCCTCCCTCACAAAAAGGGAGACCCCTCAGTGCGCTGGTAGTGTTCCTGGGCTGGTAGATTTCCGCCTGCCATCAGGCCCAGATGTGAAGCCCGGTTACTATGAGGCCTTCACTGGGGAGGTGCGGGGTGGGGGGAGGGACTGCGAACACCCCTCTCCCGGGTACTCTGAAGCCAGTCGCCTTGCCACCCCCTGACAAGCCCGCTGGGAGTCCGCGCGCACCGGGCAAGGGCGAGGCCCCGGCCCTCTGGCCGCTGCGCGCTGGTCGCTCGCAAATGTCCCCGTTCGGGCTGGAGAAGGGGAAACGGAAAGAGGGGAGCGTAGCGCGGGAGACTGGCCCTGTATTTCGCAGCATTCCTCCCTCCCGCCTTTTCGCCAGGCCCTGGGACTCCTGGCCGGGTCTCCGTCCCGTCTCGGTGCCCCAGCCAATGGCGAGGCGGCGCGAGCCTCTCCGGCCGGGGGCGGGGCGTGCACTTCGGGCCTGGCGCGCCAGCGCTCTGCCGCCTACCCCTCACCGGGAGGAGGAAGTGGAGGAGGGGGCGGCTCAGGGAGAACGAGTAGCGAGCTGTAGCGCGGCGCTCGAGTGCGGGATCCCCGGCCAAAGCCCGGCGCGTTGCCACAGCCCCTTCCTCGACGTCAGGCCGCGAAGGCAGCGAGAGCGAGCAAGGGGGAGGGAGAGCGAGGGCCGGAAGGAGGCAGCTAGACCGAGCGAGCGCTCTAGCCTATGGCGTGAGGTGAAACTGGGTGCCCGCCTCCTTCGCCTTCCCTTTTTTCCCTCTCCCCGCTTCCCACCCCCATCCCCGAACGCGGAGCAGCACCATGTGGGCGCCGGCGGCCAAAGTCATTAAAAAGGAGCCCAACTCCGACCACTACGGGGTGGACGAGACCTCAGGTAAGAAGGAGGCGAGGTCAGGCCGCCGGCGGGCCCGGGGCGCGCCCAGGAGGCGCCGAGTGGGGGCGTCGGCGCGGTGCAGCCGCAGGCCTTGGGACCTATTTTTTTTTTCCTTTTTTTTTTTTTTGTGCGCGGCGGAGCCGGGGCCTGGGTGGGGCCGCGACGGCGGACGGCGCTGCAAGGCTGGGGTTCTGCGGCCTGCTCTGCGCGGCGGCGGAGATCCCCCTTCCTCTCCCACCTCCCTCCCCTCCTCCGGAAACGCCTCTTTGTTGTGCTCCGCCATGATGCCTCGCCCCCGCGCCGGGCCCTCCCGGGCGGTTCCCCCTTCCTGCCCGCCCCGTGGGCGGAGGCTAGCCCCGGCGCGGCTTGTTTCTGGAGGTTAGGCGAGGTAGGGGCGCGGGGAACCGCGCACTGGGCCGGGAGGATGCTTTGGCCGGGCTCAGGCGAACTATCTACGTGGGGTGACCACCCTGTCGCGGCTGCGTGCTGAGAAACGTGGCGCGAGCGGCCAGGGTATCGGAGGAACTTTAAAATGTCTACGGCAAAATATTCTAGCCTTTTCTGTAAAGGCTTTCACGGTAGGGGTTGCAAACCCCGGGATCGTGCTGGAAATGAACTACCAGATCAGGCCCCTTCACACCAACTTAGGTTTGTAGGTTTTGCAGCCCTTACCGGACAAAAAGAGCATCTTTTCCATATTTCCTTAGCACCACCCCCTTTTCATCCGATCTCGTTGGTGCCTCAGTTTTCTGATGCAGCAGTTGCTCCCTGTAAGTGTGCTCCACAGTAGTGTCAGCCGCATCTGAAACAGGCAGCCCGCCCACATTTGGGTTGGGGGATGAGAAGGGTCAGATTCAAATCCTGCAGTTCACCTTTTCTAAGAAGGTAGAGTGTTTACGATTGTGATGTAGTTCCGAGTGCCCAACTTGTCATTGTAGGTGTGTCTAATGTCTTAATTGTAATAGATATTGACAGAGTTTTCAACTTTCTAGAAAAAGTGGTTATTTTACCATTGGTGGTGCCCTGATATTTATTATTGTCATGGGAGTTAGTTTCCGTATTTTGGTTAGCCACTTGTATTTTTCTATTACTAGTATAAAAACCAGCCAAACCAAACCTGTTGCCGTAGAGTCAATTCCGACCCATAGCGACGCTAGAGGACAGAGTAGAACTTCCCCAGTCGGTTTCCAAGGAGTAGCTGGTAAATTTGAACTGCTGACCTTTTGGTTAGCAGCAGTATCATTTAATCACTGTGCCACCAGAGCTCCGATTACAAGTATATAATGTGATAAATAATAAACATCAAGAGTTTCTGAATAAGGTTATTTCTCATTTTTCATAACAGAAACTTTAGTAGTTGGTCTCTTTTTCCAGTAATGGAACTCTTAAATACTACAGTCAAAAAACATTTTCTAAGTAGTCTAGCAGATAGTATGATTTGAAGGGCCCTTTAATTAAAAAGCAATTTGTCAGTTAAATGCATGAACACTGGAAAGCATGCCTTGTAGTAGACAGTGTTGTTGTTTCTTAAATATCTTTATTAAGATATAATTCACATACCATAGACCTCGTCTTTTTTAACATCAGGGAAACTAGTTAAATTTATTTTCTAATTAGTATTAAAGTTTATGCAACTTTTTCTTGCAGAAAAAGAACAGCAGGAAGTAATTGAACATATTGATGAAGTACAAAATGAAATAGACAGGTAAAGTTTTTAATTTACTTGGAGGCATTTTCCGAGATGCTTTTAATGGTTTAGTAGTCTTTGAAACTATGGTCAACTAAATCTTTATCCACTAGACAAGAGATGATTATAACTTCGTTGAAATACTATGGAGATTCAGTGTTATTTTTCTGTCAAGCAATTTGTACAGTCACAGAAAATATCTCATAAAGGTACATTGACCTTGCAGAGACTGGGTTTGCTTTCAAAAGCTACAAATTGTCTGAATTCTAGTTTGTGGACTTCTGATAGTTAGCATTATGGCGTCAGTGTTGGTCTGACTAGCCTTATAACTTTATTTGGCTAGGAGCTTTACTGAAAAATTCTGCTTGAGGGAAGCAATTGAATTTGACCTGGTAATAGTGGGTGAAGTAAATATACAGTAAGACCAAAATGCTCAATTTGAGCAGTTTAAGAACTGCGTTATTGAGTGTTTATGGAAAAGCAAGTTGAACTACTTGCCAGATGCCATCAGTTTTGACTTCTGAGTTTCTCTAGCCACAAGAAACTAGACAATTTGGTTATTATGGATAGGCAGTTTCACTGTTCGAAAGCTGATAAGAGTAAAATATTATCTTTATAACCTCACCAAGTTTTGTATTTGTCAAATCCCATCATTGTCAACATGTTTTTTCATTTGTTTCAGACCTAATGTACAAGCCAGTGAGGAGATTTTGAAAGTAGAGGAGGAATATAACAAACTCCATCAGCCATTCTTTCAGAAGAGGTCAGAATTGATCACCAAAATCCCAAATATTTGGGTAACAACATTTGTCAACTATCCACAAGGTATGCCCCCCTGCTACAAGTGGGTTGCAGAGTATTACTTAAAAATACAAAATGTGTTAGAGTGGAGGGACCTTCGTGAGGCTTTTGTCTGACATGCTGGTTTGATGCAGAGGTTGAAACACTCAGACGAAAAGGCTTGCAGTTAATGATGCTTTCTACCTATTTGGAAGAGACTGCATTCTAATTTAGAACTCTTTAATTTTTTTTTTTTTTTGATAAAAGATGGTGACAGCAGGGATGGATTACCCAATAAGCAAGGTAAGTGTGTATAAGGCATCAACAAAACAAGGGTACCAGTTGTCCAAAGCAAAGACCCATAGATGCCAAGCAGACAGGACACAAGAAAAAGTGAGCACCACAGTGGAAGGGAACTGGCAGGGAACTAAATGAAATTGATACCAGCTCCAGCGCATGAGAATGTGCCACCCAGAAATATATTCCATGCAGGTCACGAGGGCACCCGGGTGCAAGCTTGTTTAAGCTATGAAGCCCCTACGTCTTCAACACCTTTATTGACATCTGTCTCCTACAGTCCCCTCCTGTGTAATTGAAACTCCTTATCTTGGCAGGTCTCTTGAGAGTATAGTGTTTATTTCTAATAAATGCGCTGAGGGTGTGCTGTCGAGTCTAACTCTTGCTTTGTTCACCCAGTATGCAGCTGCATCCCAACATAAATGGTTATTGGGCAAGGACGGATTATATTAATAGATAACAGGTCTCTGATTCATTTTGACAAAACCATCTTGGACATCCACGTCTGCTGATCCAGCAACTCCAGGCAGGAGGGCCAGCAGTGCTCTTTGCCATGATACAAATAGAGGGTATGCTCTTGCACGTGTCCTGGTAAACAATCAGTGGGAACTCTAGTCCCAGATGATGCGCAAAAGCGATGAAACTCCAATAAGTCAACCATTGTAATGAATTCAGTCAAGTTACTTTTTAACTGTATGGCATTTACTTACAGACTTACGTCCGTTTTATAAACAGTGACATTATAACTTTAAAATATGTTTGGCATATACACGGAAGCAGTCTAGTATACATTTAATATAATACTAACATGGGTAGTATTTTAATGTAATACTAACGTATCAAATGTCCAGAAAATACTGAAAACATTTATCTGATACGTTAAAGTTTTAATTTACTTGTGGAGTTTTGTTTTTTATTGTCTGTTGTGTGGGACACAGTGCTTGATGTTACTCTATATATGCTAATAAAGTATTAGGCACATGAAGAGGATGTATAATTCAGTATTTTTTGTGAAAAATATGTTTCTATTTTGCAACATGAGTGTGTTTCTAAGTTCATCTTCCAAGAAAGCAACAAAGGGCATTTATCAGAACATTATATTTTATCAGAATATTTACGTGTCTCCATGTAAGGAAATTGAACAATTCCTCAAGAAAATAAATGAATATTTAAATAATAAAATTTATATAAATGTATTTTATTTTCCATTTCCCTATTTTAGAATCTGAAATTGTCACATCTTCAGAACCCATAAATAACAGAAACACAGATCCTGCTTTGTGGAATAATTTTTCTTCTAATGATGTAAACTATTGGATCGAAAGAGGGCCAAGTGATTGTCAGCATCACAGTGGACCATTTGAAAATTCATGTCGAAAATTTCTTGATGGTAAACAAACAAGGTTCTGTAGCCAAAATTTATTTCTAGGGTGCAAAGCTAATGGTGAAAATTATAAGAGGGAGTGGCTACTGTATTCTCCCTCAGTAGGTTCTGTATTTTGTTTTGTTTGCAAACTATTCAGTCCTAAATCTAATTCTCGATTTGCTACGGATGGATTTAGTGATTGGCGCAACTTGAGTATGATTGATAAACACGAAAATAGTTCAATTCACAGAGATTGTATGTTGGCATATTTAAACCGAAGACATGGTTTTGGCTTAACTCATGAACTGGAAACACAAATTAACGAAGAACGTCAGCATTGGAAAGCTGTTTTGCAACGCGTTGTTGCTGTCATTATAACAATTGCTGAACGAGGACTATCTTTTCAAGGAAAAAATGAAGTATTTGGATCCCCACAAAATGGAAATTTTTTGGGTTTACTTGAACTTGTTGCTCAGTTTGATCCATTTTTAGCAGGTCACATCTCAAAATTTAGTAACACAGGAAAGATCAACCGATCATATATGTCTAAAACAACATGTGAAGAATTAATAAACTTAATAAGTAATAAAGTTCGATCCACTATTTTCAGTGAAATAAGTATAGCTCGATATTTCAGTTTGTTTGTAGATTCCACTGCTGATCTTTCTCATACAGATCAACTAAGTATTGTTTTAAGATACGTATCTCCAACAGTTGGAAAACCTGTCGAGCGATTTATCACGTTTGCTAGCTTAAGAGGTCATAGCGGTGAAGAAATTGCAGATCAAGTACTTCACTATTTATGTGAAGTTTGCAAAATTGATTTTTCTAAGTGCAGAGGCCAGTCCTATGACAATGCTGCCAATATGTCAGGGTGTTACAAAGGCATGCAACAGAAAATTTTAGAACATAATGAATACGCCATTTTCATACCGTGTGCTGCGCATTCACTTAATCTTGTAGGACGAAGCACAGTGGATTGTTGCCCGGAAGCGGTTGATTTTTTCTCTACTGTTCAGCTACTCTACACATTTTTTGCCGCCTCTACTCACCGATGGGCAGTTCTTAAAACATACGTAGGCAATGATCGAGTATTAAAATGTCTTTCTACTACACGTGGGGAAGTGCATGCTGTAGCAACGAGTGCAATCCTGGAATCATACACTCAGATTCTAGATGCCTTAGAAAATATTGCTGAAGACCAGACACAAAAAGGAGATACCAGAAGAGAAGCTGAGAACATCACCAACAAAATGCAAACACTAGAATATGTATTTATGTTGGTTATGTGGAATAATATATTGCAGCATTTTCATTGGGCAAGTCAAGCTCTCCAAGATTCAGAAGTAAATTTAAAGACATGCACAGATCTCTACCAGTCATTAACAGGGTATTTACATAATTTAAGAGAAGATTTTGAAAATTTTGAAAACACAACAAAACAAATACTGCCAAATACTGATTATCAGGCAGTGCACTGTCGCAGAACCATTAGAAAGAAACAAGTAGATGAGGGAAGTGCTCCAGGAGTATTGAGTGCCAGAGATCAGTTTCGTATAACCACATACTACACCATCATTGACACACTTGAATCTTGCATGAAAAGAAGGGTGGAAGCCTATGAAGTTCTTACAGATAGATTCTCCTTCTTAAACAATGTGGATATACCTGATGAAGAATGCATGAAGGCATCCAAGAAATTAGTGCAGGCTTATCCCGATGACTTAAATACAAACCTTTATGGAGAAGTGCGACAATTTCATTCTTACATGAGAACTAAGTTTACAAATCCAGGAAAGACGAATTTTACTCATGAAGACATGTATGATTCCATAATAGAAGATAAAATACAGTGTGTATTTCCCAACGTTGAAATTGCTTTACGCATATTCCTGACTCTAATGATCACAAACTGCACAACAGAACGCTCATTTTCGTCCCTAAAGAGACTCAAAAGCCCGCAGCATACAACAATGACTCAAGTAAGGCATGATTCATTGTCCTTATTATGTATGGAAGTAGATATTGTTCGGCAGCTTAATTGTGATGAAATCATGGAAGAATTTGTTAGAGCAAAGAACAGAAAGAAATGTTTTTACTTATAACATCTTAAAAGCTGAAATCTATTTAAAAAATTATAGTGATTTGTTGTAATATTTGTTTTCTGAGCATTAAATTTTTGTTGATAACATCTTTTCATTTGTTCATTTATAATTATAGCAATTTATTACAAAATACACATCAAAAGAAGTGTGAGCCGTTGAAAGCAAAATTGGTGAAAGTCAGTTTTTCGTTGTAGATCAACAGAATTTTACACTGACTATTGAAACAACTAAGTTCAGCAATTCGTTTTCTTTATTGTAGAATATGTGGGATATTCTTTTTGTAGAAAATGTAGTATATAGTAAAAATCTTTGTACTCCACATCCACTAAAAATTTTAACCATCCAGTTCATCTCATTCTGCTAAAATGGCATATGCTACTTTTGCATTCAATAACTAATAGTTTCATTTTTAGAGAAGTTACATCATGGATAGCGAACACACATATATACACACACACATATACATATATGTATAACTCCTGTTTGAATGCTTCAGTAAGCAGAGGGGCACCATAGATTGTCAGTGCTAAAGGCTACTAGTCTTCACCTTACTCCCCTCTTCGTGACCTATTCCCAGTGGACTCCATTCCTGACCCTTGCCTGGTGTACTCTCTAGCATCCCTCTTGCTGGACTGCTCTGTTTCTTCCTCAGCTATAATATTCTTTTCCTCGCTAATCCTGGGAAACATCTCAGTTGGTCCAGCTTGGTCCCTGGTAGCTTCTGGGGGACTCAGTCAAGAACTTTGCCTCTCTTACCTGACAGAACCCATTAGCAAACACAATTGCAGCATTCTCCATGAACCCTCTAGGGATCTCGCAGCATGTTGGACTTCAGAGAGCCCAGGCAGAATGTGCAGGTTGAAGGAAGAACAGCCAGTAGTGGGGAT
Organism: Trichechus manatus latirostris; assembly: GCF_000243295.1. NCBI lineage: Eukaryota > Metazoa > Chordata > Mammalia > Sirenia > Trichechidae > Trichechus > Trichechus manatus. The sequence continues at coordinate 5,704,858 of NW_004443984.1, forward strand.
CACCCCTTACTAAGCACCTGCCACCCGCTCCCCCATGCCTGCTATGAACCTTTCACATACCAACTCCAGGTGTAATCCTCGACCGAAAGCATTTAACAGGAAGAGCGTAGGGAGTAAGAACCCTGGTGGGAGATGACTGGCCTGGATGATTAGCTTCTATCCACTCTCTAGTCAGGGCTCTAGCATATACCGTCACGCACCACGTAATGTCTGTTCGGCCAAGGTCCGACTGCGCTTAGTTCGTGGTCCTATAAAGTTTTTTTTAAGGGAAAGCTGCTCTCCTTTCCCTAATGGTTTTAAAGACCCCAAATCCCCAGAGTGATCCAGCAGCGGGGCTCTGCAATGCAGTCCCTGAAGCACCATCACCTCTTCCTCCTTCCCTCCTGGCTTCGTTCACCTGCCTTGCAGCCTTGTGACCATTCACTCCCTGCGCAGGGCAGCTCCTGCACAGGTGCTGGCGGGGGCGCTGATAAGGGTGGTGGCTGCACATGGTCAGGAAGATACCACACCAACAAGGTGGCAGCGGCTAGGGCTACCACCGCTAGCTGCGCTCCTGGCATCCACGCACCTGGTCCCTGAGGCCACCTTTCCAAGCCTCCCATGCATCCCTCGCCCTGTGCCCGCACAAGCACAAAGCCTGCAGCTGCACAGCCAGCAAGGCTGGCCTCCTGTATCCTATGCAGGTTGAACAGTTTGCCGGGCTGGGCAACCCCGGGGACTGCCTGTGTGTACTGTAACATGGCATTCGCACAAAGTTCAAATCACACAGTGTCCGATTTCACAGATCATATCACAGACATTAAGTGACAGATGACTGTAGTCAGATGCTTTCAATACTTAAAAATTTCCAAAGAGCTTGAGTCATCTTGGATGACATTTTCATGCCAAAATAGTTTTAGAAGCAACACTCCTCAGATGCCAGTAGTTAGGGAAAGCCAGATATTTGACTTTTCAACATTAAAGTATAAATCCCGAGGCTGGAGGAATTTCAGGGTAGGAGTGCCCTGGATTGGGAGCAAAATGTATTTCACTGCCTCCGAGGAATGTGCTTCTCCTCCCCTGGGCCTCCCAGAAATCCAGGCCCCTGGCAGATTTTCATGCCACTGCTTCCTGTAGAAGCAGATCTAAAGAAGAGAAAATAGGAGACCACACAAAAGCATTTTCATTCCAATTACAGAAACATTCATGGTGAAATGAGTCTTTGGGTTAGCTTTAAAATACTCTGTTTAAAAAAGGGAGAGAATGGGAGATAAGTGAAAAAGTTAGCAAAATAGTGATAATTCTTGAAGCCGGATGATGGGCACACAGAGGCTCTTACTACCATTCTTTCTACTTGTGTATGTTTGAAATTTTTCATATTAAAAATGTTTTTTAGTTGTTTTTTTTTTTAGATTTTAAATAGGACTCACGGAAAACAATTCCTAAGCTGTCTTTTCATCTGGTCTTATATTATTTTTTGTTGTTGGGTGCCATCAAGTCGATTCCAACTCATAGCAACCCCATGTGACAGAACTGCCCTATAGGGTTTTTGTGGCTGTAATCTTTACAGAAGCAGATCTCCAGCTTTTTCTTCCACAGAGCTGCTGGGTGGGTTCAGACTGCCAACATTTTGGTCAGCAGCCAAGCACTTAACCATTGCGTCACTCAACTCCTTCATTAGTTATTGATATCCAGCAATTAATCAAGGGCATTAGATACAAACAAGTGAGCACAGAGTTCCTCTTTTGCAGGAAATTTATGTAACCTGTTATTTTTCAATTGTGCTAATTAAAACTGATGGCAATGTAGATGCTCTACAAGAAATAATTATCAAGTAATAACTAGTTTACAGGACGTACACATCCAAGTGATTCATTGACTCTTCATTCATTCAAAACCTGAAACCCAAACCTGATGCCATCAAGTCAACTTCCAACTCATGGCAGCCACATGTGTTACAGAGTAGAATTGTTCCATAGGGTTTTCTTGGTTGTGACCTTTATGGAAGCAGATCACGGGGCCTCTCTTCCAGGAAGCCTCTGGGTGGGTTCAAACCATCAGCCTTTCGGCTAGCAGCCAATTGCAAGCAGCTTGCACCACCCAGGGACCTTTTCTGCATTCATTCAACACAGCTTTCATTGAGCTTACTATGTGGCAGGAACATAAAAAGTGAAGCCTGATGCTATTATCTGAGTTCCGGCTTTGTGCTTACTGTATGACTCGATTAAGTTATTTAACCTTTCTGTGTCTCATCTATAGAAAGAGGACTGCAGTGAGAATCAGATGAGAAAGTGCTTGCCTAGTGTCGAGCACAGCGCCTGATAAAGGTAGATTTCCCCACCCACCCATTCCCGGGGGTCACAGTCTACTGGGGAATACAGATTTGGTAATCCAACTCCAACAGAATTCAACAGTTTCTTCTGCACAGTTGTGATGGGTGACAGTACAGATGCTTCCAGAGATAGGAATACAATCTCACAAGAGATTTTTGAAAATAGAATCTGTTATATTTTTTCAGTTACAGAAATTATAAGTACTTGCTGTAGAAAAATTGGGCAAGACAGAAAAGTAGAAAGGAGAAAAGTAAAAATATCCCTAAACCTACCAACCAGAAATAAGCACTTGAGGAAGACACTAAAATTAACTAATCTAACAGATATTCCCACCCCTGTATTCCTACCTATATTGTCAACTCCACTATAGAGACTGAGAAACTAAATACTCGATTTCCCAGGCTCCCGTGTAGCTGGGAGTGGCCATGGGACATGATTCTGGTCAAAGAGATCTAAGCAGAAATCTACTGGGGTGTCGGGAAGGATCTTGATGTTGCTGATAAAAGAGACAAACACGATAGGCACATGCTGCTCCCCGTCCTTCCTGCCGCACGTGTGTACATGATGCCTGGAGCTGAGGCAGTCGTTTTGTTACTATAAAGAAGAGAGAATTGTAGATACCAGCTCTGACATCGTCAAGTGGCTGATGCCAGGCCCTCAGCCACCTCACCTCCAGACTACTTATAAGAGAAAAATAAACCCTTGTGTGTTTCAGCCACTGTAGGTCAGGTTTTCTGTTCCGTGGGGCTGAATGTATCCACAATTCACACACTGCCTGATAACATTTTTGGTGTACTGTCTGCTTAACAGATGAGAAATCCTATATGCAATTTCACATCCTGGATTTTTCATATGCCATTAAATCATAAGAATTTGCTCACATTACCAAAAAGCATTCCAAAACGCTGTGTTAGTGTTTATCATGTAATTATGTGCCATTTCCATATTGCTGGAAATGTAGATAGGTTCCAAATAGTCTGTCTTAAAAATAACACTGGGATGATCTTCCTTGTATATAAATCTTAGTCTGCATCTTTGAAAAATGGTTTAGGATAGATTCTAAAAGGGAAAATTACTAGGTCAAAGGGCATGAGTTAATAGGTTGAAGGCTCATCAAGGCTATTCTGGTATTTAGAACCAACAGATTAGCTACATGGCAAGAGTGGAAGTCAGTGATGGTACCCTGGGCCTTCCCCTCAGGGACACAAGTCAGAAGTTAGTCTATCAGCCAACACAGACTGAGTAACTATTTCACTCCAGGCACTATGGTAGGCACTGGCGATACAGTATTGAACAAAATAGACATGGTCCATGCCCACATGGGAAATATCATTTATCAGATGGCTAGGCAGAGAGATGGTGGCTGGTATTTAAGGGACCATGGCAGACTAATGAAAAGACAGACTTACCATAAAGTCACAAAGCAAAAACTGAGAAAAATATTTGTGATTTATATGACAAATACAAGGTTAATGTACTTAAAAAAAACAAAAAAAAATACTGCCATTGAGTCAATTCCGACTCACAGCGACCCTGTAGGACAGAGTAGAACTGCCCCATAGGGTTTCCTAGGCTGTAAATCTTTACAGAAGCAGACTGCCACATCTTTCTCTCATGGATTATTAACATACAATAATAATCTAGTTATATCATGACTGGTATGCAGTCGTTAAAAATAATGTAAAAATATTTAAAGGCATAGAAAGATGTTCAGGATATGTTTTGAAAATCAAAAAGCAGGTTTCAAATAATATATTCAGTGTGACCTTATTTTAGTAAAATAAAAATTATATATATTTTAGAAGACTGGAAGGATACACACCAAAATGTTAACAGTGAATTCTCTGGGTGGTGAGATTATAATAGATGTTTATTTTCTTCTCTTTGCTTATTTGTATTTTCAGAGTCTTTATAATAAACTTGCATTATATTTTAAAAAGAAAAGAGAGAAAATCTTTTAACATTTTTAAAAGTACCACAAACATCTGCTTCATCTCTGTCCAACCATCCTCTCAAATTCTCTGTATTCCTGGTGCCAGGAACCTGTTTACTTTGCTTCTGTACTTCACTTCTCAATTGTACCTGGAATCCTCACTTCTTGATCCTTTGGGATTTAAGCCCATCCAGTGAATTTTTTATTTCAGATATTGCATTTTTCTGTTTCAGGATTTCCATTTGGTTCTTTTTAATAATTTCTATTTCCCTACTGAGATTTCCTATTTTTTAATTCACTACAAACATTCCCTTACAGCAAAGAACATAGCTGTAATAGCTGCTTTAAAATCCTTACTTCCAAAAAACAAAAACAAAATCCTTATCTAATTCAAACAAACAAAAAAAATCTTTAATTCAAACATCTACATCCATCTCCAGGTCAGTCTCTGTTGATTGTCTTTTCTCTTGAAAATGGATCATGTTTTCCTGTTTCTTTGTATGTCAGATAATCTTGAATTGTGAATGTTATGTAAACTCTGGATTCTGTTATATTCCTTGGAAGAGTGTTGATTTTTTGATGCTGTTGTTTTGTCAGATAATTAACTTAGTTGGACTCAGATCACATACTTTATGGTGAACAAATCAAATATCAGTTCACCTCTTTTATTTTTAGTTAATCTGCTTATTTTCCGTCCTATGCATACATGGTTTAGAGGTCAGTCAGAGACTTGGGCGGAGTTTACACAAAGAATCTGTGACTCCCCTTTTCTGGCTCTCTCCTTTCCATAACTTCCCCTCACTTTCCAGTGACTTTCCAGTGGTTGCCCTGAACTCTGTTGTCTTGTTTTCATGTCAGAAAGAGAGCAAGTTTTCTATTAGAATTTTAGACACTCCCAAGTATGCTGACTGTAGTCTACCCTAAGGCTGAAAGCCATAAAAAAGAAGAAACTCATCCTGTACCATTTCCTTCTCACATGTTTACTCTCCAGAATCTGCCTGCTTTTCTTTACTCTCAAGTGTTTCCAGTAATTTTTTTTGGGGGGAGGGGGGTCCAGAGTTAATAGTTGTTATCTGCTGAATGATCAGTCTAGTTGAAGCTTACTTGGCCATATCATAAGTAGAACTCCCTCTTGGAAGATAATGGAGGCTTCAGCAACGTAATGAAGAAACAGCATCAATGCAAAACATAATTTTAAATAAATAATTGCTACCAGATCCTCTCAGTATTTTACTGTCAATATGATTTGAAGCAGAACTTTGAATTGCAATTTTAAAAACTAATCTATAAAAGAAAACCAACACATTAATAAGTGTGAAAAAAGAATTTTAGAACTGCAGTGTTAACTGTCTGTTGGGTTGGATTTTGAGTGATTTTTATTTTCTTTATAACTTGGCATGTTTTCCAAGTTTTCTGATAATTTTATTATCAGGAAAAAAATAAGTGTAGCATCATGGTTAAATGTTTGGACTTTGGAGTCAGACAGACTTGGGTTTAAATCCCAGCTATCAAAGTTAATAACCTGTGTCAGTCTGGGCAAGTTATTTAACTTCTCTAAGCCAATCTGTCCTTATCTGTAAAATGGTGATAATAATAATAGTTGTGCTTCATAATGTTGTGCTGAGCATTAAATGTATGGGTAAATTACTTAACTGGTCTTCATTGTAGGTATATAGATATTACCCTACCACTGACAGTATTGCATTTCAGGATAGATCTTGAAATGTTCTTTTCGACAATGAATTCAATGCCATTCCTCTTCAATTTGTCATTCCCGGCATAGTAGACCATGATTGTCCGATTCAAAATGGCCAATACCAGTCCATTTCAGCTCACTAATGCCTATGATACCTTCAAGCATTCAATTTCATTTTTGACAATCCCAGTTTTCCTTGATTCATGCTTTGTACATTCCAGCTGTTTCTTTTCATTTCGAGTCATGCCACATCAACAAATGAAGGTCCCAGAATCTTTACTCCATCCACGTCATTAAGATTGACTCTACTTTGAGGAGGCAGCTCTTCTCAAGTTGTATTTTGAGTGCCTTTCAACTGAGGGGCTCATCTACTGGCACTATATCAGACAGTGTTCTGCTACTATCCATAAGGTTTCACTGGAAAATTTTTTTTTAAGTAGATTGCCAGGTCTTTCTTCCCAATCTGTCTTGTCTGTAAGCTCCGCTAAAATCTGTCCGCCATGGGTGACCCTGCTAGTATTTGAAATACTGCTGTCATAGCTTCCAGCATCATAGCAACACGCAAGCCACCACAGTACGACAAACTGATCTGGCCTGAAATACAACACTTTCAGTGATAGGATAATACCCATACGCCTAGAAGGAAGACCAGTTAATATGGCTATATTAAATTTATGCACCAACCACTAATGACAAAGATGAAGAAATTGGAGATTTTTACCAATGTCTGCAGTTTGAAATTGATCAAACATGCAATCAGTATAGATTGATAATTACTGGTGAATGGAATGTGAAATTTGGATAAAAAGAAGAAAGGTCAGTAGTTGAAAAATATGGCCTTGGTGATAGAAATGACGTGGGAGATCACATAATAGAATTTTGCAAGACAAATGACTTATTCATTGGAAATACCTTTTATTCAACAGCATAAACAGCAGCTATACATGTGGACCTCTATGGATGGAATACACGGGAATCACAATAACTACATCTGTGGAATAAAAACCATGGAGAAGCTCAATATCATCAGTCAGAACAAGGCCAGGGGCCCACAGCGGAACAGACTACCAATTGCTCATATGCAAGTTCAAGTTGAAGCTGAAGAAAATTAAAACAAGTCCACATGAGCCAAAGTACAACCTTCGATATATGCTACCTGAATTTAGAGACCACCTCAAAATAGATTTGACACATTGAACACTAATGATTGAAAACCAGATGAGTTTTGGGAAGACATCGAGGATATCATACATAAAGAAAGCAAAAGGTCATTAAAAGACAGAAAAGAAGAAAAAGACCAAAATGGATGTCAGACGAAACCCTGAAACTTGCTCTTAAGTGTCGAGTATCTAAAGCACAAGGAAGAAATGATGAAGTAAAAGAAATGAACAGAAAATTTCAAAGGGTGGCTCAAGAAGACAAAATGAAGTATTATAATGCATGTGCAAAACCTGGAGTTAGACAACCAAAAGGGAAGAACACACTCAGTATTTCTTAAGCTGAAAAAAATGAAGAAAAACTTCAGGCCTCCAGTTGCAATACTGAAGGATTCTACAGGAAAAATATTGAACAACACAGGAAGCATCAAAAGATGGAAGGAATACACAGAGTCACTGTACCAAAAAGAATTGGTCAAAGTTCAACCATTTCAGGAGTTAGCATATGATCAAGAACTGATGATACTGAAGGCAATGGTGAAAAGCAAGGCTCCAGGGATTGACGGAATACCAATTAAGATATTTCAACAAACAGATGCAATGCTGGGAGGTCTAACTTATCTATGCCAAGAAATTTGGAAGACAGCTACCTGGCCAACCAACTGGAAGAAATCCATATCTGTGCCCATTCCAAAGAAAGGTGAGCCAACAGAATGCGGAAATTATCAAACAGTATCCTTAATACCACATGCAAGTAAAATTATACCAAGATAATTCAAAAACAGTTGCAGCAGTACATCAACAGAGAACTGGCAGAAATTCAAGCTGGATTCAGAAGAGGACGTGGAACGGGGTATCATTGCTGATGTCAGATGGATCCTGGCTGAAAGCAGAGAATACCAGAAAGATGTTTGCCTGTGTTTTATTGCCTACGCAAAGGCATTCGACTGTGTGGGTCATAATGAATTATGAATATCATTGTGAAGAATGGGAATTCCAAAACACTTAATTGTGCTTGCGTGTAACCTGTACATAGACCAAGAGGCAGTTGTATGAATAGAACAAGGGGATACTGAGTGATTTAAAATCAGGAAAGGTGTCTGTCGGCGTTGTATCCTTTCACCGTACTTATTCAGTCTATATGCTGAGCAAATAATCCTAGAAGCTGGGCTATATGAAGGATAATGTGGCATCAGGATTGAACGAAGACTCATAACAACCTGCGATATGCAGATGACACAACCTCGCTTGCTGAAAATGAAGATGACTTGAAGCCCTTACTGACGAAGATCAAACACTACAGCCTTCAGTATGGATTACACCTTAAAGTAAAGAAAACAAAAATCCTCACAACTGAACCAATAAGCAACATCATGATAAATGGAGAAAAGATTGAAGTTGTCAAGGATTTCATTTTACTTGGATCCACAATCAGTGCCCATGGAAGCAGCAGTCAGGAAATCAATTGATGTGTTGCGTTGAGATAAGTCTGCTACAAAAGACCTCTTTAAAGTGTTAAAAAGCAAAGATGTCACCTTGAGGACTAAGGTGTGCTTCACCCAAGCCATAGTATTTTCGGTCACCTCATACGTGTGCAAAAGCTGAGCAGTGAATAAAGAAAACTGAAGAATTGATGCATTTGAATTGTGGTGTTGGTGAAGAATGTTGTATGGACTACCAGAAGAATGAACAAATCTGTCTTGGAAGAAGTACAGCCAGAGAGGTGGGGCAAGGTGGCGGAGTAAGTAGTTAGACGCCTGCGGCAGATGCTCTTACAACAAAGACCTGAACAAACAAGTGATTTGATTATATGTGGCAATCTGAGACCCCTGAACATCAAAGGCAGAGTTAAGGAACTGGACTGAGTGGCAGCAGGAGGGAGAGACGGTTTGGAAGCAGCGAGGAGTTGCCAGACTTGACCTGGCGAGAGCCTGAGCCCTTCAGGCCTGAGCAGCTCATGGGTGAGTGGTGAGGCAGACAAGCAACAGTCCTCAGGAGGTATATTTTCTGCACCAGGAGAGACCCAGTGCCGGAGAGTCTACACAGCTGTCCAGAACCAGTGAGAAGCAGCCCTCATCAGCAAAAGATAAGTAATTCTGTATGGCTTACCGTGCAGATCAAAAACACCCCCCTTAGGGAAGAACCTCTCTCCATTTAAGTCCCCACTCCCTGCTCTGCACTGGGTCCCAGACCAGCTTCAGCAACTACCAAGTCCCCTGGGCCAGAAGTAGGATCCATCACATGCCCAGAGCCATTCTCCCTGCCTTGGAGAGTGAACAAATTAACAAATAGGGAAAAATAAACTGCCGGCTCCCCTAAGCCAGGACCCCAGGGTAGGCACAGCTCCTTTGCCTGGGCACAGGCGTAAGGGGTCCACAGACTTTGGCTGCCTTTCCCCCTGCATAGACTTGTCTGGGCCCATTTTAACAGCATAGGCTCTCGTTACTGCAGTACAACAGGGTATACACCAGAACTCTAACTTCAACTGTTTCAGCTGTGAAGTGGCATGTCCTTCACATTTGACACTGCTCTGCCCATTAAGCAGGGTCTTCACCTACCCACATCAGGGGCCTGAGGACTGGTGGCTCCACCCATGCCACCTAGCCACCTGCAATAGAGGCCCATGAACAAGAGGTGCCCCCCAGTCCTTACAGCCAGCAGCATTAGGTGCTCATACTCTGGCTGCAAAACCCACCCAATTACACACTGTAGGGAACAGAGACATGCCTTCCTCCTGGACACTCGGAGGTTGTCATCAGCCTCCTGCCTTGCTCAGAGTGTGTCCGCCTGCTGCAGCCAGATGCCTGTGTCTACAACAATCACCCATGCCTGTATAGGACTATAAGTGACAGCCTACACCACACACTTGGTGGCTGTCTACCTAGACACCTCAGCTGAATCCATACAGGAGGAGTGGGTGGACTCCTGAGCTCACATACCTAGTAACATCTAACCACCTGATGACATTAGAGCTTCAAAGGTGTTAGTAATCAAACTAGCTCATATGAGCAGCCTATTTGGGCTTATCAAAACGAAACAAGAAGCTAGGACACAGCAAACATAAAATAAATAAATATAATAACTTATTGATGGCTCCAACACAACAGTCAATATCAAATCGCATACAGAGTCAATCCATGATGGCTTCAGCAAGCTCCCAAAATAGTCTAGAAATTTTCCAGAGGAGGAAAATTTCTTGGAATTACCGGAGGCAGAATTCAAAAGACTAACATATGGAACTCTTCAAGAAATTAGGAAGGAACTTAAGCAAAATGCAGAACACCCAATAAGGAAATTAAAAAGATTAGAGAAGAGCATAATGACAAATTTAACAGGCTGCAAGAATCCATAGAGACAGCAATCAGAAACCCAGAAGATTAACAATAAAATTTCAGAATTAGACAACTCAATAGAAAGTCATAGGAGCAGAGTTGAGGCAATGGAAGTCAGAATTAGTGAGATTGAAGATAAAGCACTTGACACCAATTTATTTGAGGAAAATTCAGATAAAAGGATTTTTAAAAAATGAAGAAACCCTAAGAATTATGTGGGACGCTATCAAGAGGAATAACCTCCGAGTGATTGGAATACCAGAACGGGGGGGATAACAGAAAATACACAGAGAATTGTTGAAGATTTGTTGGCAGAAAACTTCCCTGATATCGTGAAAGAGGACAAGATATCTATCCAAGATGCTCATCGGACCCCATATAAGGTAGATAGGCACCAAGACATATTATAATCAAACTTGCCAAAACTAAAGATAAAGGGAGAATTTTAATAGCAGCTAGGGATAAACAAAAAGTCATCTCCAAAGGAGAGTCAATAAGACTAAGCTCGGACTACTCAGCAGAAACCATACAGGCCAGAAGGCAATGGGATGACATATATAAAGCCTTGAAGGGAAAAAACTGCCAGCCAAGAATTATATATCCAGCAAAACTCTCTCAAATATGATGGCGAAATTAGGGCATTTCCACATAAACAGAAGTTGAGGGAATTTGCAAAAACCAAACCAAAATTACAAGAAATACTAAAGGTAGTCCTCCAGTTAGAAAATCAGTAACACCAGATAACAACCCAAGACTAGAACACAGGACAGAGCAACCAGATATCAACCCAGATAGGGAAGTCACAAAAGTAAATCGAAGTTAAAACTCTGAAAATAAGGAAACAGATGTCAATATGTAAAAGATGACAACATTAAAACAAAAAAGAGAGACTTAAAAAATGTAGATATAGATTTTTCATATGGAGAGGAAGTCAAGGTGATATAAAGAAATAAAAGATTGGTTTAAACTTAGAAAAATAGGAGTAAATATTAAGGTAAACACAAAGGAAAGTAACAATCCTACAAGTCAAAATAGAAAACTAGAAAAATATAAAAACTCAGCAAACAAAAAATCAACAACAGTGAAAAAGATGAAAAGAAAATACATAAAGAAAACGACTTAGCACGAATATTCAGTGGAACAAAGAAACTGTGAACAACACACAAAAAAGACATCAAAATGACAGCACTAAACTCATACCTATCAATAATTACGCTGGATGTAAATGAACTAAATGCACCAATAAAGAGACAGAGAGTGGCAGATTGGATAAAAAAAAAAAGCACGATCCATCTATATGTTGCCTAAAAGAGACACACCTTAGACTTAAAGACACAAACTAAAACTCAAAGGATGGGAAAAAATATATCAAGCAAACAACACTCAAGGGCAGGAGTGGCAATATTAATCTCTGACAAAATAGATTTTAAAGTAAAATCCACCAGAAAGGATAAGGAAGGACACTATATAATGATTAAAGGGTCAATACACCAGGAGGACATAACGATAATAAATATTTATGCACCCAATGACAAGGCTCCAAAATACATAAAACAAACTCTTTAACAGCACTGAAAAGAGAGATAGACAGCTCCACAATAGTAGTAGAGAGACTTCAACACACCACTTTCAGTGAAGGACAGAACATCCAGAAAGAAGCCCATCAAAGACACAGAAGAGCTAAATGCCAGAGTCAGCCAACTTGATCTCATAGACATATACCAAACACTCCACCCAACAGCAGCCAAGTATACTTTCTTTTCCAACCCACATGGAACATTCTCCAGAATAGACCACATATTAGGCCATAAAGCAAGCCTTAACAAAATCGAAAGCATCAACATATTACAAAGCATCTTTCTTGACCATAAAGCCATAAAAGTAGAAATCAACAACAGATAAAGCAAGGAAAATAAATCAAACACATGGAAACTGAACAACACCTTGCTCAAAAACTACTGGGTTATAGAAGAAAGTAAGGATGGAATAAAGAAATTCATAGAATCAAACGAGAATTAAAACACATCCTACCAGACCCTTTGGGACACAGCAAAAGCAGTGCTCAGAGGTCAGTTTATAGCAATAAATTCACACATCCAAAAAGAAGAAAGGTCCATAATCAAAACATTACCCTACAGCTGGAACAAGAAGAAAGAGAGCAGCAAAAGAAGCCCTCACACGCCAGAAGGAAGGAAATAATAAGAATTAGAACTGAATTAAATGAAATAGAGAATAGAAAAACAATTGAAAGAGTTAACAAGACCAAAA
>NW_004443984.1:5718396-5720320 GCF_000243295.1 Trichechus manatus latirostris
GGAACCAGACAAGGATGCCCTTTATCACCACTCTTATTCAACATTGTGCTGGAGGTCCTAGCCAGAACAATTAAGCTAGAAAAAGAAATAAAGGGCATCCAGATTGGTAGGGAAGAAGTAAAGTATCTCTGCAGATGATATGATTTTATACACAGAAAACCCCAAAGAATCGACAAGAAAGCTACTGTAACTAATAGAATATTTCAGCAAAGTATCAGGATACAGGATAAACATACAAAAATCAGTTGGATTCCTCTACACCAATAAAGAGAACTTCCAAGAACTTCAATACCATTTACACTAGCCCCCAAGAAGATAAAACACTTAAGAATAAATCTAACCGGAGATGTAAAAGACCTATACAGTGAAAACTACAACACCATATTGCAAGAAACCAAAAGAGACCTACGTAAGTGGAAAAACATACCTTGCTCGTGGATAGGAAGACTCAACATTGTGAAAATGTCACCTCTACCCAAAGCGATCTATAGATACAATGCAATCCAGATCCAAATTACACTGGCATTTTTTAATGAGATGGAGAAACAAATCACCAACTTCATATGGAAAGGGAAGAGGCCCTGGATAAGTAAAGCATTACTGACAAGGAATAACGAAGTGGGAGGCCTCACACTACCTGATTTTAGAGCCTATCATACTTCCACGGTAGTCAAAACAACCTGGTACTGGTACGACAACAGGTACATGGAACAGATACAATGGAACAGAATTGAGAATCCAGACATAAATTCATCCACCTATGAGAAGCTGTTATTTGACAAAGGCCCAGCGTCCATTAATTGGGAGAAAAGACAGTCTCTTTAACAAATGGTGCTGGCATAAGTGGATATCCATCTGCAAAAAAATGAAACAAGACCTATACCTCACACCATGCACAAAAACTAACTCAAACTGGATCAAAGACCTAAATATAAAATCGAAAACAATAAAGATCATGGGAGAAAAAATAGGGACAACACTAGGAGCCCTAATACATGGCATAAACACAATACGAACCATTAGTAATGCACAAACACCAGAAGAGAAACTAGATAACTGGGAGCTCCTAAAAATCAAACACTTATGCTCATAAAAAAACTTCGCCAAAAGTGTGAAAAGACAACCTACAAACTGGGGAAAAAAATTTGGTTACGACAAATCCGATCAGTGTCCAATCTCCAAAATCTACAAGATACTGCAAAACCTCAACAAAAAGACAAATAGCCCAGTTAAAAAATGGGCAAAGGATATCAACAGTCACTCACCAAAGAAGATGTTCAGGCGACTAACAGACACATGAAGGAATGCTCACAATCATAAGCCATTAGAGAAATGCAGATCAAAATTTCAATGAGATACCATCTCGCCCCAACAAGGCTAGCATTAATCCAAAAAACACAAAATAATAAATGTTGGAGAGGTTGTGGAGAGACTGGAACAATTATACACTGCTGGTGGAAATGTAAAATGGTACAGCCACTTTTGAAATTGATTTGGCGCTTCCTTAAAAAACTAGAAATAGAAGTACCATACGATCCAGAAATCCCGCTCTTTGGAATATATCCTAGAGAAATAAGAGTCGTCACATGAATAGATATATGCACACCCATGTTCATTGCAGCACTGTTCAGGATAGCAAAAAGATGGAGACAGCCTAGGTGCCCATCAACAGACGAATGGATAAACAAATTGTGGTATATCCACACAGTGGAATACTACCCAATGATAAACAAGAACGATGAAGCCTTGAAACATCGTATAACATGGAGGAAGCTGGAATTTATTATGCTGAGTGAATTTAGTTAGTCACAGAAGGACAAATACTGTATAAGACCACTATTATAAGAACTCAAGAAAAGGTTTAAACACAGAAGAAAACATTATTTGATGGTTACAAGGGTGGAGAGGGAGGGTGAGGGCTATT
>NW_004443984.1:5720826-5734274 GCF_000243295.1 Trichechus manatus latirostris
CCCTGGATTCTCTATCAGCCCAGAACTAAAACAATTTCCGAGGCCAACTCTTCAGACAGGGATTCGACTGGACTGTGGGACATAAAGTGCTACTCGTGAGGAGTGTGCATCTTAGCTCAAGTAGATAACAAGAGACCAAAGGGGCAGCTTCTGTCCAGAGGTGAAATTGAAAGGCAGAGAGGGTTAGGAGCTGGTTGATTGGACATGGGGAATCAGGGGTGGAAAGGAGGAGTGTGCTGTCACAGAATAGGGTAAGCAATTAGGGTCACATAACAATGTATGTGTAAAATTTTGTATGGGAGACTAACTTGAAATGTAAACTTCATTTAAACTACAACAATCAAAAAAAAAAAGAAAAACCAAAAAAAAAAAAGCTAGAAATAGAAGTACCATACAAACCTGCAATCCCGTTGCTTGTAATATATCGTAGAGAAATAAGAGTCGTCACACGAATAGATATATGCACACCCATGTTCATTGCAGCACTGTTCAGGATAGCAAAAAGATGGAGACAACCTAGGTACCCATCAGTGGATGAATGGATAAACAATTTATGGTATATTTACACAATAGAATACTACGCAAGGATAAAGAACAATGATGAATCCGTGAAACATAACATGGAGGAATCTGGAAGGCATTATGCTGAGTGAATTTAGTCAGTCACAAAAGGACAAATATTGTATAAGACCACTATTATAAGAACTCACAAAGAGGTTTAAACACAGAAGAAAACATCCTTTGATGGTTACGAGGGTGGGGAGGGAGAAAGGCGTATTCACTAATTAGATAGTAGACAAGAATTATCTTAGGTGAAGGGAAGGACAGCACACACTACAGGGGAAGTTAGCACAACTGGACTAAACCAAAGTTAAGAAGTTTCCTGAATACAACCAAACACTTCAACGGACAGAGTAGCAGGGGCGGAGTCTTGGGACCATGCTTTCAGAGGATCAGTTGGCATAACAAACTTTATTAAGAAAATGTTCTGCATACCACTTTGGTGAGTGGCATCTGGGGTCTTAAAAGCTAGTGAGCGGCCATCTAAGATGAATCAATTGGTCCCAGCCACCTGGAGCAAAGGAATATGAAGAACACCAAAGACACAAGGAAAATATTAGCCCAGGAGACAGAATGGGCCACATAAACCAGAGACTTCCTCAGCCTGAGACCAGAAGAACTAGATGTTGACCAGGTACCACCAATGACCGCCCTGACAGGGAACATAACAGAGAGTCCCTGATGGAGCAGGAGAAAGGTGGGGTGCAGAACTCAAATTCTAGTAAAAAGACCAGACTTAATGGTTTGAGACTGGAGGGACCCCAGAAGACATGGCCCCTGGACTCTCTGTTAGCCCTAAACTAAAACCATTCCTGAAGCCAACTCTTCAGACAAAAGTTAGACTGAACTATGGGACATAAAATGATACTCATGAAGAGTGTGCTTCTTAGCTCAAGTAGATACATGAGACTAAATGGGCAGCTCCTGTCCAGAGGCGATATGAGAGGGCACAGAGGGTCAGGAGCTGTTTGAATGGATATGGGAAATCCAAGGTGGAAAGGAGGAGTGTGCTGTCACAGTATAGGGAGAGCAGCCAGGGTCATATAACCATGTATGTATAAATTTTTGTATGAGACACTATAAAAAGGGGGTGTGTGTGGTAGTGGTGCAAGGAACATAAAGATGGGTCAGTCTGAGTTTATTGATATGGGCCAACAAAAACAGATTCTTCATTCAGTGTTTCAGCTCAAGAAGTTAGGAAAGGATCTAATAGCTTATGTGGTTGGGTCACTGAAGCATGGTTTTCATGGTGGCCTACACTAAATTAAGCTGAAGTACCAGACCTGCCTTGGTATACTGTAGAAGAAGGTATCCAAAGACTTAGGGAAATTGGCATGCTAGGGTGGATTTATCAGGTTAGACCCACAGACCCACACATGGAGTGCCCAGAGAACACACGTTTTACCACAACAGTGAGGAACAAATTTGTGAAGGGAACCCCAACATCCTTGAAAACGGCTATGGTTGCTATTTTATGTTAAGTCAAATTTGACAGCGGCAACTGCCCTAACTGAATTAAGACACCTAGCTACAATGGGGTTGATTGGCTCCCGTGTCGTAGGGGCCAAGTGTGGCACCCAATCGACAAAGAGAAGCCGGGCGTGGTTACCATAATGGACAGCACAGTCAAAGCAGTAATCAAAACAGCCTGACTCATATGGGCTTTTGGCGTTGGCTACTTAGTCATGGTGTCCCTAGGAGTGAAATAGACAGGAAATCTACTTCATCTGTACAAGCAGATGAATTCTAGGTCAAGTGAACAGCAGTCTAACTCCAGTCACCAGAATAGAGAGTCAAGGTCCCTCCGTCAATTCCCAGACTTGAGTGATTTTAAAGACCACAACCCTTTGAATGAAGGAGAGGCTGGGACCCCTTGAGGAAGGACTTGAATACACTACCAAAAACTTTTAATCTTTCTCCCAGCCTTCCCCAAAGGACTATATGGTCTTTTATGAGAGTGACTGTTGGTTGGGGAAAAGGAAATAATCAGACTTTTTGGGGATTACTGGATACTGGCTCTGAACTGACACTAATTCCAGGAGACCCAAAATGTCACTGTGGCCCACCAGTCAGAGTAAGGGCATATGGAAGTCAGGTTATTAATGGAGTCTTAACTCATGTCCGTCTCACAGTAGGTCCAGTGGGTTCCTGAACCCATCCTGTACTGATTTCCCCAGTTCAGAAATACATAATTGGAATAGATATACTCAGCAACTGGCAGAACCCCCACATTGGCTCTCTGAAAAATAGAGTAAGGGCTATTATGGTAGGAAAAGCCAAGTAGAAGCCATTAAAACTGCCCCTACCTAGGAAAATAGTAAATCAAAAGCAATAGTGCATTCCTGGAGAGATTGCAGAGATTACTGCCACCATCAAGGACTTGAAGAATGCAGAGGCAGTGATTTCCACCATATCCCCATTCAGTTCGCCAGTTTGGCCTGTTCAGAAAACAGATGGATCTTGGAGAATGAGAGTGGATTGTCAAAAACTTAATCAGGTAGTGACTTCAATTGCAGCTGTTGTTCCTGATGTGGTTTCATTGCTTGAGCAAATTCATATATCTCCTGGCACCTGGTATGCAGTTACTGATCTGGCTAATGTCTTTTTCTCCGTACCCGTTTCGAAGGAATATCAGAAACAGTTTGCCTTCAGCTGGCAAGGCCAGCAATACACCTTCAGTTGCCTACCCCAGAGCTACATCAACTCTCCAGCCCTGTGTCATAATTTAGTCCGATCACCTTTCCCTTCCACAAGATGTCACACTGGTCCATTACATTGATGACATTATGCTGATTGAGCCTAGTAAGGAAGCAGTGCCAATGACTGGACTTATTGGTAAAACATTTGCATGCTAAAGGGTGGGAAATTAATCACACAAAAATTGAGATGCCTTCCACCTTAGCAAAATTCCTAGGGGTCCAGTGGTGTGGAGCATGTCAAGATATTATTTCTAAAGTGAAGGATAAGTTATTGCATCTGGCCTCTCCCACAACTAAAAAGGAGTCACAACACCTAGTGGGTCTCTTTGGATTTTGGAGGCAATATATTCCTCATTTGAGAGTGCTACTCCGCCTATTTATCAAGTGACTCGAAAACCTGCTAATTTTTATTGGGGCCCAGAACAAGAGAAGGCTCTGCAACAGGTTCAGGCTGCAGTACAAGCCACTCTGCCACTTGGGCCATATGATCTGGGTGATCCAATAGTGCTTGAAGTGTCATGGCAGATAGAGATGCTGTTTGGAGCCTTTGGCAGGCTCCTATTGGTGAATAACAGTGCAGACCCTTAGGATTTTGGAATAAAGCCCTGCCATCCTCTGCAGATAACTACTCTCCTTTTGAGAAACAGCTTTTGGCTTGTTACTGGGCCTTAGTAGAGACAGAACGCTTAACCATGAGACACCAAGTCACTATGCAGCCTAAGCTGCCCATCATGGACTTGGTGTTGTCTGACCCAAAGAGTCATAAAGTTGGATATGTGCAGCAGCACTCCATCATTTAATGGAAGTGGTATATGCAAGATCGGGCCCGAGCAGGACCTGAAGGCACAAGTAAGTTGCATGAGGAAGTGGCCCAAATGCCCATGGTCTCCACTCCTGTCACATTACCTTACATCTCCCAGTCTGCACCTATGGCCTCATGGAGAGTTCCTTATGATCAGTTGACTGAGGAAGAGAAAACTTGCACCTGGTTTACAGATGGTTCTTTGTGATATGCAGACACAACTTGAAAGTGGACAGCAGCAGCACTGCAGCCCCTTTCTGGGACCTCCCTGAAGGACCGTGAACAGAAATCCTCCGAACTGGCAGAACTTCGAGATGTGCACCTGGTTGTTGTTCACTTTGCTTAGAAGGAGAAATGGTCAAATGTGTGATTGTATACTGATTCATGGGCTGTGGCCAATGGTTTGGCTGGATGGCCAGGGACTTGGAAGGAACATGATTGGAAAATTGGAGACAAAGAGGTATGGGGAAGAAGTATGTGGATAGACCTTTCAGAATGGGCCAAAGAAGTGAAGATATTTGTGTCTCCTGTGAATGCTCACCAAAGGGTGACCTCAGCAGAGGAGGATTTTAACAACCAAGTGGATAGGATGATGCATTCTGTGGAATGCTCATTGGGCTCGTGAACAAAGTGGGCATGGTGGCAGGATGGAGGTTATGCATGAGCTTAGCAAAATGGACTTCTACTCACCAAGGCCGACTTGGCTACAGCCACTGCTGAGTGCCCAATCTGCCAGCAGCAAAGACCAACACTGAGTCCCCAATATGGCACCATCCCTTGAAGTGATCAGCCAGCAACCTGGTGGCAAGTTGATTACATTAGACCACTTCCAGCATGGAAACGGCAGCATTTTGTCCTTACTGGAATAGACACTTACTCTGGATATGGATTTGCCTTCCCTGCATGCAGTGCTTCAGCCAAAACTACCATCTGTGAACTTACAGAATACCTTATCCACCATCATGGTATCCCACACAGCATTGCCTCAGATCAAGGGAATCACTTCACAGCAAATGAAGTGTGGCAGTGGGCCCGTACTCATGGAATTCACTGATCTTACCATGTTCCCCATCATCCTGAAGCAGCTGTCTTAATAGAACAATGGAATGGCCTTCTAAAAACACAATTAATGGCGCCAGCTAGGTGGCAATACCTTGCAGAGTTGGGGCAATGTTCTCCAGGAGGCTGTATATGCTCCAAAGTGGCGTCCAATATATGGTGCTGTTTCTCCCATAGCCAGGATTCATGAGTCCAGGAATCAAGGGGTGGAAATGAGAATAGCACCACTCACCATTATCCCTAGTGACCCACTCACAAGAATTTTGTTTCCTGTCCCTGTAACCTTATGTTCCAAAAGGAGGAATGCTCCTACCTGGAGATACATCACTGATTCCATTGAAATGGAAGCTAAGAATGCCACCTGGCCACTTTGGGCTCCTTATGCCCCTGGATCAACAGGCAAAGAAGGGAGTTACCATACTGGCTGGTGTGACTGATCCTGATTACCAAGAGGAAATCATATTGATATTACATAATGGAGGTAAAGAAGAGTATGTCTGGAATGCAGGAGATCCTTTAGGGTGTCTCTTAGTACTACCATGCCTTCCTTGTGATTAAAGTTAATGGAAAACTACAGAAACCCAATTCTGGCATGACTACTAATGACCCAGACCCTTCAGGAACGAAGGTTTGGGTCACCCCACCAGGCAAAGAACCACGACCAGCTGAGGTGCTTGCTGAGGGCAAAGGGAATACAGAATGGGTGGTGGAAGAAGGTAGTTCTAAATACCAGTTATGACCATATGATTAGTTGCAGAAATGAGGATTGTAATTGTTATAAGTATTTCTGATTTGTGTGTTCATTGTATCGTGTTAGGTGCAAGTATGACTTTATAATTGTCTTTATTCAGAGATTGTGTATGGTTTAACGGGATGCAGACAGGTGTCAAGTTGACAAGGGGTGGACTGTGATGGTTAAGGTTGCTTGTCAACTTGGCTAGGCCATGATTCTCAGTGGTTTGTCAGTCGTATGATGTGGTCACTTCCATGATGAGATTTTATATAACGTGATCACCTCCATGATGGAATCTGCTGTGAGTAGCCAATCAGTTGAAAGGGAGTTTCCTTGGGTGTGTGGCTTGCATCAAATATAAGTTGACATTCTGGCAAGGTTCCTGGATTTTGCTTGCTCTGGATTCTGCAGCTGGCTCCTGTTCATCTGACCTCTGGTTTTTGGGATTGAGCTAGCAGCTTACCTGAGGTTTTACCTGCTGATCTTGGGATTCATCAATCTTCACAGCCTGTGAGCAAGAGTCCTGCTCTCTGACCTGCTGATTGGGTTCACCAGCCCCTGCAGCTACATGAATCAGGAGAAGCCTCTATCCTGACCCACAGACTTGGGACGTTCCAGCCTCTACAACTGCATGAGCCATTTCCTTGATATAAATCTATATATATATATAGATTTATATGCTTTATTGGTTTTGCTTCTCTAGAAAACCCAGCTTAAGACACCAGAGTATGATACATCACAGACAATCCACTGAAGAGATTGCAAAGACAGAAAGAAATCTTATCCTTTATTTAGCTAAGTGGAATCAACCTATTACATTCATGTTTTCAAGATAAAATTGCTAATTTTCTGATATCTTTATGGCAGGATGCCTGAAGTTATGAGGGTAGTGGTGGTTTGGTGGTAGAATTCTTGCCTTCCATGCAGGAGGCCTGGATTCGATTCCCAGCCAATGCATCTCATGCTCAGGTGTCTGTGAGTGGAGGCTTGCATGTTGCTATGATGTTGAACAGGTTTCAGTGGAGCTTCTAGACTAAGATGGACTAGGAAGAAAGGCCTGGAAACCACTTCTGAAAATCTGCCAATTAAAACCCTATAGATTACAACAGTTGGATCCACAACCTATTTTGCAATGGCAACTGACAACAACAGTCAGCTCCACAGACTAGATATCTCATTCTGCTTATAAGCACTTGACAGAAAAGAAGAAAAATCCTTAAAGTACTAAAAAGTTTGTCCTATTGGTTTTATCTTGTGTTTCCTCTTTCTGACAAATAAGTGATACCCTGAATCTTCCTATGGACAAATAAAACAGGTCCTGATCAAATAGACAGTTATCCAAATATATACATAAATCAAGGAGAAAAAGGAAGCAAAATACTTCTATTATAATGCTTATCCAGTTATAACACAATAATTATTCTCTAGAATAATAGGGGTTGTGGAAGTTCAGCTGGTACTCAACATTTCAGCAGACGTTTCAAAAGTTATGCTTCTCCTTCTCCACAATAAAATATAAACATCTTAAATTTCCTAACCAAACTGGTGACAAAAGCCAGCTTGTTAACTACCAGACATTTTCCAGACAGCTGGTCAGCTAGACAAGTTTCTCCATCTTCGTTTAACCAGAGAAATAGGCCTTATGTTGCAAATTCTTGAAACATTCCTCTAATTATTGGGTCAAGTGGTTGGTCTGATTATATAAAACTCCACGTTGCCCAGACTGGAGACAGAGATCATTACCTCAGGCTTATTCTGATGATCAACTTGCTCCTGTAACCTTGCTGCAATATAGCCCACACTTACAGTATTTTCTGGAGATTTTGCCATTACAGAAACCATGCAAATGTCCAACATTAGGGGTCACCTGGGGAACTCATGATAGAGCCATATCTTGTAGTACTGTGTAGTACTAAAAAATCATGCAGTAGAAGTCTGTTTATTGGCATGACCAATAAACATACATAAAAAGATGCTCAGCTTCATCTAAATCAAAGAAATGCACAGCTAAGCCTAAAGGTACGTATCTTGTATGATTATCTGTAGTAAAAAAAAAAAAAAAGAAACAAAACCCTAAGAACAGTCCAAATGTCCATCAACAGGCGATGATTGAATATAGTATACCCATACTATGGAATACTGCACAGCTATTGAAAGAATGAAGTAGATCTATATGGCTAGGAAAGATGTCCACTATATGTAATAAATTATTTTTAAAGTCACAGAATAATATATATTGTGAAGTTTTCCACTTAAATTTCAATGTACACAGTTTTACAGAAATGCAGACTCCAGAGAAAAGAGTATCAACTCTTCCCTCCACCAACAGATGGCATTAGCAATAGTGAATGGTCGTTTTAGGCTTGTCATTGTGAACTACATACAGTTAGCTACACTACTGTGAGTTGCTGTTCTTGTGCCCATGTAAGTCTTCACGCATTATTAACCCTGTCATAGCCAATGAACATAAATCCAGTGAGAATTTTGAAAGTGCTAATAAAAGGCAAGCAATTAAAAAAAAAAGGACAAGCAATTACAAAAGAAACTGAAAGTCATTGTTTTGAATATATAAAACTGTACATTGCCCAGACTGGAGACAGAGGTCATTATAAAAAAAAAAAAAGAAGGAAAAAAGTAGAAATCATATTTACTTTGAAAATGGTGAAAAAATGAGGAACGTAATATTACATGTGCATATCGAGAGAGTTGTCCAGAACAGTTTTGAAGAACACAAAAAAAAACATGCAATATATGAAGCACTGTGCCTATACATTCAAAAATAAACAGCAACTTGGGGTCTTAAAAGCTTGAAAGCGGCCATCCAAGGCTCAACAACTGGTCTCTATTCGCTTGGAGCAACAGAGGAAGAAGGAGAGTCAGGAATAGGAGGAAATGGAATGTGTGGCTAATTGCCTCCATGAACAACTGCCTCCTTTGCCATGAGACCAGAATAACTGGATGATGCCCACCTACCATTACAGGACATTTTGATCAAAGATTCTGTGGAAGAATCCTGATCAAAGATTCTGTGGAAGAATCCTGATCAAAAGGAGGGAAATGCAGAACAGAATTCAACTTCTCATGGAATTCAGATTTTCTGGAGACGTGGAGACAGGATGAACCCTTGAAACTATTGCCCTGAGATAAATCTTAAATCGAAAATATTCCCTGGAGTCTTAACTAGTAACTAGTAAAGAATGTCTGCCTTGAGTATTATGCTCTTTTAAAAGCTAACTATATGGGATCAAACTGACAACAGCAACTCAAAAGATTAGATAGGAACCTTAGAGGACAGTGAGTTTATGTTAATTGGGAAAAACAACTCAGAAAAGGAGGGTGAGAATGGTTGCACAACTTGAGAATTTAATCAATTTCACTGAATTGTACATGTAGAAACTGTTGAATTGGTATATGTTTTGCTGTGTATATTCTCAACAACAACAAAATAAATAATTTTTTTAAAAAAATAAACAACAAGAAAAAAAGGAAAAATGAGACTGATGAGCTGGAAAAGATTTTCGGTATATGGCTAAATAATTTAAATCATATCAGATATCTATCAGCTAATTTATGTGGAAGTATGTAGTGGGGAAGAGTCAAAGTTTAGGCCTTAAGTTGGATCTTGGCAACTCATGGTGACCCCATGTGTGTCTGAGTAGAACTATGCTCCATAGGGTTTTCACTGGCTGATTTTTCTAAGATAGATTGTCAGGCCTTTCTTCTGAAGCACTTCTGAGTGGACTCAAACCTCCAGCATTTCATTTAGCAGCCAAGAATGTTAACCATTTGCACCACCCAAGGACTCCTAATTTAGGTAAGCTGTGATGAATTTAAGGAGAGGGGAGGAAATAAGCCCCAGGGATGAGAGCTCCCAACAACGTCAGGTAAGCCAAGGTGTGTTTGCATGTTACTGTGATGCTAAACATGTTTCAGTGGTGCTTCTGGACTAAAACTAAGATTAGGAAGAAAGTCTTGGTGATCTACTTCTGAAATTCAGCCAATCAAGGGACTTCCAGCCAACATGGCACTATAGACAGAAGCACCACGCCATCCCTCCACAGCAAAGACCCTAAAAACTAAGTCAAACAGAGATAAACATCAATCCTGAAACCCTAAGCATCAAATGAAGAGATAAAGAACTCAATTAAGCACTAAATGGAATAAGAAACTGACAGTGAACAGAGAGCAAGGAGATATGTGCAGAGGTCCCCTATCAGCTAATGCAGCATGGATTCGCCATCTTGGACTCTTGTCGGAGATCAGCAAACAGGGAGTACAGGAAAGCAGCTTCACGAGCTCCCAGCAGGAGGCAGAACAACCAGTAACCAGGGATATATGCTTTCCCACCCCCGACTCTTCTTTACCCCCACTCGGCCTCCTCTGCTTCCTGCGGCCACGGGGGGACTGGCTTCAGCCCTTTGCTGCTTGGATTCCACTCACCTACACTGGCCGGCTCCTTGACTGTTATTTGTTTGTTGCTGGTATTGCATTTTTCTGCTTCTTTTGATTTCTTCCATACCTCTCACCGCCTCCCCCTCTTTCTATCAAATACCTGGCTCCATGTGCCATCTTGCTTCTTCCTGAAAGCCTGTGAAATTCTGCTTGACTGTGAAACTGCTTCCCAGCCCACACAGCCACACTGGTGGGATCCCCAGGGCTTTTTTTGTTTGTTTTGATTTGTTTTCTTGGCTTGGGAGCCCCTTCTAGCCAGACTGTACTGCGCAGCTTGGGAGCTACTTCCTTAGTCTGTGCAGCTGCGAAGTAGGATCCCTGGGGGCATTTCTTTTTTCTCTGTTCTGTTTTTTGATTTTTGTTTTTTTTGGGGGGGGGGTATATTTTCTTTTCTCTCTTTTTCCATTTTTGTCTTTCTTCATTTCTCAGTTTCTTGTCTCTCTATACTTTCTCTTCCTGTCTCCTGAATACCTGATGCTGTGTGACACCACCACCCCTTCTAGACAGGCTGTACTTCGCAGCCTGAGAGCCACTTCCCCAGTCTTTGCAGCTGCACCAGTGGGATACCTGGGGGCTTTACTTTTTTTCTTTTATCCTTTTTCTTTCTTTTTGCTTTTCTACATTTCTCAGTCTCTCATCTTTCTACTCCAATGCCAAGCTCCCATAGCACTCTTTTTTGTTTGTTTGTTTATGGCTTCTGTTTCTCTCTCCTGTCTCTCCTCTTTCCCTACCCATCTTAGCTCCACACATCATAATCTCCCCTCTCCTTCCTGCCGACCTGCACCATGCGCTGAACATCACACTCCCAAGCAGCATAGGCACGGCCTACAAGAACCTGCCCGGCACTCATTCCTGGCCCACCCTGTAGTCCTACTACATGCCACAAATAACCCATCGCAGCAACTCCCCTTCAGCTGGACCTGCCCTGCTGCACCATAGCTGAGTGACTGACCCTTCCCATTGGACAAGGAGGTGAAAAGTATCATGCCCACAGATGAGCAAACAACAAAGAACACACAGCCCGCCTGCTCAGACATAACCAAATAAAACAAAAAAGCATGAAGAAACAAACAAATATACAATCAATAAACGAGGAAACTAACTACTGAATGGCCTGAAGACAGCAGACAATATCAAAACATGAAAAAACAAGACAAGATCATTCCAGCAGGCATCCAAAATGAAACAACAGATGACTTTCCAGTAGAAGAAAAGGCACCACAACTACCTGATAGGGAATTCAAATCTCTAATATTCAGAGCTATCCAAGAGTTGAAGCAAAAAGCAGACAAACATGAGGAAAAAATAGACAAATTCATGGAAAAGTCAGAGAAAAAATGGAAAATACTGACAAAAAAATGAAAGAGAGAATTCAAGAAAATAATACAGGAACAAAATGCTAAAATAAATTCATAACTAGAAATCATACAAAAACAACAATTAGAAACCCAAAAGATAAACAACAAGATTTCAGAAATGGACAGTGTCATAGAAGGGCTGAGGAGCAGGTTTGAAACAAAGGATCAGCGAAATTGAAGATAAACACTTGGATACAACTCTGAGGAAAAATCAGAAAAAACAACGAAGAAAAATGAAGAAATCCTGAGAATTATGTGGGATACAATTAAAAGCAAAAATCTGCGAGTGATCAGAGTTCCAGAACAGGGGAGAAAACAGAAAACACAGAGAGGATCTTTGAAGACCTGCTGACAGAAAACTTCCCCAATATCATGAAAGATGAAACACTGACCATCCAAGAAGCTCAGCGAACCCCACATAGGGTAGACCTCAAAAGAAAATCACCAAGGTACATCATAATCACACTCGCTAAAACCCAAAGACAAAGAAAGAATCCTGAGAGCAGTTCAAGAAAAATGAAAAGTGACAAACAGAGGAGAAACAATAAGACTAAGCTCGGGTTATTTGGCAGAAACCATGCAGGCAAGAAGGCAATGGGATGACATATATAAAACCTTGAAAGAAAAAAATTACCAGCCAAGAATAATATATCTTGCAAAGCTCTCATTCAAATATGATGGTGAGATTAAGACATTTCCAGATAAAAAGAAATTAAGGGACTATGTAAAAACCAAACCAAACTTACAAGAATTTTTAAAGGGAGACCTTCGGTCTGAGAACACAATATCAGACCACAGGGTGGATCTAGGATGTAGGGTCGTACCAGCCAGAAACAAACCTTGGAAATGAACTCTCAAGGACTATCCAAAACCGAAAGAATTATAGCAAGGAACCAGAGGTTAATCTGTAAATGACAACAACATCAGAACAATAAAAGAGGGAATAAACGGCATAGGTATAGAACCTTCTAATGTAGAGGAAGGCAAGGTGATACCAAGTAATAATAGACTTGTTCAAACCTAGGAAGATAAGGGTAAATTTCAAGGTAACCACAAAGAAAGTTAACAAACCTACTCATCAAAATAAACATAAAGTCTGAGTAAAAACAAAATCTACAAAAACAGAAGAAATGAAAACAAACAAACAAAAGGAATTCAGCACAGGAGAGTAAGAGGAACAAAGAAAACGTCAGCACCACAAAAAAGCACTACAAAATGACAGCAATAAACTCACACCTCTCAATAATTACACAGAATGTAGATGGCCTAAATGCACCCATAAAGAGATGAGAGTGACAGACTGGATAAAAAACTGGGATCCATCAATATGCTGTCTACAAGAGACACATCTTAGAAACAAAGACATAAATTTATTAAAAATCAAAGAATGGAAAAAAAATAAGCAAACAGCTACCAAAAAAAGAGCAGAAGTGGCAATACTAATCTCAGATAAAATCGACTTTAAAACAAAATCCACTATAAAAGACAAATATATAATGATTACAGGGACAATCCATCATGAAGACATAACCATAATAAACATCTATGCACATAATGACAGGGCTCCAAAATACATAAAACAAACTCTAACAGTACTGAAAAGAGAAATTGACAGTCCCACAATAATAGTAGGAGACTTCAACACACCACTCTCAGTGAAGGACAGAACATCTAGAAAGGAACTCAACAAACTTACAGAAGACCTAAAGAGCGCAATCAGCCAACTTCATCTCATAGACATATATAGAACACTCTACCCAACAGCTGCAAAGTACACATTCTTT
>NW_004443984.1:5734638-5758204 GCF_000243295.1 Trichechus manatus latirostris
AATTTATAGCAATAGATGCACACATCAAAAAAGAAGAAAGGGACAAAATCAAAATATTAACTCCAACAAATAGAGAACAGCAAAAAAAGCCCACAGCCACCAGAAGAAAGGAAATAATAAAAATCAGAGCAGAAATAAATGAAATAGAGAATAGAAAAACAATAGAAAGAATCAACAAAACCAAAAGCTGGTTCTTTGAAAGGATCAACAAAATTGATAAACCGCTGGCCAAACTGACAAAAGAAAAACAGGAGAGGACACAAATAAACCAAATAAGAAATGAAATGGGGGCCATTACAACAGACCCAACTGAAATAAAAAGCTTCAAAACAGAGTATTATGAAAAACTATAGTCCAACAAACCTAGAGGAAATGGATAGATTTCTAGAAACACACTACTTACCCAAACTAACACAAAGTGATGTTGAAAATCTGAACAGCACCATAACAAGAGAAGAGATTGAAAAGGTAATAAAAACAACTCCCAACATCAAAAATCACTGGCCCAGATGGCTTCACTGGAGAATTCTACCAAACATTCAGAAAAGAGTTTATACCAGTACTATTCAAACTATTTCATAACCTAGAAAAGGAAGTGACACTTCCAAATTCGTTCCATGAAGCTAACATTACCCTGATACCAAAACCAGGCAAAGATGCCACAAAAAAAGAAAATTACACACCCATGAATATAGATGCAAATGTTCTCAACAAAATTCTGGCCAATAGAATTCCTCATCATATCAAAAAAAATAATACACCACAACCAAGTAGGATTCATACCAGATATGCAAGAATATGGTTCAACATTAGAAAATCAATCAATGTAATTCACCAAATAAACAAAAAGAAAGAATCACATGATCATCTCAATTGACGCAGAAAAGGCATTCGACAAAGTCCAACACCCATTCCTGATAAAAAATTCTCAATAAAATAGGTATAGAAGGGAAATTTCTCAACATAATAAACGACATCTATGCGAAACCAATGGCCAGTGTCATTCTTAATGGAGAGAGACTCAAAACATTCCCCTTGAGAACAGGAACAAGACAAGGATGTCCTTTATCACCACTCCTATTTGACATTGTGCTGGAAGTCCGTAAGGCAAGAAGAAGAAATAAAGGGCATCCAAATTGGTAATGAGGAAGTTAAACGGTCCCTTTTTGCGGATGATATGATACTATACATAGATAAAGACTCCACAAGAAAACTACTGGAACTAATAGATTCAGCAGAGTAGCAGGATACAAGATAAACATACAACAATCTGTTGGATACCTATACACCAATAAAGAGAACAACGAAAAGGAAATCAGGAAAACAATATCATTTATAATAGCCCCTAAAAAAATAAAGTGCTTAGGACTAAATCTAACCAGAGATGTAAAAGACCTATACAAAGAAAACTACAAAACACTACTGCAAGAAACCCAAAGGGATATACATAAATGGAAAAACACACCATGCTCATGGTTAGGTAGACTCAACATTGTGAAAATGACAATTCTACCCAAAGCAATTTACAAATACAATGCAATCCCAATCCAAATACCAGCAAAATTCTTCAAAGAGATGGAAAAACTAATCATTAACTTTATATGGAAAGGGAAGAAGGCCTGGATAAGTAAAGCTCTACTGAAGAAAAAGAATAAAGTAGGGGGACTCACACTACCTGACCTCAGAACCTACTATACAGCTACGGTACTCAAAACAGCCAGGTACTGGTACAACAACAGATACATTGACCAATAGAACAGAGTTGAGAACCCAGATGTAAATCCATCCACCTACGGTCACCTGATCTTTGACAAGGGCCCAAAGTCCATCAAATGGGGGAAAAAAAGTCTTTTTAACAAATGATGCTGGCAAAACTGGATGTCCATCTGCAAAACAATGAAAACAGGACCCATACCTCACACCATATACAAAAATTAATTGAAAATGGATCAAAGACCTAAATATAAAGCCAAAAACTATAAAGTTCGCAGAAGAAAAAATAGGATCAACACTAGAGGCCCTAGTACACAGGATTAACAGGATACAAACCATAACGAACAACATACAAACTCCAGAAGATAAGCTAGATAACTGAGATCTTCTAAAAATTAAACACTTAGGTTCATCAAAAGTCTTCACCAGAAGAGTAAAAAGAGAACCTACAGACTAGGAAAAAATTTTTGGACATTGCAAGTCAGACAAACGTCTAATCTCTAAAATCTACAAGAAAATCCAACACCTCTACAACAAAAAGACAAATAATCCAATTAAAAAATGGGCAAAGGAAATGAACAGACACTTCACCGAAGAAGACGTTCAAGTGGCCAACAGACTCATAAGGAAATGCCTGCGATCACTAGCCATTAGAGAAATGCAAATCAAAACCACAATGATATACCGTCTCACCCTGGCATTACTGGCACGAATCAAAACACTGGAAATAACAAATGTTGGAGAGGCTGCGGGGAGATCGGAACCCTTATGCACTGCTGGTGGGAATGCAAAATGATACAACCATTTTGGAAAATGTTATGGTGCTTCCTCAGAAAGCTAGGTATAGACATACCATACGATCCAGCAATCCCACTCCTAGGAATATATCCTACAGAAATAAGAGCCGTCACACAAATAGACATATGCACACCCATGTTCATTGCAGCATTGTTCACAGTAGGAAAAAGATGGAAACAACCTAGATGCCCATCAAAAGACGAATGTATAAGCAAACTATGGTACATACACACAATGGAGTATTATGCAACGATAAAGAACAATGATGAATCTGTGAAGCATCTCATAACATAGATGAAACTGGAGGACATTATGCTGAGTGAAATAAATCAATCACAAAAGGACAAATATTGTATGAGTTCAGTACTGTAAAAACTCATGAAAAGGTTTACACACAAAAAGAAACAATCTTTGATGGTTACAAAGGATGGGGCATGGAGAGTGGATACTAAATAAACAATAGATAAGTGATAACTTCAGTGAAGGGCAAGACAGTACATAATACTGGGGAAGCCAGCACAACTTGTACAAGGAAAGGTCATGGAAATTCCATAGACACTTCCAAATTCCCGGAGGGACCGAATTGCTGGGAAGAGGGCCGTGGGGACCATGGCCTTGGGGAACATCTAGCTCAATTGGCATAACATAATTTATAAGGAAAATGTTCTACGTTCTACCTTGATGAGTAGCATCTGGGGTCTTAAAAGCCTGTGAGCAGCCATCTAAGATACTCCACTGGTCTCACCCCATTGGGAGCAAGGGAGAATGAAGAGAACAGGATACAAGGAAAAGATTAGTCCAAAGGACTAATGGACCACAACTGCCATGACCTCCACGAGACTGAGTCCAGTACACCTAGATGGTGCCTGGCTACCACCACTGACTGCTCTGACAAGGATCAAACAGAGGGTCCCAGACAGAGCTGGAGAAAAATGTGGAACAAAATTCTAACTCACAAAAAAAGACCAGACTACTGGCCTGACTGAGACTGGAGAAACCCCGAGAGTATGGCCCCTGGACACCCTTTTAGCTCAGTGATGAAGTCACTCCCGAGGTTCACCCTTCAGCCAAAGATTCGACAGCCTCATAAAAGAGAACGAGACTAATGCGACACAACAGCCCACAGACAAAGACTAGAAGGCAGGAGGGGACAGGAAAGCTGGTAATAGGGAACCCAAGGTCGAGAAGGGAGAGTGTTGACATGTTGTGTGGTTGTAAACCAATGTCATAAAACAGTATGTGTACTAACTGTTTAATGAGAAACTGCTTGTTCTGTAAATCTTCATCTAAAGTACAATAAAAATAAATAAAATCAGCCAATGAAAACCCTGTGGATCACAATGGTCTGATCTACAACCTATCATGGGATGGTGCAGAACCAGGCAGCATTTTGTTCTGTTGTGCATGGAATCTCCGTGAGTCAGGGGCCAAATCAATGACAGCTAACAACAACATATATTGTCAAAAGTTATCGAACTGCACACTTCAAATGGGTACATTTTAAAGTACACAGATTATCCCTCAATGAAGTTGAGCTTTTAAAAAAAGTTCTGTTTCAGCAGGGCTGTCAGAGCCAGGCTCTGTCTCTGAACAAAGGTAAAAGATAGCAAGTCAGAAAAGGAGCTGTCACAGTATCCTAAGCAAAGCCATCCCCAGTCTTCAAGTTTGGGGGTCCTGGACCACGCTCCTCAGAAGTCGTTCTCCCCCAGGGTTTAGTTTGTGCAATTTGAAAGGCTAAGAGAATGAGGTTTCCTGACTCAGTTCCCCAAGCCAAAGTTCATCCTCCTGTGGGCTGAGAACAGGCCCCAATTATTTCAAGCCCAAGGGCAACATCCCTGATGAAATTCATCTCTGGGAAGAGTGGAGAGATCGCCATGGCAACATGTCCTAGGCCCAGCCCTAGCAGGGCTCCAGGCACACAAATAAAGCCTGTGGAATGTGGTGCAGCAGTGCTCAGGGCCGGATGACTGGGAACTTGCCAGGTTTCTATGAAAACCAACAGTGTGAGGCCTCAGCCTCTGAAAGGTGTCAGTAGTTACTATCTTGTTAGGAGCCCTGGTGGCACAGTGGTTAAGAGCTTGGCTGCTAACCAAAAAGTAAGCAGTTTGTATCCACCAGCCACTCCTTGGAAACCCTATGGGACAGTTCTACACTGTCCTGTAGGTTTGCTATGAGTCTGAATTGACTCAATAGCAGTGGGTTTTGGTTTGGGTATTATCTTGTTAAGTTCCTAGGTGGCACAAATAGAAAGGTTGGCAGTTCGAACCCACGCAGCGGTGAAATGGAAGAAAGGCCTGGCAATCTGCTTCTGTGAAGATTACAGCCAAGAAAACTGTATGGAGCAGTTTTACTCTGTAACACACGGGGTCGCCACGAATCACAATTGAGAGGACAGCAATGAGTTTGGTTTGTTTTATCTTATTAATGTTGGCTGTGTTAGGGCAGGGAGTTTTGTCTGATTTGTTCTTGCTCTGTCTCCAGCGTCTAGAACAATGCTTGGCACATAGTAGGTGCCCAAAGAACAGTGTTGAATGAATGCGTGGATTTATCTGAACTTAAGCTTTCTCATAAGCAAAACTGGGATCATTCTACCCTCAGAGGAATAATGAGATGCTGTGGGGTAAGTGCCCAGCCCTTAGTTGGAGCACTAGTGTCATTCCCAGTTATGGTCTTCATGTGATGAGGCTTATCATGAACAGGCCCTCATTACTGCCCTGTAGCACTCTGGTCCACATTTAATAATGATCTTCCTGGGATCTTACCTTGCCTACCTGACCCCCTGAGCCCAGGAACTTATCCTGTGTTATGTGCTGTCGAGTTGACTCCGACACATAGCTACCCTATAGGACAGAGTAGAACTGCCTCATAGGGTTTCCTAGGCTATACTCTTTACTGGAGCAGACCACTAGGTCTTTTCTCCCAAGGTAGGTTCGAAATGCCAACCTTTTGGTGAGCCAAGCACTTAACCATTGTACCACCAGGGTTCCTTATCCTGTGTCCTAGTTATGCAAGATCACTAGAAAGACAACGTAATCAGAGATTTGGTCCACAGAGGCATTTTCCTGTCTCTAAATATTTGTTAGATGACTGAATAAATAAACTAATTCATTAATTGGAAAGCAAGATCTTCAAAAATGCAAAAGATTGAACAAGCAGGAAATGTTTAACCTGTAAAGGAAGAGAACAGACAGGTATTTCTTGCATTCTTAACATGTTTCAGGTGGTATGTTAGGCATGTCTTATGTTGTTTCATAATGAAGCCAAGAAGTTAGGAAACCAGCCTGAGGCCTCCCAGCAGTAAGTGGTGGCACAAGAGTTAAACCCAGAGTAGATCAAGCCCCAAAGCATGTGTTCTTTCCATTGTCCCACCACCACCTTGGAAAATTCATTTGGCAAAAGGCCTTGTCTGCCAAGCTCAAGAGTTTGGATGTATTCTGTAGGCAATTCTAAAAATAAAAAGCAGTCGAGCATAAGGTGTCGTGGGAACCACTGAGAAAGGAGAAATTATTCTACTTCAGATAAATTAGAAAAGCTGCAGAGTAGAGGTGACTGTTGTGCCAAGCCTGCTAAATGCTTTGGAGACTTGTATTTCTGTTTTATTAACTCATCTTTGCAAAGGTTATCAGTGGCTTTCGGGCCCAACATGTGACAATGAACAGCTATTTCTATTCATCTGAGTTTTCCATCTTGTCATCTTTTCAGCAGGTCATTCCTTTGGGATCCTTTACTTTATTTATAGCTCTTTGCATGGTTTCATTGCCAGATTTTAGCATGTTCTGGCAGCGGCCTGGCAACAGCCATTTTCTAAGGGCTGCAGCCTCCAGCTCTACAAACCTTTAAGAAAACAGATAGCATGGAAGTTACTCCAGAACATGAACTGAAGAAATCTAGTCATCCCCTTGTCCGAATTCAGTAGCTATAACCAATAGTGTGTTGGTGCCAGCTTGAACCAGCTCTTACTTCAGTGGCATTAGGGTTAGTAGCTTGAAATCAGTGAAGATGGGAATATTTATACCACAAAAAAAAAAAAAAAAAAAATCCTAGCCAGTTGCCATCGAGTGGATTCTGACTCATGGCAACCCCATGTGTTTCAGAGTAGAACTGCACTCCATAGGATTTTCATTAGCTGTGATCTTTCGAAAGTAGATCACCAGGCCTTTCTTCTGAGACTTGGATTCAAACTGTCAGCCTTTCAGTTAGTAGCCAAGCATTTAACCATTTGCACCACCCAGACACTCTTATTTACACCATAAACCAAAACCTGTTGCCATCGAGTCAATTCCAACTCACAGTGACCCTATAGGACAGAGTAGAACTGGTCCATAGGGTTTCCAAGGAGCAGCTGGTGGATTTGAACTGCCAACCTTTTAGTTAGCAGCCAAGTTCTTAACCACTGTGCCACCAGGGCTCCTATTTACACCATAGAAACCAATAAATGCTGCAAATCAGGACTTTTTTTCCCCCTGCAGAGCTGGTTGTTAAACATTCACCAGCACACAACTGGTTCTGCCAGATCTTAGAGTCCTTTATTGTGAAAGAGCAGAAAGAATCCTGGATTAGAGGTCAGAAAATTTGAGTTTTACCCTGGTTTTATTAACTAACTCACTGTAAGTCATTTTACCTTTCTGGGTCTCAGTTTCCTTATCTGTTAAATGAGAGGGATTAACTAGATTCAAAACCAGTATCCCCAGGCCCTGAGTTATCCCCCACCCCACAAGAAAACAGCTAGAGGGTCTTCAGGTTATTGTCAATATTTGTAAAAAGAAAATCACACATTAATTCCCTAAGAAGTCCACATAGACTAACTTAATAGTTAAGTTGTGTTTGGTAGTTAAAATCTTTCAGAATGTGAAATGCATGGAGGAAAAGATAATCAAAGGAGTCTTTGGGCCTGAAAACGTTGAGCCTTCTGTTCCCTTCAATCCAATGTACTGAGCATCTGAAATGAGGCAGTCATTGCTGGATACTGATGTTACAGTGCTGAAGAAGACAGGCTTCCTGCCCTTGACGAGTGTCTTAGTCGTCTAGTGCTGCTATAACAGAAATACCACAAGTGAATGACTTTAACAAAGACAGGTTTATTCTCTCACAGTCTACTAGGCTACAGGTCCAAATTCAGGGTGTCAGCTTCAGGGGAATGCTTTCTCTGTCAGCTCTGGAGGAAGGTCCGTGTCATCAATCTTCCCTTGGTCTGGGAGCTTCTCTGCCCAGGAACCTCAGGTCCAAAGGACGCGCTCTGCTCCCGGCACTGCTTTCTTGGTGGTATGAGGTTCCCATGTGTCTCTGTTGGCTTCTCTCTTTTATATCTCAAAAGAGACTGGCTTAAGACACTATCCAATCTTATATACCTCATCAGTATAACTGCCGCTAATCCGTCTTATTACATCATAGTGATTGAATTTACAACACACAAGGAAATCACATCAGATTACAAAATGGTACACAATTATACAATACTGGGAATCATGACCCAGCCAAGTTGACAGATATTTTGGGGGAACACAATTCAATCCATCACAAGGAGCTTACAGACTAGGGAGGCAGGTAGACAAGCAAGCATGCAATGTAATCAAGGGGATTTGTGTTCTGAGAGGTAAAAACCAGGCTTTAATAAAGCATATAGGAGCCCTCGTGGTGCAATGGTTAAGTCTGGCTGCTAACCAAAAGGTTGGCAGTTCAAATCCACCAGCCACTTCTTGAAAACCTTATGGGGCAGTTCTATTCTGTCCTATAGGGTCACTATGAGTTGGAATTGACTCAACGGCAATGAATTGCAGTAGAGGCACCAACACAGTCTTAGGAGCCTCAAGAATGGCTTCTTGGGAAAACGGACATAATGAGAATTAAAGTCCAGAGGTCAAAAATGTGAAGAGCATCAGAAGATTGTAGTAATTGAGAGTAGCTGAAAAGTATGGTACAAACTGATGCTGAAAAGGTGCATTGTTTTGTTGCTAGTTGCTGTAGAGTTGGGCTCTGACTCATGGCCACCCCATTACAACATAACAAAAGGCTGCCCAGTCCTGCACCATCCCCATGATCAATTGTGGATGGGACTGTTATGATCCACAGAGTTTTCATTGGTTGATTTTCAGAAGTAGACGGCCAGGCCTTTCTTCCTAGTCCGTGTTAGTCTGAAAGATTAGCTGAAATCTGTTCAGCATCATAGCAACATGCAAGCCTCCACTGATAAATGGGTGGTGGCTGCACTTGAAGTGCATTGGCCGCAAATCGAACCTGAATCTTATGCACAGAAAGCGAGAATTCTACCACTGAACTACCACGGCCTCCATGAAAGACACATTTGTTGTTGTTAGGTGTGTTGTTTCAACTCACAGTGACCCCATGTGACAGAGTAGAATTGCCCCGTAGGGTTTTCTTGGCTGTAATCTTTACGGAAGCAGATCATCAGGTCTTTCTCCCTCAGAGCCACAGTGTGGGTTCAAACCACCAACCTTTTGGTTAGCAGCCAAGCGCTTAACCGTTTGAGCCACCAGGGCTCCTTGAAAGGCACATAGAACCTTGTATATCAGGTAAGGAAGTTCAGAATTTATCTTTAGAGTACTAGGAAGCCCCTGAAAGATGTGTAAAAAAAAACCCAGAGGAGTAATTTGAGCATTGCTGGGAGCAGGGAGACAATTTGAAGCAGTATGTCAACTGACCATAGCAAGCTTCAAAGAAGTTCAGTAGGCCTCCAGAGAATACTGTTCTCAGATTACAACCAAGCTAGCAAGCTGGTTGAAGGTATTAGTAAACCACAAGTTTGCCAGCTAATGCAAGTCAAAGACAGAAGCAAACAAATTGCTTTCAAGGGTGTCTTAGTCATCTAGTGCTGCTCTAACAGAAATACCATGAGTGGATGGCTTTAACAAAGAGAGATTTATTTCTTCACAGTAAAATAGGCTAACAGTCCAAATTCAGGGCTTCAGCTCCAGGGGAAGGCTTTCTCTCTCTGTCGGCCTTCTTTTCATCAGTGTTCCCCCTCACTAGGAGCTTCTCTGCGCAGGAGCCTCGGGTCCAAAGGGCGCGCTCAGCTCCCGGTGCTTCTTTCTTGGTGGTACGAGGTCCCCAATTCTCTGCTTGCTTCCCTTTCCTTTTATCTCTTGTAAGGTAAAAGGTGGTGCAGGCCACACCCTAGGGAAACTCCCTTTACATTCGATCAGGGAAGTGACCTGGGTAAGGGCAGTGTTACAATCCCACCCTAATCCTCTTTAACATAAAATTACAATCACAAAATGGAGGCCAACCACACAATTCTGGGAATCATGGCCCAGCCAAATTGATACACACATTTTTGTGGGGACATAATTCAAACCATGACAAAGGGTGTTGCTCAACAGAAATTGTTCACCCTGAGAAAACTTAAAAGAAACGGAGGTGCAAAGACCCAAAACTAAGCAAAGTTGTGCTTGGCCATCCTAGGTTTTTCTTGACAAAGGTTAGAAGAAGCAAAGCAGCTACACATCTCCTCTATAGAAGTTCTAAGATACCATATGAAATGCTAACTCCTACCAACAAAGAAGAATGGTCATAAACACAAAGGGCAATTAGAAAGGAGCCTAGAGACATAGTTCTTGTCCCAGTTTTGTTCTGGATAAAGCATCTCTACTTCCCTCTCTGGACCTCAGTTTAGTCATCTGAAAAATGAGAGGCATGAACTAAATCATTTCCAAGGAACTTTCCAACCATAAAACCCAAAGATATCTTTAATTGCTTTTTGCTTTCCTTGCTATAAAATATCCAGTTGTATATTGAAGACTGTTAACCATCTATCATCTTTAGAGCCTCCACATATGACTATTCAAGTTATGCTCTGAACAAATCCAGAGAGTGCCATTCATATCATAGTCTGTGTAAACTGTACTTCTTGTGTCGGACAGTGCACCACTTGAGCATCCATACATAGCAGCCCTGATTATTGTCTTCAGTGTTATAAAATATTTAAGGTTTCACTTTTTATTTTCTTGATAACCATTGTTTCTTGGCTTTGGGCCCTGTCTTAGTTATCTAGTGCTGTTATAACAGAAATACCACAAGTGGATGCCTTTGACAAACAGAAGTTTATTCTCTCACAGTCTAGTAGGCTAGAAGTCTGAATTCAGGGCACCAGCTCCAGGGGAAGGCCTTCTCTCTCTGTCAGCTCTGAAGGAAGTTCGTTGTCATCGATCTTCCCTTGTTCTAGGAGCTTCTCCACGCAGGAACCCAGAGTCCAAAGGACGCATTCTGTTCCCAGCACTGCTTTCTTGGTAGTATGAGGTCCCCTTGTCTCTCTGCTTGCTTCTCTCTGTTATATCTCAAGAGAGATTGACTAAAACAAAACCTAATCTTGTAGATTGAGTCCTGCCTCATTAACATAACTGCCGCTAATTCTGCCTCATTATCATCATAAAGGTAGGATTTACAACACAAATGAAAATCACATCAGATGATAAAATGGTGGATAGTCACACAATACTGAGAATCATGGCCTAGCCAAGTTGACAGATATTTTGGGGGGACACAGTTCAATCCATAACAGACCCCTACCAGCAAAGATGAAACTACATTAATGACTGATACTGAGCAAAGTGCTCTCTTATTGATTAACTCTTGTCTACCCTCATGGACATGAAATGAGGATGATAATAATTTATTATGATAAGAATAATATTTGTTGATCACTACTGTGTGCAAAACACTTTATATATATTACTATATTTAATCCTTATGAAAATCCTATGAGATATATATTATCATCTTTGTCTTTGGATTAAGAAAATTGAGGCTCAGGGGGACTAAGTAAACTGCTCAAGTGTTCACAGCCATCGATAGAAAGTGGCTGAGATAGGGATTCAAACCCATCTCTGACACTAAAGCCCATCATCTTTCCACTCCACTATCCATTAGAGGAGCCCTGGTGGCACAGTGGTTAAAGTTTTCCACTGCTAACCAAAAGGTCAGCAGTTCAAATCCACCAGGAGAGAAAGATGTGGCAGTCTGCTTCTGTAAAGATTTACAGCCTTGGAAACGCTATAGAGCAGTTCTTCTCTGTCTTATGGGGTCATTATGAATCAAAATTGACTCGATAGCACCTAATAACACAACAAAAGCAATCCATTAGAGCACCTTTTATATGCCTCATAATCCCTCTACAAGCTCAACATATAAATAAGCACACTGAAAACAGTGGTAATTCCCGCATAAATACACTGGAAAGAAAATCACCCCTAGCCAATTTCTATACTGATGTTGTCACTAAGTAGATACGTGCTAATCTCTCTGTGGGCCTTAGTGTCCTCGTCTGTCAAATAGGGGTGATATTTCAAGACCATTTTAGGATATTCAAGTACCAGCAATTCCTACAGCAATGAGCACTTAATTATTTTCATTCTCTGACTTTTTAAGTTTATCAGTGTTTTCTGCCCCAACTAAACTTTTGTGCCACTCTTTTGACCACTACAGCCACTAGGGAGAGTCCCCTGCAGTCCCTGCTTCTGAAGCTTTTAAGTGCCTTCCTAATGGCACTCCTGTACTTCCCCCTTCATTCTCAATACCACTAGCCAGATCTGAAGGTTTACTCCATAAAGATTGTGTTGTTGTGTGCCGTGGAGTCAATTCCAACTCATAGTGACCGTATAGGCAGAGTAGAACTGCCCCACAGAGTCTCCAAGGCTGTATGTAGTCTTTATGGAAGCAGACTGCCACATCTTTTTCCTGCAGAGCGGCTGATGGGTTCAAATCACCAACCTTTTGAATAGCAGCTGAGCTCTTAAGCACTGTGCCATCAGGGCTCCTTAAAAGATTTTATTGTAGACTTTTAGACATTTGCTTATTTTCTTCCCTCTCATGCCTCTAGCTTTTTCCAGGATTTTCTCAGCAAATCATACATGACATTCATAAAAAGGCTGACGTGAAAGTTGTGGTCAACCAAGGGGTGAAGTGGAAGAATGGATGCTATCTGCTCTTTTACAGACCCTGTCTTTTGACTGAACTTCACACAGCAGGACGAGAAGACACATTAATAAGCAAGCTTAAAAGCTTTAGATCCAGACCAGGTTTTCTCTCTCAATATGAATAGTTAAATCATTGTATGGGAGCGGGAGAATCTGAATAAAATATTTCCTGCTCCATAACACTTGAATGCAAGCTATAATCTCTTCTTTATTTTTCTACAACAAATTGTATCTGGCTGTGAGCTTTTAACTGTCTGAATGGGAAGAAAGATAGAATCTTAGTTATATGTATAGGCCCTGCACACTTCCTAGAATGGTACTTGAGAATCAGGGCACTCAGACAATCCAGAATTTTGGTGGGAGTTTCTCTGGTCTTTAGTCTGTCATGGTGGACACTAGATGCTTATTACCTAAGACCATATGGTCCATTAAAAGGTGGTAGTTCATAGCATCCACTCCCTCCCTGCCCGGCCCAGTCATGGGGCCCTTACTTACTCCCAAGTCTCCCACGATGCTTAGAGTTTAAACCCTAGGGTTCCACATGCCCCTTCCAACAAAGAACCTGCCCCTCCCAGAGTGCTGTGTGATGACAGGGCACTGGTCTCTGCCACTCTTGTGACCTCCACAGCCAGGGGCAGATTATTCAATAGACAAGGTAAGCACGGTGCTTATCTTACTTACCAGATCGCCACTAGTGAAATTATTCACTAGAGATTAGTAAGTAAGCACAGGTAAGCCTGTGCTTACCTTGCTTCATGTAAGCCCATGCTTATCTTGCTTACTGGGTCATCTGACCCTCTCAGGGATTGTAAATTTGAAAAGAGGCTTTGATTCTGTAGTACGGTGGTATGAGGTTGGGAAAGAGACAGATATCAGCCATACCTAGAAGCAGAGTCTTTGATGTGTGAAAAAATGTGAAATTGTTTACTGCAGATGATCTTTTTAAACTAAGTAAGTGCTGTGCTTACCTTGCCTATTGGATCATCTGCCCCTGACCACAGCCGCAAGGGAGAGTTCCCTGAGGCCCCTGCTTCTCCATGGTGCCAGCTCTGCTGCCTAAGTCTGGGGAAGGCGAGAGTGATTCTTGAAGCCTAAATTACAGGTCCATACTTTAGCTGCAGAGAGGTTGGGAAACAAGCAACTGGCTCTATAGCATCTGAAGTGTGAAGTTATTTCTACAACAATCAAAAAATAATAAATAAAGCATGATGTAGGCTCTGCCTCTTGTTAAGATATATAAAGTGGGGAATTGTCCACACTGAGCATGGGGTTTAGTTGGCAGGTAAAAAGAACAACAAATGTCTACACAGCTTTTAACGTGTGGCTCTTAAAGAAACTCCTTATCCTCTCAGCCTCAGCTTCTTCTGAAGATAAGGATAACAACACAAAGGCCAGAAGGCACTAGCAAACGTGGGCACTCCTTCCTGTCTGGCAGGGCAGAGGGGATACTGGTCCCCCAGGAAAGGGATTGAGACACTGCAAGGAGCATGACCAGGGACAAGAACATCTCCATCATCAAAGCAAGGACCTAAGCTGAAATTCAGTCATTCATTAAAACTGGAAATGAAACTTCCTTTCTAACAGATGTCACTGAACAAGGAGGAAGACAGAGTCAGACTTAAAGAAAGAAAAAAGAGAAAGAGAGAGTAATCTAAAGTGAGGCACTCTGTGTACACAGAACCAGGAGAGAGGAGACAGTCAACACCTAGGACAGTCCTAAAACAGAGGTCATTTTGCCTTAAACCAAGATTAACGCTTAAACTTCTCACCAAGGGCTCCAAGTCACCTAATTCTCCTACATGTCTGCGAGCTGTGCATTAAGTCAGATGGTTGCAGCAACAGCAGGAAAATTAAACAATTAAGTCCTTGCATCTTTGCTTTTTATGCCTAAGTTCTCTCCAAGTGAAAAAATATCTAATGTGATTTTTATTTCCATAACTGCTTGCTTCCTCACACTGTTCCAGGCCTGAGAATAAATAACAAGTGATTATGGAATATGATTTCAAAAATAATATTCATAAGTTTGTTTACTGGCTGTGATGGTTAAGATTGTGTGTCAACTTGCCTGGGCCAGGATTCTCAGTGTTTATATGTGATCATTCCCATGATGGAATCTGCTGTGAGTAGCCAATCAGTTGAAAGGGAGTTTCCTTGGGGGTGTGGCCTGCATACGAATGATTTTTGCTCGATCTAAATCCTGCAGCTGCCTTCTGTTCGTCTGACCTCTGGTTCCTCGGACTTGAGCTATCAGCTTATCTGCTGATCTTGGAATTTGTCGAGCTTCACAGCCTGTGAGTGGGAGCCCTGCTCTCCGACCTGCTGATCTTCAGTTCGCCAGCCCCTGCAGCTACGTGAATCAGAAGAAGCCTTGCGGTCTTGCCTGCCAATCTTGAGATTTGTCGATATTCACAGCCTGTGAGCAAGCCCAGCTTTCCAACTTGCCAATCTTGGGTTCGCCAGCCCCTGCGGCTACGTGAATTTGGGAGAAGCCGCTATCCTAATCCATGGACTTGGGACATTCCAGCCTCTACAATCATGTGAGTGTTTCTTTGATGTAAATCTCTCTCTCTCTCTAGATATATATATACGCTTTACTGGTTTTGCTTCTCTAGAGAACTCAGCCTAAGACAATGGACTTTGGGCCTTTGTCAGATATCATCTGCTCCATAGGTGGATGGATTTACATCGGGGTTCTCAATTCTGTTTCATTGGTCTGTGTCTGTTGTTGTACCAGTACCAGGCTATGGCAGTATAATAGGTTCTAAAATCAGGTAATGTGAGACCTCCCACTTTGTTCTTCTTCAGTAATGCTTTACTTATCCAAGGCCCATTCCCTTTCCATACAAAGTTAGTGATTTGTTTCTCCATCTTGTTAAAAAATGCCATTGGAATTTGGATCAGGACTGCATTGTATCTGTAGATCGCTTTGGGTAGAATTGACATTTTCACGATGTTGAGTCTTCTATCCATGAGCAACGTGTTTTTCCACTTATGTAGGTCTCTTTTGGTTTCTTACAGCAGTGTCTTGTAGTTTTCTTTGTATAGGTCTTTTACATCTCTGGTTAGATTTATTCCTAAGTATTTTATTTTCTTGGGGGCTGTTGTAAATGGTATTGATTTGGTGATTTCCTTTTCAAAGTTCTCTTTGTTGGTGTAGTGGAATCCAACTGATTTTTGTATGTTTTTCTTGTATCCTGAAACTTTGCTGAAATCTTCTGTTAGTTCCAGTAGTTTTCTTGTGGATTTTTTGGGGTTTTCTGCATATAAGATCATATCATCTGCGAATAGGGATAGTTTTACTTCTTCCTTATCAATTTGGATGCACTTTATTTCTTTTTCTTGCATTATTGCTCTGGCTAGGACCTCCAGCACAATGTTGAATAAGAGTGGTGATAAAGGGCATCCTTGTCTGGTTCCTCTTCTCAAGGGGAATGCTTTCAATCTCTCTCCATTTAGAATGATGTTGGCTGTTGGCTTTGCATAA
This sequence comes from Trichechus manatus latirostris, assembly GCF_000243295.1. Classification (NCBI taxonomy): domain Eukaryota; kingdom Metazoa; phylum Chordata; class Mammalia; order Sirenia; family Trichechidae; genus Trichechus; species Trichechus manatus. The sequence goes on from NW_004443984.1 coordinate 5,750,563, forward strand.
ATGCCCTTTATTATGTCAAGGAATTTCCCTTCTATTCCTATTTTGCTGAGAGTTTTTATCAGAAATGGGTGTTACACTTTGTCATGGATTGACTTGTGTCCCCCAAAAGTATCTGTCAACCTGGCTAAGTCATGATTCCCCATATTGTATGATTGTCTACCATTTTGTCATCTGATGTGATTTCCCTATGTGTTGTAAATCCTATCACTATGATGTAATGAGATGGATTAGTGGCGGTTATATTGATGAGATCTACAAGATTAGATAGTGTCTTAAGCCAATCACTTTTGAGATATAAAAGAGAGAAGTGAGCAGAGAGACATGGGAACCTCATACCACCAAGAAAGCAGTGCCGGGAGCAGAGCATGTCCTTTGGACCTGAGGTTCCTGTGCTGAGATGCTCCCAGACCAAGGGAAGATTGATGCATCACAAGGAACTTCCTCCAGAGCCAACAGAAAGAGAAAGACTTCTCCTGGAGCTGCTGCTCTGAATTTGGACTTGTAGCCTACTAGACTGTGAGAAAAAAAAAATTCTCTTTGTTAAAGCCATCCACTTGTGGTATTTCGGTTACAGCTGCATTAGATGACTAAGACACTGGTATTTTTTATCTATACAATGATTTGAGCTTAAAAGAACAAAACAGTAAAGCTATGATTACATAAAATGAAAGAATCGTATATATATAAAATACCCTGCCTAATTCTGTAACTTTGCTACCTATTTATACATTTGAGACAGATAGCCTCAGAGCTTAGCCTTTCTAGGAGACACCTGCTCTGGCTTACCCTCCTACACTAAGCAGAATAGGCCACACGTTCTTCTGAAATTGTCCTTGACAGGATAACCACATAACAGCCATAGCTGGACTCAACCAGTTTTAGCAGGTTTTTAATGCCATCTTAACACTTTAAGTGACTTATTAGCTCATTAAGTGCAAAATACATATAAGCACCCTGCCTCTGGGTGGAGACTTAACATGCTAATGAAGGAAAATCAACCTCTTCCTCCATCACAGGGAATCGAACGCTTGTCTGAAGAAAGTGCAACGTTATCCCCAAGCTCTGGACCCCTGCAGAAAGGTCGATCCTGAATATTCATAATAACTTTACATTTCCTTGTGTGCTCTCTGTAAAAGCCCGCCTCCCCACACTGCCTGTGAGTAGCCTTGGAGGCAGCAGCCCCGAATGCTCCTTTCCTTGTGCAATGAAATAAAGGCACCTTTCTACTCTCCCACCTTGGCCTCTTGTTTATTGGCTGTGACGAGTCGCGCTGAGCAAAACCTGGGGTTCCCACCTAGCAACACGGTGAAATCTGTGACAGCTGGAACTCGACGAGACTGCCTTGTTTTTCCAGGACTTGCAAGTTTTCCACCTTTGACAGGATGCAGTCTTACCACTTTTCTATTGCTGTCTATTTAGTGGAAAATATTTGAGTTTTCCTTCTCTGACAGGTTTCTGCCTTACACAGGTTCCGTCTTTTGCAAGTTTTACTGTATGACTTGTATATATCTACTTATACAACTCTATACATTTTACTAAAAACCATTGAATTGTACACTTACAATGGGTCTGTTTTATGGTATGCAAATTATACCTCAATAAACCTGTTTTTTAAAAAACCACCCCACACAAAATTTGAGCACAAGCTACAAACCAGCAAAAAATATTTGCCATGAAAATAAATGAAATGGAATTATCCTTATTAAATAAAGAACTCTTCAAAATACTAAGGAGAACATTTGCATCTCAATGTAAAAATAGGCAAAAGAAGAAATAGAAACAGTCAATAAACATGAGAAAAATCTTCACCCTCACTAGCAATGTGTGATGAAATGAGTTCCTTTATGCGGACTTTTGCTTTGGTTCTTTGGAAGAACAGCTTGAGAGATTCTTCCTCTAAGCCCTGAGGAGTTACCTTTGCCCTAGTTGTCTACCCCAGAGGGTTTGTTAGTTTTGTCCAGGCTAGCTGACATTTCCCGTGTAAGCTGTAAGCAACTTGATTTTGATACTTTTTGTCTGATCCTGGGCTGCAGCTTGCCCAGTGATTGGTATGCACCTTGCAGGGCTTGGTCAATAGACCACGCAAATGAGGTGATTATAGTCTACTATGCAAAATGAAGTGTCTGTGGCCTCCCGAGAGGGGATGGGTCAGTTTTTGGCCCCTACTGAGAGGGGCCGTGGCTTTAAATTGTCAAGGAGTTTTGTATATAAGCAGACAACCCCACAGAGGTTTTTCCAAGACAGGAAGAGAAGCAGAAGGAAGAAGAGAGAAAAAGCAGAGAGAGAGGAAGCAAGGAATCTCCTAAAAGAGCTGTAACAGGAGTTGAGGGTTGTAATACTGAAGACAGTGACAGGCCTGGAAGGGCCCAGCGGCAGAGTTAGTGGCAATAGATGGCAGCGCCAAAAGGAGCCTGTCCTCAGAGGGCTGAGAGGAGGTCTGCACGGTTGACAGGTGCTGAGAGAGCTGTCCTGCACTGAAGAAGGGAGCCTTTGACTACATGCTTCCTGATCCTGATCCTGTAACCTGTTGATCCTGATCCCAAATTATACTCTGTTACTTCCTTAATAAACTACTTTAACTGTTTAAGTATGATCTGTGAGTTCTGTGTGGCCATTGCAAAGGATTATAGAACCCAGAAGAGAAGTAGAGAGTACCATAGAGGAATGGCAGGTGTCAGAATTGGTAAAAATGTCAGAGAGTGGAGGTATGTCTGACAGCTACCTCATGGCAATCAGCTTTGTGCTGATGATGATTCTCATTATCTCCCCTGAAGTCAGACAGGTTCTGACGCTGCTATTAATACCACCACCATTTTACACAATCAAATAAACATGATTTTAAGAAGTAAAATATGAGTTTTAATCTATAAAAATGGCAACTTCTTTTTTAAGGTAATATCCAGAATTGGTGAGAGTAGCTAACACAGCCTGAGAAAACTGCTAGGTCTCCTTAGACATGACCTCCCTTCCTAACCAAGACTGATTTAGGTCCTTCTCCTTTGTGTTTCCACCACCATCTGTCAGTTGTACCGTGGTGGCTTGTGTGTTGCTGTGATGCTGGGAGCTATGCCACCAGTATTTCAAATACCAGCAGGGTCCCCCATGGTAGACAAGTTTCAGTGGAACTTCCAGACTAAGAGACTAGACAGAAAGGCCTAGTGATCTACTTACAAAAATGAAAACTTTAGCCAGTGAAAACTTGTGGATCACAACAGAACATTATCTGTCTTAGTTATCTAGTGCCGCCTTAACAGAAATACCAGAAGTGGATGGTTTTAACAAAGAGAAATTTGTTTCTTCACAGTAAAGTAGGCTAAAAGTCCAAATTCAGGGCATCAACTCCAGGGGAAGGCTTTTTCTCTCTGTCGGCCTTCTTCTCTCCGGTGTTCCCCCAGACTAGGAGCTTCTCTGTGCAGGGACCCCAGTCCAAAGGACACGCTCTGCTCCCGGCACTGCTTTCTTGATGGTATGAGGTCCCCCTGTCTCACTGCTCACTTCTGTCTTTTATATCTCAAGAGATTGCCTCAGGACACAATCCAATCTTGTAGACTGAGTCCTGCCTTAGGAACACAACTGCCACCCATCCTCCCTCATTAACATCATAGAGGCAGGATTTACAACACATAGGGAAATCACACAGTACCAAAATCATGGCCCAGCCAAACTGACACACACATTTTTGGGGGGATATAATTCAATCCATGACATTATCCAACCTGCTTGCTTTAGACACATCATCAGAAGGGATCAATCACTGGCAGAGAATACCATGCTTGGTGAAGTAGAGGGCCAGCGAGGACAAGGTAGAACCCTCAGTGAGATGGATTGGCAGGATAGCCACAATGATGGACTCAAACATGCCAGTGATTGTAGGGATGATGCAGGACAGGGCAACATTTTGTTCTGTTGTACATAAGGTTGCCGTGAGTCGGAGTCAACTCGACTGCAGCTGTTTATATATCTATTTCTCTATTCTTTGTGTTTGGTATCATCCTAGACTTACATCTATTAACCTTATTGTTACTGGCTATTTACATAACTGTATCACCCAATTCAATTTCAAACCTCTGAGAACTCTTATTCTTCAGTGTATTTCCAGTTGCTAGGATGGTAGCTGGGTAGGATGGTACCTGGCCCAGAATATTAACTCCAAACATACTTCTTCTATGTTTAGTGAAAGAATAATAAGAGTGAAATTGGTACAACCTTTGCAAAGGCCAATTTGATCATGTACCTCAAGTGCTTAATATTGTTTATATTATTTGACCCAAAGATTCAACATTTAGGAATTCATCCTATACAAGAGGTACAAAAAATTGGATTTACAATGATGTTCATGTCAGGGCTAGTTTCAACAATAAAAAAAAATTGGAAACAATGCAAATATCCAACATTCAATAATAGATAAAAATTTTATTATACACTTCTGTTGTGCCAGATCATCCTGGCATGAGTAAAACAGACAAATTTCCTGTTTTTAAGGAATTTACGTTCAGCAGGAGGAGACAGGTAATATACAAGTAAACGTATATATAATGTCAGGTTTTTAGATATTAGGAAAAAATGAGGTATAGTAAACTGGACTCCTGGTAAACAGAGCCTAAGACAAAGGTTTATGGGCTACTCTTTGATTAAGGAATACCATCCCAGGGAAGCAGGAGTGAAGGAAAAGGGGAGTATGGCAGGGAAGGACAAACAGCTAATACAAGTGTACATTATTGAGCTGGTGTCTTACTTTCCTAGGGCTGCCATACAAAATACCACAAAGTGGGTGGCTTTAAAGAACAGAGATTTACTGTCTGAAAGTTCTGGAGGCTATCACCTTGACTCCAGGAAAGGGAAATAATCATATTTTTTATGGGTGGTTCTCAATTTCATTATTGACTTTCCCTACAAGGAAGGATGAGGGCACAACTTCTTGAACTGGTAATGAGTGACCTGTTAAAGGACATAGATTAGTGTTCCTCATGCCCTAGCCGTGATTCCACTTTATGTCTTAGCCCAGATTCCACCTCCAAGAGTCCCTTATCATTCACTCACCACTTACACAGAAAAGCAGACATGATAAACAGACATAATGTTGTAATAACTGAGAACTTGGGTAAAACACCATGTCCCCATATGAAGGCAACAAGATGGAGAGTAGCTGCACTTAGTCACTTGAAAAAAGGTGAACAATCAAGGTATATTAAACTGATGAATGTCAACATGGAAAGGGAAACCAAAGTGCAATATAATTTACATTTTTCTTATCTGAATGCAAGGAAAATCAGCCCTTCCTATTTGGATGGCCAGCAAAGCTGATGCCATTGGGAATATACACAGGACTCCAGAATAATACACTTGCCTTTCTCTCTAGCTGAAGTTACTCATTTCAAGGCTTATTTTCCCTATGTCCAAGACGTTGGCAGAAGTTCTCAGTGGCTTGCTTTCAGTGACAGTACCACACACAGGGATGTGCACTGGCTGTTGTGTTGGTGCTCTGCAAACTTTGATGGAACAAGTACATCAGGGACTGGAAGATTGCCACACCAAGAGGTATGGTGGCCAAGGCAACCCGACTATCAGCCAACCACTCACAACTAGGGAAGAGCTAAGGAGACCCACTGGGAGGAGACTTCTACATAACTTAAATGCTACCCTATTCCATGGTGTTGGTGGAGTATTTGTGAGCTTACAGGAAAGACACTTGATCTGGCTACTATGTACTTTCTGGAGGAAATGAGGTATGGCAGAAAGGGACAGTCTCACACAGGGCTGAAAATTACCCCAACCTGGAACAATTGGTTTGGGCTCTAGGCAATAGTGATATGGGTTTGAGATATAGAACCAATAAAAACAGATTACCAAAGCAATTGTGTAAGGTGCTACCATTGGGGGAAACTGGGTAAAGGTTACACAGAATCTCAGTATTATTTCTTACAACTACATAGGAATCTACAATTAGATTAAAAAACAAAAAGTTTAGACTTCCGTGCAACATGGCACTATAGACAGAAGCACCATGCCATCCCTCCACAGCAAAGATCCAAAAAACTAAGTCAAACAGAGTCACATGTCAATCCTGAAATCCTAAGCAACAAATGAAGAGATAAAGAACTCAGCCAAGTGCCAAATGGAATAAGAAACTGACCGAGAACAGAAAGCGAGGAGAGATACATGCAGAGGTCCGCTATCAGCTACCACAGCACGGATCTGCCATCTTGAACTCCTGTTGGAGATCAGTGAACAGGAGGTACGAGAAAACAGCTTCACAGAGCTTCCAAAAGGAGACAGAACAACCAGTAACTACCAAAATATGCTTTTCAATCCCCACCCTTCTTCACCCCCACTCGGCCTCCTCTGCTTCCTTTGTTGGCTGCTGGTGTTGTTTTTTTCCACTTCATTAGATTTCTTCCTTACGTCTCACCACCTCTTCCTCCTTTCTCTCAAGTACCTGGCTCCTTGTGCCATCTTTGCTTCTTCCTGAAAGGCTGTGAAACACTGTTCGTCCATGAAACCGCTTCCTAGCCGGTGCCACCATGCTGGTGAGACCCCCAAGGCTTTTTGTTTGTTTGTTCTGATTTGTTCTGTTTTGATTTGTTTGTTTGTTTGTTTTCTTTTTCTTTTCTCAGCTTGGGAGCCTCTTCTAGCCAGGCAGTACCACGCCGCTTAGGAGCTGCTCCCTTACTTTTCGCAGACGTACAGTGACATCCCTGAGGACGTTTCTTTTTTCTTGTTTTTTTCTTCTTGTCTCTTTGTTTTGTTTTATTTTCTCTTTTTCCATTTGTGTCTTTCTTCATTTCCAGTTTCTCATCTCTCTATAGTTACCTTCTCTTCTTCTCTCCTGAATACCTAGTGCTGTGTGACACCTCTACTCCTTCTAGCCAGGCTGTATTTCACGGCCTGGGAGCAACTTCCCCAGTCCTAACAGCCACACTGTGGGATCCCTGGGGGCTTTTCTTTCTTTTTTTTTTTTTTTTTCCTCTCTAATTTTTATTTATTCATTTTTCTCTTTTACCCTTTTATCATTTTAGTTTTTTTTCGATTTCTCTGTCTCTCATTTCTCCACTCCAATAGCAAGCTCCCTTTTGTTTGTGTGTATGTTTTTGGGCCCTGTTCCTCTCTCCTCTCTCTCATCTTTCCCATACCCATCTTAGCTCCACACATCACAATCTTCCCCCTTCTTCCTGCCTATCTGCACCATGCACTGAACATCACGCTCCCAAGCAGCACAGGCATGGCCTACTGGAACCTGCCCTACACTGATTCCCAGTCCGCCCTGTTGGACCTAGTATGTGCCACAAACAACCCATCCCAGCAACTCTCCTTCAGCGGGACCTGCCCTGCTGTACCATATCTGAGTGACTGACCCTGCCCTTTGGACAAGGAGGTGAAAATTATCATGCCCACAGACAAGCAAACAACAAAGAATGCACAGCCCAGCTGCTCAGACATAACCAAATAAAGACAAAAAGCAGGAAGAAAAAAACAAATATAGAATCAATAAACAAGGAAAATAACTACTGAATGCCCTGAAGACAGCAGACAATATCAAAACATATACAAAAACAGGACAGGATGGTTCCAGTAGGCATCCAAAATAAAACACCAGATGACTTTCCAGTAGAAGAAAAGGCACTAGAACTACCTGATAGGGGAT
>NW_004443984.1:5758304-5759394 GCF_000243295.1 Trichechus manatus latirostris
AGCAAAAAGCAGACAAACATGAGGAAAAAATAGACAAATTCATGGAAAAGGCAGACAAAAAATGGAAAATACTGACAAAAAAATGAAAGAATTCAAGAAAATAATACAGGAACAAAATGCTAAAATAAATTCATAACTAGAAATCATACAAAAACAACAATTAGAAACCCAAAAGATAAACAAGATTTCAGAAATGGACAGTGTCATAGAAGGGCTGAGGAGCAGGTTTGAAATGATGGAAGACAGGAGCAGTGAAATTGAGGGCAAACACTTGGATACAACTCTGTTTGAGGAAAAATCAGAAAAAAGAACAAAGAAAATGAAGAAACCCTGAGAATTATGTGGGATACAATCAAAAGCAAAAATCTGCAAGTGATTGGAGTTCCAGAACAGGAGGAGAAAACAGGAAACACAGAGAGGATCATTGAAAAATTGCTGACAGAAAACTTCCCCAATATCATGAAAGATGAAAAGCTGACCACCCAAGAAGCTCAATGAACCCCATATAAGATAGACCCCAAAAGAAAATCACGAAGGCATATCATAATCACACTCGCTAAAACCAAAGACAAAGAAAGAATCCTGAGAGCAGCTCGAGAAAAATGAAAAGTCACATACAGAGGAGAAACAATAAGGCTATGCTCAGATTATCTGGCAGAAACTATGCAGGCAAGAAGGCAATGGGATGACATATATAAAACCTTGAAAGAAAAAAATTGCCAGCCAAGAATAATATATCCTGCAAAACTCTTGTTCAAATATGATGGTGAAATTAGGTCGTTTCCAGATAAACAGAAATTAAGGCAGTAAGTAAAAACCAAACCAAATTTACAAAAATTATTAAAGGGAGCCCTTCAATCTGAGAACAAGCAACATCAGACCACACGCTGAATCTAGGACACAGGATTGTACTAGCCAGATACCAACCTAGGAAATGAACTCTTAAGGACTATCCAAAACCAAAAGAAAATTACAACAGGGAACCAGGGAGGTTAATCTGTAAATGACAACAGCACCAGAATAATAAAAGAAGGAATAAACTGTTTAGGTATAGAACCTTCTAATGGAGAGGAAGGCAAGGCGATAACAA
>NW_004443984.1:5759494-5761158 GCF_000243295.1 Trichechus manatus latirostris
TCACTGGAGAATTCTACCAAACATTCAGAGAAGAGTTTATACCAGTACTACTCAAACTATTTCAGAACATAGAGAAGGAAGGGATACTTCTGAATTAATTTTATGAAGCCAGCGTAACCCTGATACCAAAATCAGGCAAAGATGCTACAAAAAAAGAAAATCACAGACCAATATCTCTCATGAATATAGATGCAAAAATTCTCAACAAAATTCTAGCCAATAGAATTCAACATCATATCAAAAAAAAATACACCACGACCAAGTGGGATTCATACCAGATATGCAAGGATATGGTTCAACATTAGAAAGTCAATCAATAATCCACCACATAAATAAAAACAAAGAATAGAATCACATGATCATCTCAATTGATGCAGAAAAGGCATTCAACAAAGTCCAACACCCATTCCTGATAAAAAACTCTCAATAAAATATGTATAGAAAGGAAATTTCTCAACATAATAAAAGGCATCTATACAAAACCAATGACCAACATTCTTAATGGAGAGAGCCTGAAAACATTCCCCTTGAGAACAGGAACAAGACAAAGATGCCCTTTATCTCCACTCCTATTTAACATTGTGCTGGAAGTCATACTCGAGCAATAGGGCAAGAAAAAGAAATAAAAGGCATCCAAATTGGTAATGAAGAAGTTAAACTGTCCCTGTTTGTGGATGATATGATACTATACATAGATAAAGACTCCACAAGAAAACTACTGGAACTAATAGATTCAGCAGAGTAGCAGGATACAAGATAAACATACAAAAATCTGTTGGATTCCTATATACCAATAAAGAGAACGATGAAAAAGAAATCAGGAAAACAATACCATTTATAATAGCCCCTAAAAAAATAAAATACTTAGTAATAAATCTAACCAGAGATGTAAAACACCTATACAAAGAAAACTACAAAACACTACTTCAAGAAACCCAAAGGGATATACATAAATGGAAAAACATACAATGCTTATGGTTAGGTAGACACAACACAGTGAAAATGACAGTTCTACCCAAAGCAATTTACAAATACAATGCAATCCCAATCCAAATACCAGCAACATTTTTTAAAGAGATGGAAAACCTAATCATTAACTTTATATGGAAAAGGAAGAAGGCCCGGATAAGTAAAGCTCTACTGAAGAAGAATGAAGTAGGGGGACTTGCGCTACCTGACCTCAGAACCTACTATATAGCTACGGTACTCAAAACAGGCTGGTACTGGTACAATGATAGATACATTGACCAATGGAACAGAACTGAGAACCCAGATGTAAGTCCATCCACCTCCAGTCACCTGATCTTTGACAAGGGCCCAAAGTCCATCAAATGGGGAAAAGACAGTCTTTTTAACAAATGGTGCTGGCAAAAAAGTGAAACAGGACCCATACCTCACACCATACACAAAAGCTAATTCAAAATGGATCAAAGACCTAAACATAAAACCAAAAACTATAAAGTTCATAGAAGAAAAAATAGGATCAACACTAGAAGCCCAGTACACAGCATTAACAGGATAGACACCATAACCAACAACACACAAACCCCAGAAGATAAGCTAGATTACTGGGATCTTCTAAAAATTAAACACTTATGCTCATCAAAAGACTTCACCAAAAGAGTAAAAAAAGAACCTACTGACTGGGAAAAAAATTTTGGACA
>NW_004443984.1:5762549-5781114 GCF_000243295.1 Trichechus manatus latirostris
TTCCTGAGGTTCACCGTTCAGCCGGGGATTGGACAGTCCCTTAAAACAAAACGGGACTAATGAGGCACAGGGACAAGGACTAAAAGGCAGGAGGGGACAGGAAAGCTGGTAATAGGGAACCCAAGGTCAAGAAGGGAGAGTGTTGACATGTCGTGGAGTTGTTAACCAATGTCATAAAATAATATGTGTACTGACGGTTTAATGAGAAACTATTTGTTCTGTAAACCTTCATCTAAAGTACAGTAAAAAATAAATAAATAAAAATAAAAAAGTTTAATTAAAAAAAAAGTTTCAGAGGCTAGAAGCCCAAATCAGAGCATCAGCCATATTGATTCCTTCTGAAGGCTCTGAGAGAGTGACTGTTCCATGCCTCTCTCGTAGCTTCTAGTGGCTGCTGGCAGTCCTTGGCATTCTTTTGCTGGTTGTAGATGTATCTTTATATGGTGTCTTCCCCCTGTGTGTGACTCTTTTTCCAAGTCTGTTCTCCCCTTTTATAAAAAAAAGATTCAGAAAGGATTAGGATTAGGACCCACCCTACCCCAGTAGGACCTTCTTTAACTTAACTGATAACAAAAGAAAAATCTATTTCCAAACAAGGTCACATTCACAGGCCGAAAGTTAGGGCTTCAGCTTATCTTTTTTGGGGCATACAATTCAATCCATAACATCTGGGAACCACTAAGTGCAACTGATTGTTTGGCCTCACAGGATCATCCTCTGAGAAGCTACATTGGCTGTATCTCGGACAGTCTGAGGTAATAACTTCTCCATTTCTTCCATTTTCTATTGGTCTGAGGTTTGCCCCATTAGTATTATCTTCAGATTGCCCATGAAAGTCACAGGGAATGGGCATGAGGAAATGTGTTGCCCACTGGAGATGGCATGAAGTTGATTGGAGCCCATGCCGAGCTAGTTGCCCAAGTGACAGATGGAACAAGAGGCAGGTGAGACCAGTAAAGTCTGAAGTGATACATGTTATTGTTGTTGTTTCAGCTGCCATGGAGTTTGCCCCAACTCATGGCAACCCCATGCACTATTGAATGAAATATTGTCTGATCCTGTGTCACCCCCATGATCAGTGGCAGATCAGACTGTTGTGGTCCATAAGGTTTTCACCGGCTGATTTTCAGAAGTAGATCACCAAGCTTTTCTTTCTAGTCCATCTTAGTCTGGAAGCTCCACATCATAGCAACACACAAGCCTCAACTGACGGATGGTGGATGCACTTGAGGTACTTTGGCAGGGAACCAAACCCAGGTCCCACACATGGAAAGTGAGGATTCCACCACTGAACTATCAATGCCCTCATGAAGTGATGTATCCCACTGCCAAACCCACTGGCATCGAATAGATTACGACTCATAGCAACCCATAGGACAGAGTACGTACTATAGAGTAGAACTGCCCCATAGGGTTTCCAAGACTGTAAAACCTTATGGATGTTTGTAGCTGTTTCTTCTCATTTTGAGTCATGCCACATCAGCAAACGAAGATCCCAAAAGCTTAACTCCATCCACATCATTAAGGTCGATTCTACTTTGAGGAGGCAGTTCTTCCCCAGTCGTATTTTGAGTGCCTTCCAACTTGAGGGGCTCATCTTCTGGCACTGTATCAAATAGTGTTCCCCTGCTATTCATAAGGTTTTCACTGGCTAATTTTTTTCAGAAGGAGACTGCTAGGTCCTTCTTCCTAGTCTGTCTTAATCTGGAAGCTCAGCTGAAACCTATCCATCATGGGTGACCCTGCTGATATTTGAATACTGGTGGCATAGCTTCCAGCATCACAACAACACACAAGCACCCACAGTATGACAAACTGACAGACTCAAACTGAGAAGAAACAGCTGCAAACATCCATTAATAATCAGAATGTGTAATGCACAAAGTATGAATCCAGGAAAATTGGAAATCTGAAAAATGAAATGGAATGCATAAACATCGATATCCTCTGCATTAGTGAGCTGAAATGGACTGGTATTGGCCATTTTGAACTGGACAATCATATGGACTACTATGCAGGAGTGACAAACTGAAGAAGAATGGTGTTGGCATTCATTGTCAAAAAGAACATTTCAAGATCTTGAAGCACAACACTGTCAGTGATAGAATAATATCCATACACCAAGGAAGATCAGTTAATACAACTATTATTCAAATTTCCACACCAACCACTAAGGCCAAAGTTGAAGAAATTGAATATTTTAACCAACTTCTGCAGTCTGAAATTGATCGAACAAGCAATCAGGAGGCACTGATAATTTCTGGGGACTGGAATGCAAAAGTTGGAAACAAAGAAGAAGAAACATTAGTTGGAAAATATGGCCTTGGTGATAGAAATGATGGTAGAGATCACATGATAGAATTTCACAATGAATGACTTCTTCATTGCAAATACCTTTTTTCAGCATAATAAATGGTAACTATACACATGGACCTCACCAGATAGAATACACAGGAATCAAATTGACTACAGAGATGATGGAAAAACTCAGTATCATCAGTCAGAACAAGGCCAGGGACCGACTGAGGAACAGACCATCAATTGCTCATGTGCAAGTTCAAGTTGAAGCTGAGGAAAACTTGCTCTTGAACATCGAGTAGCTAAAGTAAACAGAAGAAATGCTTAAGTAAAAGCTGACCAGAAGATTTCAAAGGGCGGCTCGAGAAAACAAAGTAAAGTATTGTAATGACATGTGCAAAGACATGGAGTTAGAAAACCAAAAAGGAAGAACTGCATGGTTTAAAGTCAGGAAAGGTGTGCATCAGGGTTGTATCCTTTCACAGTACTTATTCAATCTGTATGCTGAGCAAATAATCCGAGAAGCTGGACTATATGAAGAAGATCACAGCATCAGGATTGGAGGAAGACTCATTAACAACCTGCAATACTCAGATGACACAACCTTGCTTGCTGAGAGTGAAGAGGACTTGAAGCACTTACTGATGAAGGTCAAAGACTACAGCCTTCGGTGTGGATTACATCTCAACATAAAGAAACAAAACCCCTCACAACTGGACCAATAAGCGACATCATGATAAACGGAGAAAAGATTGAAGTTGTCAAGGATTTCATTTTATTTGAGTCCACAATCAACACCCATGGAAGCAGCAGTCAAGAAATCAAACGACCCACTCCCAAATATTATTTGATCCCAGAGAATAAGGTGATGGAAGTGATCTTTCGCTCTCCTTATCAGTTCTTTAAAGGACTATAAGGACATCACTCAAGAATAAATAAGGGTTTATAAGTAATAATGCACAAGCACCAGAAGAGAGTCTAGATAACTGGGAGCTCCTAAAAATCAAACACTTATGCTCATCAAAAGACTTCACCAAGGATATAGAACAAAATTCTAACACACACAAAAAAAATACCAGATTTACTGGCCTGACAGAGACTGGAGAAACCCCAAGAGTATGGCCCCCGGACACCCTCTTAGCTCAGTGGTGAAGTCACTCCCAAGGTTCACCATTCAGCCCGGGATTGGACAGCCCCATAAAGCAAAACGGGACTAATGAGGCACAGCAGTCCAGGGACAAGGACTAGAAGGCAGGAGGGGAAAGCTGGTGATAGGGAACCCAAGGTTGAGTAAGGACAGTGTTGACATGTCGTGGGGTTGTTAACCAATGTCATAAAACAATATATGTACTGACTGTTTACTGAGAAACTATTTGTTCTGTAAACCTTCACCTAACGTACAATAAAAAAAAATTAAAAAAAGAAAAAGACTTCACCAAAAAAGTCAAAAGACAACCTACAGACTGAGAACAAATTTTTGAGTACTACAAATTTAATCAGCGTCTAATCTCTAAAATCTACAAGATACTGCAAAACCTCAACAACAAAAAGACAAATAACCCAATTAAAAAATGGGCAAAGGATATGAACAGACACTTCACCAAAGAAGACATTCAGGCGGCTAACAGACACATGAAGAAATGCTCAAGATCATTAGCCATTAGAGAAATGCAAATCAAAACTACAGTGAGATACCATCTCACTGCAACAAGGCTAGCGTTAATCCAAAAAACACAAAATAATAAATGTTGGAGAGGTTGTGGAGAGACTGGAACTCTTATACACTGCTGGTGGGAATGTAAAATGGTACAACCAGCTTTGGAAATCGATTTGGCGCTTTCTTAAAAAGCTAGAAATAGAAGTACCATACAATCCAGCAATCCCACTCCTTGAATATATCCTAGAGAAATAAGAGCTGTCACACAAATAGATATATGCACACCCATGTTCATTGCAGCACTGTTCACGATAGCAAAAAGATGGAAACAATCTAGGTGCCCATCAACAGACAAATGGATGAATAAATTATGGTATATTCACACAACGGAACACTATGCAACAGTAAAGAACAACGATGAATCCGGGAAGCATCTTATAACAGGGAGGAATTTGGAGGGCATTATGCTGAGTGAATTCAGTCAGTCACAGAAGGAAAAATACTGTGTAAGACCACTATTATAAGAACTCAAGAAAAGGTTTAAACACAGAAGAAAACATTCTTTGATGGTTATGAGGGTGGGGAGGGAGGGGGAGGGTTATTCACTAACTAGAAAGTAGACAAGAATTATCTTAGGTAAAGGGAAGGACAGCACACACTATAGGGGAAGTCAGCACAACTGGACTAAACCAAAGCTAAGAAGTTTCCTGAATACAATCAAACACTTTGAGGGACAGAGTAGCATGAGTGGGGGACTGGGGACCATGCTTTCAGGAGACAGCTAGTTCAATTGCCATAGCAAAGTTTATTAAGAAAATGTTCTGCATCCTACTTTGGTGAGTGGCGTCGGGGGTCTTAAAAGCTAGCAAGCGGCTATCTAAGATGCATCAATTGGTCCCAACCACCTGGAGTAAAGGAGAATGAAGAACACCAAAGACACAAGCAAAGTATTAGCCCAAGAGACAGTAAGGGCCACATAAACCAGAGACTTCATCAGCCTGAGACCAGAACTAAATGGTGCCCGGCTACCACCACCAATGACAGCCCTGACAGGGAACACAACAGACAGTCCCTGATGGAGCAGGAGAAAGGTGCGGTGCAGAACTCAAATTGTAGTGAAAAAGACCAGACTTAATGGTCTGACTGAGACTGGAGGAACCCCAGAAAGTATGGCCCTGGACTCTGTCAATCCAGAACTAAAACAATTCCCAAGGCCAATTCTTTAGACAAAGATTGTACTGGACTGTGGGCCATAAAATGATATTGGTGAAGAGTGTGCCTCTTAGCCCAAGTAGATACATGAGACTAAATGGGCAGCTTCTGTCTGGAGGTGAGATGGGAAGGCAGAGAAGGTTAGGAGCAGGTTGACTGGACATGGGAAATCAGGGGTGGAAAGGAGAAGTGTGCTGTCATGGTATAGGGAGAGCAATTAGGGTCTCATAACAATGTGTGTATAAATTTTTGTATGAGAGACTAACTTGAAATGCAAACTTTCGCTTAAACTACAACAATAAACAAAAAAAAATCAAACGACGCATTGCATTGGGCAAATCTGCTGTAAAGACCTCTTTAAAGTGTTAAAAACAAAAAATGTCACTTAAAGGACCAAAGTACACCTGACCCAAGCCATGGTGTTTTCAATCATCTCATATGCATGCAAAAGCTGGGCAACCGAAGAAGAATTTATGCCTTTGAATTATGGTGTTGGCAAAGAATATTGAATATACCAGAAGACTGCCAGAAGAACAAACAAATCTGTGTTGAAAGAAGTACAGCCAGAATGCTCCTTAGAGGCAAGGATGGTAAGACTTCGTCTCGCATACTTTGGACATGTTGTCAAGGGGAACCAGTCTCTGGAGAAGGACTTCATGCTTGGTAAAGTAGAGGGTCAGTGAAAACGAGGAAGACCCCAACAAGATGCATTGACATAGTGGCTGCAACAATGGGCTCAAGCATGGCAATGATCATGAAGATGGCGAAGGACTGGGTCGTGTTTCGTTCTGTTGTATGTAGGGTCGCTATGAGTCAGAATCAACTCGATGGCACCTAACAACAACAACAAATATTTATGGAATCAGAATGCCACATTTTTCTCCCGCGGAGCGGCTGGTGGGTTCAAACCACCAACCTTTCGGTTAGCTGCCAAACGCTTTAACCACTGCACCACTAAGTCTCCTAGAAGTGATGCATAGGGGATGTCTAACATAGAGAATGACGAGGGGGATAATATCATAGACAAGATAGTCAAAAAGGATCACTTAAGGAGGGAACTTTTGAGCAGAGACTTGAATGATAAGAGACAGTGAGCCTTGAGAATATCTGAGACACAGCATTTTAGACAGAGGGAATAGCAGGTACAAGGCTCTGAGCAGGGAAAGTGCATGATATGTTTGAGAAATAGCAAAAAGGCTAAGGTGGTCAGAGGGAAGTAAGAGTGATAGAAGCTGAAGTGGAACAGGTAGAATAGGGCCAGATCGTGTAGGGCCTTGAGGCTATTAGTAACAACTTTGTATTTAATTCTAAATCCATTGCAAGTTTTGAACTGATTTACACTCTGAAAGTATAACTCTGGTTGCTGTGTGGGCAGTAGGCTTTGGGAAGGCCAAGAGTAAAAGTAGGGACAGTAGATAAGGAGATTGTTGCAATAATCCAGGAGAAAAATAATGATGCCTTGTTTCAGGATAGTAGCCGTGGAGTTAAAGAGAAGTAGTCAGATTCAGGATGCATGCAGCTAACAGGGTTCACTGATGGATGTGTGGTGTGAGCACAGGAGAGAGACCTAGAGAATGAAAGGAAAGACTGCAGGTAATTGCATCAAAAAAGGGTGGAACAGTCTTATGGCCAATGCTGCAAAGATGCTGAGAGTTGGGGAAAGGAGGAAGAAATAATGGCCTGAAAGTGGCAACGGGGAGCAAGAGGGACCCCTATCCCATCCCCAGACCCAGTGGTTTCAGAGGAAACCACTAGTTCAAGAACAACTAGCATTTAGTTAGAGCAAGAAAATGAAGGCAATGCTTAGAAAAGAGATTTAAGATATAAGGGAGTTTGATGATGCCAGTTGGTGAGTTCCAGAGGGCAAAGAAGAGGGACTTGAAGAGTAAGGGAGGAATGGATGATTGGACCAGATTAGGGGATATACAGAGCCATGTAGGGATGAGAGTGGGGTCCTGAGAGAATCTAGGGCTGCTCGAAGTGACCCAGGTAAACAGGGTTGTAAGGCCTGGTGGAATTTGTCCTCATGGCTTCTTAGGGTGAGGTGGATCATTGCTTCTAATTAAGCATCCTTGGGATGGATCTCTTGGGCCATCTATAGTGGAAAGTGGTATCATCAACAACAAGAATGTGTGGGACATGTAAGTCCCCTTAAATGATCTTATTTAAAAATTCAAATAGCTACATTAGCCATGCTAATTTTTCAATTCTTTATTTCCCATGCTCTGTCTTTATTTTATTTTTTTATTATTTTTTTAATTGTACTTTAGATGAAGGTTTACAGAACAAATAGTTTCTCATTAAACAGTCAGTACACATATTGTTGTATGACATTGGTTAACAACTCTACAACATGTCAACACTCTCCCTTCTCAACCTTGGTGGACTTTTTTTTTTTTGGTGAAAATATACATAGCCAAAGATGCACCATTTCAAAAATTTCTACATGTACAATTGACATTGATTACATTCTTCCAGTTGTGCGGCTATTCTCACTACCCTTTTCCAAATTATTCCATCACCATTATCTTCAACTCCCTGCCCCCAGGCTTCCCATCAAACCTTTTGAGTTGCTGTTGTCAAACTATCTCACACAGATAATTCTTTTCTTTTTTTGGTACTTTAGATGGAAGTTTACAGAACAAATAGTTTCTCATTAAACAGGTAGTACACATATTGTTTTATGACAATGGTTAACAACACCATAACATGTCAACACTGTCCCTTCTCAACCTTGGGTTCCCTATCACCAGCTTTCCTGTCCTTTCCTGCCTTCTAGTCCTTGTCCCTGGACTGCTGTGCCTCATTAGTCCCATTTTGTTTTATGGGGCTGTCCACTCCCCGGCTGAATGGTGAACCTCGAGAGTGACTTCACCACTGAGTTAAAAGAGTGTCCGGGGGCCATACTCTTGGGGTTTCTCCAGTCTCTGTCAGGCCAGTAAATCTGGTCTTTTTTTGTGAGTTAGAATTTTGTTCTACATCGTTCTCCAGCTCTGTCCAGGACCCTCTGTTGTGATACTAGTCAGAGCAGTCAGTGGACATGCTCTCTCTCTAAAAGGAGTTCATGAGCCTGCCCCTGCAGGAAGTAGAAGGGAGAGCACTACTAATTTATAAGTAAAATGTTTGGAAAAGCAATTATGTTTGCTGCTTTTGGGAAAAAAGATTAGTTCTCCTGGAGATGGAGGGGGTAGGGAGAAAAAATAAAGAACAGACGGGAAAGGAATGGAGAAGCACCTTTTCTAAAGAGTAAGGAACTGGCTAATTTCGAGGTCACTGTGTAAGCAAAGTGAAGAACTAGAATGGTTGGTCAAGGGAGCTGGACATAGGGCACATAACAGAACAGGAAGGACCCCTCCTTCTGTAGTAACCCATTGCCATCGAGTCGATTTCGACTCAGCAACCCTATAGGACAGAGTAGGACTGCCCCATAGGGTTTCCAAAGAGTGCCTGGTGGATTCAAACTGCCGGCCTTTTGGTTAGCAGCTGTAGCCCTTAACCACTATGCCGCCAGGGTTTCCCCTTCTGTAGTAACCGAGAGTGATCTGAAGAGCTTCTGAAATATTTAGTGAATGTTTTAGATTCCCTGTGGCTTATGTAACCTAGCCATACTCAGTTTCTTTGGACTTCAGGATGGGAGTCCCTCCTTTCAATACCCCCAATAATATGATCAATATACCCATCTTGAAATGCCGCTGGAAGTTCAGTCTGTTCTCAAAATATTTCTGAGGCCCTTCAAGAGGTCTCCGGCTATTTGAAGACTAAGCCCAGGCATCACCTCTCCAGACTTTCTTAACCACCACTATCAAACTAGAGTGAATTAGGGCCCCTGTAAAATGGTGGGAGTAGTGGTACCATCAGAACATGTATAACTTCAGGACCATCAGAACATGTATAACTTCAGGGGGGATAAAGCAAATCAAGATGAGCCCAAGGCTGACCCCTTTGAAGTGGAGGTCAGACATACTTCCACTCTCCAACCTTTTTAACCATTCTGACACCAGCCATCCCCTCATGGCCTCTCTACTTCTCTTCTGGGCTCAATAATGCATTACAATGGCCACACAGAACTCACAGACCATACAGTTAAGTGATTTGTTAAGGAACAGGCTGCAACTCAGGATCAGGATTAAGAAGCATGCAGGCAAAGTCTTCTTTCTTCAGTGCAGGACAGCTCTCTAAGCCCTCTCAACCATGCAGGCCTCCTCTCAGCCTCCTTAGGACAGGCTCTTCCTTCTGCTTCTTCCTGCTGTTTTTCCTGCGTCTTTCTGTCTCAAAAACCTCTGTGGGGCTGGCTGCTTATATATACAAACTCCTTGTCAATTTCAAGGCGTGGCATTCCCACTAGGGCCACGAACTGACCAATCCCCTCTTGGTAGTCCACACATACTTCATCTGCATAGTAGGCTACAACTCACCTCATTTGCATTGTCTATTGACTAATCCCTGCAAGGTGCATACCAATCACAGGGCAGACTACAGCCTAGGGCCAGACAAGAAGTCAAGTTGTTTACAGCTTACTCAGGAAATGTCAACCAACCTGGACAAAAGTAACAAACCCTCTAGGGTAGAAACTAAGGCAAAGGTAACTCCCTAGTGCTTAAGAGAAAAATCTCTCAAGCTGTTTTTCCAGAGAACCAAGGCAAAAGGCCACATAAAGGACTCATTTCACTACAGCCCCTTCCCTCTGCTGCTACAGACCTCATATAAAACTATAGCAATATAGGTTAGTGGTTAAGTGCAGAGCTCTGAAGCCAGATGGCCTGAGTTCAAATCTCAGCTCTTGCTTCTTTCTAGTTATATGGCCTTGGATGAGTTCCTTCATCTCTCCCTTATCAGTTTCCATATGTGTAAAATGGGAATAATAATCACACCTATCTCATAGGCTTGGTGTGATGATTAAAGAAATTAATATGTGCAAAGTTGCTGCTGAAGTGCCAGCTTGGAGGCAATACACTATAAGCATTCAGTATAATTGACTGGATGGCACACAACAACAACAATATGGCACTGTGTCCCCAGTAAGAATTCATGGGTCCAGGAAGTAAAGGGTGGAAGGGGAGTTCCTACTTACCGTTATTCTCAATGACTCACTGGGAGTCTTTGTGGTTCCCATTCCCACAATTCTGGGTTTTGTAGGATTTGAGATATTGGTCTCCAGAAGGGACTGTTATTGCCAGGGTCGCAGCTGTTAAACTACAATTTATGACTTTGGACTCCTTGTGTCAAGGAACCAACAGGTAAAAACAGTAGTCACCATCTTAGCAAGGATAATTAAAATTGATCAGCTGGAAAAAGTAGGATTATTATTACAAAATAGAGGCTGAGAGGAATAGGTGAGGAACCCATTTGTGTACAAGTCTTTTTGTAGATATACAGCTTTGTATATCCATGAAAAGACTTGTACACAAATGCTCATAGCAGCTTCATTCATAATGGCCAAAAACTGGAAACAACCCAAATGTCCATCAACAGGTGAATGGATAAACAGATTGTAGTATACCCATACATTAGTACTTGGCAATAAAAATGAATGAATTACTGATATTTGCAAAAACTTGGCTGAATCTCACAAGCATTATGTTAAGCAAAAGAAGTCAGACACAAAAGAGTATACGTACTGTATTTTTACGCAAATAACTCATGCCTTCTACGTTTGTTTGCCAACCACACCCTCCCACTGCGAGGTATTTTCACAAGTGTGCTTGCTAATTTTTTTAACAGCAACATGCAAAAAAAAATTGGCATAGTGGCACATAACTTAAAAAATAAATATTATCTAGTTTTAACTAAACAAACCACAAAATAGTTAGGTGTCTTTACAAGTTTCCTTCAAAGAAGCTGTAGTTTGAAGATAAAATTATGTGCAAGAACACTCCTAAAACAAACTTTCCAGCTCAGCTTGCTATCTGGCCCTGGGTGCCTCCCTCCCTTCCTGGGACTCTATTTTCATGTCTATTAAATGCGGAGGTTAAACCAGATCAGTAGTCTTTTGGACTGTTGGAGATCGCAAGCAGGTGGGGAGTAGTTTTATATACTGGGGTTCTGAAAAGAATTTGTATGAGCAAGAAATTCTGTAGCTTTATAAAATAGCTGAAATCCATGAATGGGATGACCTGGAAAGCTGCAACATTCTCCTACATCTTCAGTTGTTTTACGTATTCTTTGTTACCTTATACCAAATGTTACATAATAGCTTAGATAACCAGTCTACAAAGAACAATAACACTTGGCAATTCCCTGAAGACTTTAGGGCAAGAGTTCTTATCCTCCTTTCAGCCAAGTCAGGCTCTAAAGTCAAACTATTTGGCTCAACTTTGGCACCAGCAAATAAAAGCTGGTGTTTTTAAAGACAGGAGCTATCAAGGCATGTTGTTTATGCTCATGGAAATAATCCAGAAGAGAAGAGAAATTAACGATATAGAAGAAAGTGGGACAGGAGCTCAGTGCCCAGGGGAGGGGTTGGCCTTTGATAGGAGCAGGGACAGTCCCCAATTGTAGGAAGAAGAAAGGCAGGGGAAATGGGGTTCTGATGCTGGTGGTGAAGTTGGTGATGAGAAGATGAATAAGTCTCTTCTTCAGCTTCTATCTCTCTACGAAATTAGCTGAGAGTGACAAAGGTACAGGTGATATTCAGGTTTGAGAGAAAGAAGGTGTGAAAGAGAAACCCTAGGAAAACAGAGGAGTGAGTTGACTAGAAAAATACAGTAGAATTGCCAGGCAGCACTGAGCACTCACTTGATATTTGTAGTCATAAATATAAAGTGAGAGACTAGTTTGCATGGTTTGGGTGTTTTTCTCCAGCTCACGTGCAATTTTTTGGGTACAGGCAGGAATCAACGGGTTAACAGGGATTGGGGTTTTACCAGGAGTCCCTGTGTGGCACAAACGGTTAAGTGCGTGGCTACTAACCAAAAAGTTGTCAGTTCATAAGCACCTTGGAAGAAAGGCCTTGTGAGCTACTTCCCAAGGATCACAGCCATTGAAAGCCCTATGGAGCACAGTTCTACTCTGACACACATGGAGTCATCATGAGTCAGAATTGATTGAATGCTGAATGGCAACTGTTTTTTGTTTTTTAATTGGGGTTTTACTGGGTATCTTAGTTATCTAGTGCTGCTGTAACAGAAATAACACAAGTGGATGCCTTTAACAAACAGAAATTTATTCTCTCACAGTTTAGGAGGCTCTAAGTCCAAATTTAGGGCATCAGCTCCAGGGGAAGGCTTTCTCTGTCTGGGGAAGGTCCTTGTCATCAATCTTCCCCTAGTCTGGGAGCTTCTCAGCACAGGAATCCTGGGCCCAAAGGATGCACTCTGCTCCCGGTGCTGCTTTCTTGGTGTTATGAGGTCCCCACATCTCTCTGCTCAGTTCTCTCTTATATCTCAAAACAGATTATCTCAAATACAACCTAATCCTACAGACTAAGTCCTGCCTCATTAACATAACTGCCTCTAATCCTGCCTCACTAACATCATAAAGGTTAGGATTTACAACATACAGGATAATCACGAGATCACAAAATGGAGGACAACCACACAATACTGGGAATCATGGCCTAGCCAAGCTGATGTACAATTCTGGGGGACACAATTCTATCTATAACACCAGGGTAGTACAACCCAGGAGAGAGGGAGCAATGGAGTTGAGGACGAGGCTGTATGCAAGGAAGTGGTGATGGACCTTGGAGTCTGTCTTAGTCATCTAGTGCTGGTATAACAGAAATACCAGAAGTGGATGGCTTTAACAAAGAAATTTATTTTTTCACAGTAAAGTAAGCTAGAAGTCCAAATTCAGGGCATCAGCTCCAGGGGAAGGCTTTCTCTCTCTGTTGGCCTTCTCATCAGTGTTCCCCTGGACTAGGAGCTTCTCCGAGCAAGGACCCCAGGTCCAAAGGACGTGCTCTGCTCCTGGCACTGCTTTCTTGGTGGTATGAGGTCCCCACCCCACCCTCATCTCTCTGCTCGCTTCTCTCTTTTATATATATCAAGAGATTGCCTGAGGACACAATCCAATCTTGTAGATTGAGTCCTGCCTTACTAACACAACTCCTGCCCATCCTCCTTCATTAACATCATAGAGGCAGGATTTACAGCATATAGGAAAATCACACAATACTAGGAATCATGGCCCAGCCAAATTGATACACACATTTTTGGGGGGACGTAATTCAATCCATGACAGAGTCTAACCTGAATAAGGAAGGAAATGAAGATTTCAGTTTGACTTTCTAATTGTTACCTGGTCATGCTGCAAGTGAAGTAGGCAGTTAATGAAACTTGGGGGGTTTTTTGTTTGTTGTTTTCTTGTTTATGTGTTTTGTTTCAAATGGTCTCTGACTACGGGGTCAGTGACACTTATAAAATAAGTAGATTCCTTTAAACAAGCTGACAACAACCTTTTGTCCTGGGCCTGTTGTTACCCTTTGGAATTATATAATAACTGATAGTCAGTTTGGCTGTTATAAAACTAATCTGATTAAGATTAAGACACGAATGAATCATGAACTACGTAAAACTAACCTAAAATTCAATTTTACAAATACCATGCACTTTGCTGGCTTAAGAATTCCTTGAAAACATAGGAACTGTCTTATCTTTTATCTCCTAAGCCTTATTTAGCATCAGAAAGTCTTATACAGTGTCTCAAAGTCTCAGCCTCTTCATCTGTATAATGGATAGAGTTATAGTATCTACCTTATAGAAGTGAAGATTAAATGAGATAATGCAGATAAAGTGTTCAGCACAGTATCTGGCACATAGTTCTTAATCAATGTTAGCTTTTATTATCATTGATTTCTACATAACTCAATTATCCTACAAGCATGTAATAAAATATATCCTTCTAACTTATCCACAAAATACTTCCATTCTTCCTTTTTCCTCTCAACTCTTCATTTTGTTGAGGATTACAGTGTACCTGATTGATCTCCCTTGAGGATAGAGTTGGCCAATGAAGTATTAGTAGAAATTGTTGGAGTGAGTTTAACAAAAGCTTCTTGGGGCGGGGGGGAGGTGGCTGACTCAGCTAGCATGTGCCTTTTGCACTTTGTCCTACCCTTTCCTCTTGAGTGGGATGTAGACAAGATGCTTGCAGCTCCACCAGCCATCTTGTGACCATGTGGCAACTTAAGTATAGAAGCCAGTATTGAGGATAGTGGAGTAGAAAGAGAGAAGAGGCCTGGGTGCCTATGCTATCCTAGAGCTGCCATCCCGGTCCTGGACTGCCTATTTCTGATTTCTTATTATTAAATAAGTAAATAGTAAATAAAACCCCTCATTTGTCCAGGCCACTCTGTAAACCTCAGTTTTCTCACCTATCAAATAGAGAGAATAATGGTAACTGACCTCATAGGTTTGGTGTGAAGATTAAAGGAGTTAAGGTATGTAAAGCACTTAGAACAGTGCCTCATGTGTAAGTTCTCAATAAAGGTTAGCTATCATTATCATGATCTTGATCATCATTTCAGGTTTTTGTTATTGGCAACTTGATTCAGTTCATAATTAATACAGCAACTATTATAAACTGTATTTATTAAGATTATTCATGGCCAAACCCATTGCCATTGAGTCAATTCCGACTTACAGAGACCCTACAGGACAGAGTAGAACTGCCCCATAAGGCTTCCAAGGCTGTAAATCTTTATGGAAGCAAACTGACACATCTTTATCCTGCAGAGCAGCTAGTAGGTTCCAACAACCAACCTTCTGGTTAGCAGCCAAGTGCTTAACCACTTTGCCACCAGGGTTCCTTATTCATGGGCCAGGGAAGATATTACTGATAACATATGTGATGGGGAAAAAAGCACATGAAAAACTATATACAGTATGATCCCAATTTAACAATTATAGACATGCATAGAAAATACATCAAAGTTTTAACAATAATTGTTCTGAGTGGCAGGCTCACAGGTGATTTTTGTTTTCTTTATTTTTATTTACAAAATGTTAACAATAAATGCAGGAAATTTACTATAACCAGGGAAAATGTTATTTTAAAACCTTAAAATAAGGCTAAGATGTGAGGCGGGGCCAAGATGGCAGAGTAGTCAGACTCTTCCTGTGGTCCCTCTTACAACAAAGACCCAAAAAAACAAGCAAATCGATTGTATATGACAATCTAGAAGCCCTGAACATCAAAGGCAAAGTTGAAGAATCAGACTGAGTGGTGGGAGTAGGGAGAGACGGTGCAGAAGCAGCGAGGAGTTGCCTGACCTGACCTGGTGGGAGCCTGAGCCTGTCAGGCCAGGTCAGCTCCTGTGCATGGTGAGGCAAGCAGTGGCACTTGGGAGGCGTTTTCTACATCAGGAGAGGCCCAGCAGCAGAGAGTCTACTAGGCCATCCAGAACCAGTGAAAAGCAGCACTCAAGTGGCTAAAGATAAGTACTTGCATCTGGCCTATTGCAAGGATTGAAAAAAAAAAAAAAAAACCCATTTAGGAAAAATCTCTCTCCCATTTACCTCTCCTCTCTCCCATTTACCTCTCCTCTCTCCCATTCACCTCTCCCCTTCCTCACTCTTCAGTGGGTCCCAGGCAGGGTTCAGGGATTGCCGAGTCCCCTGGGCTGGAAGTAGGACCCATCATGCACCCTGAGCCATTCTCCTAGCCTTGGAGAAGGAACAAATTAACAAACAGGGGAAAAAGAAGCTGCTGGCTCCCCTAAGCCAGGAACTTAGGGTTGGCATAGCTCCTTTGCCTAGGCACAGGAATAAGGGGTCCATGGACTTTGAATGCCTTTCACCCGTGCATAGACTTGTGTAAGCCCATTTCAACAGCGTACGGCCTCACTACCACAGTACAACAGGGTATATAACTGAAGTCTAACTTCACCTGTTTCAGCTGTGAAGTGGCAGGTTTGTGACATATGACATTGCTCTGCCTAATAAGCAGGTTCCTCAACTGCTCCACCAGGGACCTGAGGATTGGTGGCTCCATCCACGCCCCCAGCCACCCGCAACAGGGGTCTAGGAATAAATGGTGCCCCCTAGTCCTTACAGTCAACAGCATTGGGTGCTCATAGTCCAGCTGCAAAACCCACCTACCTACTCACTTTAGGGAACAGGGACACGCTTTCCTTCCAGACACTCAGGGGCAGCCGTCAACCCCCTGCCTTGCTCAGCACGTGACCCCCTACTGCAGCCAGATACCTGTGCCTACACCAATCACCCATGCCTGTCTAGAACTGTAGGTGAGAGCCTGCACCACACACTCGGTGACCGACTACCTGACACCTGAGCTGAATCCATACAAGAAAAGTTAATGGACTCCTGGGCTTACATATTTAGTAACAGATCTAATCACCTGGTGACAAGAGGTTAGCACTTCAAAAGTGCCAATAATCAAACTAGCTCACACGACCAGCCTATTTGGGCATATCAAAACAAAACAAAACAAGAAGCTAGGACACAGTAAGCAAATATAAAATAAATAAATTATAATAACTTACTGACAGCTAGGAGACAACAGTCAATATCAAATCACATAAAGAGGCAGACCATGATGGCTTCAGCAAGCTCCCAAAATAAAAAAGCAATAAATTTTCCGGAGGAAGAGAATTTATTGGAATTACTGGAGGAAGAATACAAAAGATTAAAATACAGAACTCTTCAAGATATTAGGAAGGAACAAAATGCAGAGATAGCAAAAGAACACACAGACAAAGCAGTAGAGGAACTTAAGAAGGTTATTCAAGAGCATAATGACAAATTCAATAGGCTGCAAGAATCCATAGAGAGACAGCAATCAGAAATCCAGAAAATTAACAATAACATTTCAGAATTAGACAACTCAGTAGGAAGTCATAGGAGCAGAATTGAGGCAGTAGAAGTCAGAATTAGTGAGATTGAAGATAAAGCCCTTGAAACCAACTTATTTGAGGAAAAATCAGATAAAAGAATTTTAAAAAATGAAGAAACTCTAAGAATTATGTGGGACTCTATCAAGAGAAATAACCTATGAGTGACTGAAGTACCAGAACAGAAGAGGGTAACAGAAAATACGGAGAAAATTGCTGAAGATTTGTTGACAGAAAACTTCCCTGATATCATGAAAGATTAGAAGATATCTATCCAAGATGCTCATCGAAACCCACATAAGGTAGATACCAAAAGAAAGTCACCAAGACATATTCTAATCAAATTTGCCAAAACCAAAGATAAAGAGAGAATTTTAAGAGCAGCTAGGGATAAAAGAAAAGTCATCTACAAAGGAGAGTCAATAAGACTAAGCTCAGACTACTCAGCAGAAACCACGCAGGCAAGAAGGCAATGAGATGACATATATAAAGCCTTGAAGGAAAAAACTGCCATCCAAGAATTATATTATCCAGCAAAACTGTCTCTCAAATATGATGGCAAAATTAGAGCACTTCCAGATAAGCAGAAGTTTAGGGAATTTGCAAAAATCAAACCAAAATTACAAGAAATACTAAAAGGAGTCCTCCGGTTAGAAAATCAATAACATCAGATAACAATGCAAGACTAGAACACAGGACAGAGCAACCAGATATCAACTCAGATAGGGAAGTCACAAAAATAAATCAAAGCTAAAACACTGAAAATAGGGAAACAGATGTCAATATGTAATATGTAACAACATTAAAACGAAAAAGAGGGACTAAAAAATGTAGACATAGATTTTTCATATGAAGAGGAAGTCAAGGCAATATAAAGAAACAAGACTGTTTTAACCTTAGAAAACTAGGGGTAAATATTAAGGTAACCACAAAGTAAACTAACGATCCAACACATCAAAATAAAAAACAAGAAAAATATAAAGACTAAGCAAATACAAAATCAACAGCAATCAAAAAGATGAAAAGAAAATGCATAAAGAAAAACAACTTACACAGAAAATTAACTGGAACAAAGAAATTGTCAACGATACGCAAAAACAAATTAAAATGCCAGCACTAAACTCATACCTATCAACAATTACGCTGAATGTAAATGGACAAAATACACCAATAAAGAGACAGAGAGTGGCAGATTGGATACAAAAACATGATCTGTCTATGCTGTCTACAAGAGACACTTAGACTTAAAGATACAAACAAACTAAAACTCAAAAGATGGAAAAAAACATATCAAGAAAACAACATTCAAAAAAGACCATGAGTGGCAGTATTAATCTCTGACAAAATAGACTTTAAAGTAAAATCCACCACAAAGGGTAAGGAAGGACACTATATAATGATTAAAGGATCAGTACACCATAACTATAATAAATACTTACACACCCAACGACAGGGCTCCAAAATACATAAAACAAACTCTAACAGCATTGGAAAGAGAGATAGATAGCTCCACGATAATAGTAGCAGACTTCAACACTCCACTTTCGGTGAAGGACAGAACATCCAGAAAGAAGCTCAGTAAAGACACAGAAGATCTAAATGCTACA
>NW_004443984.1:5781214-5782906 GCF_000243295.1 Trichechus manatus latirostris
ACACTCCACCCAACAGCAGCCAAGTATACTTTCTTTTCCAATGCACATGGAACATTCTCCAGAATAGACCACATATTAGGCCATAAAGCAAGCCTTAACAGAATCCAAAGCATCAAAATATTACAAAGCATCTTTTCTGACATTAAAGCCATAAAAGTAGAAATCAGTAACAGAAAAAGCAAGGAAAAAAAATCATACACATGGAAACTGAACAACACCTTGCTCAAAAACTACTGGGTTATAGAAGAACTTAAGGATGGAATAAAGAAATTCATAGAAGCAAACGAGAATGAAAACACATCCTACCGGAACCTTTGGGACACAGCAAAAGCAGTGCTCAGAGGTCAGTTTATAGCAATAAATGCACACATCCGGAAAGAAGAAAGGGCCAAAATCAAAACATTAAACCTACAACTTGCACAAGTGGAAACAGAGCAGCAAAAGAAGCCCTTGGGCGACAAAAGAAAGGAAATAATACGAACTAGAACAGCATTAAATGAAATACAGAATAGAAAAACAATTGACAGAGTTAAAAAGACCAAAAGCTAATTCTTTAAAAAGATCAACAAGATCAATAAACCATTGGCCAAGCTGACAAAAGAAAAACGGGAGAGGAAGCAAATAACCCATATAAAAAATGAGATGGGTGATATCACAGCAGACCCAACTGAAATTAAAAGAATTGTAACAGAATACTATAAAAAATTGTACTCTAAAAAATTTGAAAATCTACAGGAAATGGACAAATTTCTAGAAACTCACTACCTACCTAAACTAACACAATCAGAGGTGGAACAACTAAACAAACCTATAACAGAAGAAGAGATTGAAAACGTAATTTAAAAACTCCCAACAAAAAAAAACCCTGGCCTGGACGGTTTCACTGGAGAATTCTACCAAACTTTCAGAGAAGAGTTAACACCACTATTAAAGGTATTTCAGAGCATACAAAAGGATGGAATACTTCGAAACTCATTCTATGAGGCCAGCATAACTCTGATACCAAAACCAGGTAAAGACACCACAAGGAAGAAAATTACAGACCAATATCCCTCATGAACATTGACACAAAAATCCTCAACAAAATTCTAGCCAATAGAATTCAACAACATATTAAAAAAATAATTCACCATGATCAAGTGGGATTTATACCAGGTATGCAAGATGGTTCAACATTAGAAAAGCAATCAATGTAATCCATCACATAAATAAAACAAAATTCAAGAACCACATGATCTTGATCAATTGATGCAGAAAAGGCATTTAACAAAGTTCAACCCCATTCATGGTAAAAAAAAACAAAAAACAAAAAAAAACCTCTCAGCAAAATAGGAATAGAAGGGAAAGTCCTCAACATAATTAAGGGCGTTTATACAAAGCCAACAGCCAAAATCATCCTAAATGGAGAAAGTTTGAAAGCATTCCCCTTGAGAACAGGAACCAGACAAGGATTCCCTTTATCACCACTCTTTTTCTTTTTTTTTTTTTATTGTACTTCAGGTGAAGGCTTACAGAAAAAATCGTTTCTCATGAAACAGTAGTACACATATTGTTTTATGACATTGGTTAACAACCCCACAACATGTCAACCCTCTAACTTCTTAACCTTTTTTTTTTTTTTGATGAAAATACACATAGCCAAAGATACACCATTTCACAAATTTCTACATGCACAGTTCAGTGACATTGACT
>NW_004443984.1:5785194-5814787 GCF_000243295.1 Trichechus manatus latirostris
CTACAAGATACTGCAAAACCTCAACAACAAAAAGACAAACAACCTATTTAAAAAATGGGAGAAGGATATGAACAGGCACTTCGTCAAAGAAGACATTCAGACAGCTAACAGACATGAGAAAATGCTCACGATCATTAGCCATTAGAGAAATGCAAATCAGAACTTCAATGAGATATCATCTCACTCCAACAAGGCTAGCATTAAGCCAAAAAACACAAAATAATAAATGTTAGAGAGGATGTGGAGAGACTGGAACACTTATACACCGTTGATGAGAATGTAAAATGGTACAGCTGCTTTGGAAATCAATTTGGCGCTTCCTTAAAAAGCTAGAAATAGAAGTACCATACGATCCAGCAATCCCACTCCTTGGAATATATCCTAGAGAAAGAACAGCTGTCACACGAATAGATATATGCACACCCATGTTCGCTGCAACACTCTTCATGATAGCAAAAAGATGTGAACAACCTAGGTGTCTATCAACGGACGAACGGATAAATAAATTATAGTATATTCACACAATGGAATACTACACAAGGATAAAGAACAAGGATGAATCTGTGAAACATCTTATAACATGGAGGAATCTGGAAGGTATTATGCTGAGTGAACTTAGTCACAAAAGGTCAAATATTATATAAGACCACTATTATAAGAACCCAAGAAAAGGTTTAAACACAGAAGAAAACATTCCTTGACGGCTACAAGGGTGGGGAGGGAGGAAGAGGGGTATTCACTAACTAGAAAGTAAACAAGAATTATCTTAGGTGAACAGAAGGACAGCACACACTACAGGGGAAGTCAGCACAACTGGACTAAACCAAAGCTAAGAAGTTTCCTGAATACAACCAAACACTTTGAGGGACAGAGTAGCAGGGCTGGGGGACTGGGGACCATGCTTTCAAGGGACATCTAGTTCAATTGGCATAACAAAGTTTATTAAGGGAATGTTCTGCATCCCACTTTGGTGAGTGGCGTCTGGGGTCTTAAAAGCTAGCAAGCAGCCATCTAAGATGCATCAATTGGTCCCAACTCATCTGGAGTAAAGGAGAATGAAGAACACCTAGTACACAAGGAAAGTATTAGCCCAAGAGACAGAAAGGGCCACATAAACCAGAGACTCCATCAGCCTGAGACCAGAAGAACTAGATGATGCCTGGCTATCACAGTGACCGCCCTGACAGGGAACATATCAGAGAGTCCCTGAAAGAGCAGGAGAAAAGCAGGGTGCAGAACTCAAATTCTAGTAAAAAGACCATACTTAATGGTTTGATTGAGACTGGAGGGACCCTGGAAGACATGGCCCCCAGGCTCTCTGTTAGCCCAAAACTAAAATCATTCCTGAGGCCAACTCTTCAGACAAAGATTAGACTGGACTATGGGACATAAAATGATATTCGTGAAGAGTGCTTTTAGCTCAAGTTGATACATGAGACTAAATGGGCAGCGCCTGTCTAGAGGGGAGATGAGAAGGCAGAGAGGGTTAGGAGCTGGTTGAATGGACATGGGAAATCCGGGGTGGAAAGGAAGAGTTCTGTCACAGTATAGGGAGAGCAACTAGGGTCACATAACAATGTATGTATAAAGTTTTGTATGAGAAACTAACTTGAATTGTAAACTTTCACTTAAAGCATAACAATAAATAAATAAAAATAAGACTAAGATGTAACAAGTGATTTCACCTTAAGCAGATTCCAGGTAGCAATCTATATGCTAGAATACACCATCTAAGGAACATGATGAACAAAAGTGTGCATTAGCTGTTAATTCGCCCACAGAGCAGAACTAGTGGGAGCCAGAGGTTAAAAGGAGAGCCTTACCTAGGTAAATTGATAATGTGCGGATATATGGGTGTGTGCCCAAAAGTTTCCAACCCACAAGTAAGGAACAGAATAGTTCAATAGGAACACTGAGTCCTCCTCAGCCTGGGGAACTTGGCTTGTTGCCTACTCACCAGAGTGAGAAGACTTATAGGAAATAGCAGGCATGTCTTACTAAACAAATTTAAAGAACATGCTTATAATTGATTGTTTGCCTACGCAGACAAAAACATGGTGCTGAGTACTGTCCATAACAATTGTCTGAATTAAATAGTTGTACCAATAAAATTAATCTTCTTGTATTGACTCAAGGTTTTGGTTCTGCTTATGGGAATAGACTCATAATTCCCACTGATATCACACACAGAAGTTGTTCCCATGAGTTTCCTTCCAGCAAGCAGCATGGTTCACTGAGCTGTGGTGTCTGTTCCATTACCCCCAAATCAAGAAAAAATTGTTTCAATGCTTCCTTTGGCAGCACATTTACTAAAATTGGAACGATACAGAGATCAGCATAGCCCATGCACAAGGATGACACAAAAATTCATGAAATGTTCCACATTTTTGCATATTCCCAACAATAACAATAAAATAAAATAAATAATTAAAAAAACAAAAACCTGTTTCAGCATCAAGGAAATTCAGAGTTATATAGTTGACATTTGGGTCTTACTTGTGCAGCTCTGAAAATAGTAGCCAGGTGTCTTAGTTATCTAGTGCTGCCGACAGAAATACTACAGTTGGGTGGCTTTAAGAAACAGAGCTTTATTCCCTCACAGTCTAGGAGGCTAGAAGTCCAAATTCAAGGTACCAGCTCCAGGGGAAGGCTTTCACTCTCTGTTAGCTCTGTGGGAAGGTCCTTGTCATCAATTTTCCTCTGGTCTAGGAGCTTCTCAGGAAGGGACCCTGGCTCCTAAGGACAAGCACCGCTCCCAGCACTTCTTTCTTGATGGCATGAGGTTCCTCTCCTCTCTGCTCAATTCTCCCTTTTATATGGCAAAAGAGATTATCTTGAGATACAACCTAATCCTGTAGATTGAGTTCTGCCTCATTAACATAACTACCTCTAATCCTGCCTCTACTAACATCATAAAAGTTAGGATTTATAACACACAGGATAATCACATGAGATCACAAAATGGTGGACAACCACACAAGACTGGGAATCACGGCCTAGCCAAGTTGACACACATTTTGGGGAGACACAATTCAATCCATAACACCAGGGAAAGCGATTTTATTTCTTCAAGGACGGGTACAGTGACAATGGACTGTTTTCAGAGATTAACATTTGAGCCTTCAAAAAAAAAAAAATTACCAAGTCGGGTATAGTATTCAGAGTGAACTGCAGCACTCTTCCTACACTGGGCAGTACTTTTGTGAAGTAGTGTTCTACTTCCAAAATTCCTCAGTGTTTCTTTCCATCCTTCTCCCTCCAGCAGATTTGTACTTTGGTAAATTGCTCAGCTGCAGCAACAGCTACCTAAAAGGTGCTCACCTTCTCTACTTTTCCCAGCGTCATCTTTTTCGAACAATTAAGCACCTAACTACTAACTGGTTCGAACCCACTCAGAGGCGCCTCGGAAGACAAGCCTGGTGATCTGCTTCTGAAAGGTCACAGCCTTGAAAACCCTATGGAGCTGTTCTCTGCCCACGTGGGGTCGCCATGAGTTGGAATCAACTAGTTGGCACCTAACAACAAGGAAGAGATGCTCTGAGATGTTAGGGCACAAAAAGGTCACTTTGTGTATGAGAGAGAGTAATCCCAATGAGTAAATATTTGTACCTCACTTGCTCCTATTATTTCTCAAGGCATTATGAGTGTCATGGATCGAATTGTGTCCCCCAAAAATATGTGTATCAATTTGGCTAGGCCATGATTCCCAGTACTGTGTGATTGTCCACCGTTTTGTCATCTGATGTGATTTTCCTGTGTGTTGTGAATCTTACCTCTATGATGTTAATGAGCTGGGATAGGCAGCAGTTATGTTAATGATTGGATTGTGTCTTGAGCCAAATTCTTTTGAGATATAAAAGAGAGAAGCGAGCAGAGAGACAGGGGGACCTCATACCACCAAGAAAGCAGTGCTGGGAGCAGAGCACGTCCTTTGGACCTGGGGTTCCTGCACTGAGAAGCTCCTAGTCCAAGGAAAGATTGATGACAAGGACCTTCCTCCAGAGCCAACACAGAAAGCCTTCCCCTGGAGCTGATGCCCTGAATTTGGACTTATAGCCTACTAAACTTCTGTTTATTAAAGCCATCCTCTTGTGGTATTTCTGTTACAGCAGCACTAGATGACTAAGACAATGAGTAATAATAATAATTGCTAACATTCAGGGCCAGCTTCGTGGACATGCAACCTGTGCAATTGTACAGGACCTTGCGCTCAGAGGACTCTGAGCTTGGCTTGGTATTCTGCTGTCACCATTTAGAAATTCTTAATCTTTTTTACAAAAGGTCCCTGCATTTTCATTTTGCACTGGGCCTGGCAAATTATGTAGCAGTCCTATTAATATTTACAGAGCACTTACTAGGTGCCAGAAACCCTGGTGGCGTAGTGGTTAAGTGCTACAGCTGCTAACCAAAAGGTTGGCAGTTTGAATCCATCAGACATTCCTTGGAAACTCTATGGGGCAGTTCTACTCTGTCCTATAGGGTCGCTAAGAGTTGGAATCGACTAGATGGCAATGGGTTTTGATTTTTTTTACTAGGTGCCAGGCTCTGTTCTAAGCCTTTACCTGTATTAAACTCCAGTGGCTAGAGTACCACCAGATTGTGTAAATTTTCCCCATTAACCAGTTGCTGTCGAGTCCCTTCTGATTCATGGGGACCCCATGTTTGTCAGAGTAGAACTGTGCTCCATAGGGTTTTCAGTAGCTGATTTTTTGGAAGTAGGTTGCCAGGACTTTTTTCTGAGATACCTCTGAGTGAACTCAAACTTTCAACCTTTCAGTTAGCAGCCAAGCTCATTCACACTTTTCACCACCCCAGGACTACAAATTTCCGCCATTACTGAAGGTAATTTGCAGGTGTCTGTTTTCTTGCCCCTAAAAAGTGCTTAACCTGGGGGAGGGGTAAGACACTCACTCAGCAAAGATTTCCCAGACAACTCTGTTTAAAGAAATTTTTTAAATCACGTTACTGTTTTTTCATATCACATTCTACAATCTATAATTACCTTAGTTGTTTACTTGCTTATTTTCTGTAAGCCCTCCCCCCTTTCTAGAACATAAGGCCCATGTTTTGCATCACAATGTCTGACACATAATAGGTAATCAACAAATACGTTTTAATAAATTAAGTGTCCAAAATTTCTTGGAAAATATAAATGTAGAAACAATAGCTCTGCTACAGAGTGCAGCAGGCTATCACCACTTGTGTCAAATCACTTAATTGCTTTGGACGCTGATGGATGCA
Organism: Trichechus manatus latirostris; assembly: GCF_000243295.1. Lineage (NCBI taxonomy): Eukaryota > Metazoa > Chordata > Mammalia > Sirenia > Trichechidae > Trichechus > Trichechus manatus. Next base: position 5,790,436 of record NW_004443984.1, read on the forward strand.
AAAATAATCCTTTTATGGCCTTTTATAAAAATAAATGCTCATTTATTTAAATAGTACTTGAGTCTCTGCTAACAAGCCCTGGTGGTGCAGTGTTCAGCTGCTGACCAAAAGGTCAGGGCGGTTCACTCACCAGCCACTCCTTGGAAACCCTATGGGGCAGTTCTGCTCTGTCCTATAGGGTCACTATGAGTCTGAATCTACTTGACGGCAATGGGTTTGTTTTTTTGGTTTTAGTCCTTGCTACTGATTGGCACTGTGCTACATGTCAGTGGCATTCTAACAGGAGGTGTCTCATCTCCAGAAGTTCCGTCTGATAGAGCCAGGAATGGTTCTCTAAGTAAGTATGGATGGGAGGACTTTTCAAGGGCATCTACAAGGTCAAAACCATACAAATATATTATTTGCCTTTTTCATGCTCATTCTCTCATAAATGTAGAATGGAGTTTACAGAGGCTACATAATGTGATGAAGGGTAGTGGGACGTGTGCTTGTGTTTTAAAAACGTCTCGCTTTTAATTTCTAATTCAGTAAATATTAATAGATATAACCCACATAAATATAATTTAAGAATGGACAGAGATTCTGAGACTGGTACATGCCTACCCAGGAAGCCCTCAGCAAGAGATCACAGTGTAGATGACAGGGAGACTAAAATGTGGCAAGATTGGGAAAGACCTTTGCCAACAGGTAACAGCCTAGATAAGTGGAGGAGCAAGGACATCCCAAAACTGAGAAGGGTGTGGGCGAGGGGCAGCCTGGGCAAAAGCGCTCAAAGAGTGTGCAGCACATGATGAAAGCTCTGGAGACAGACCCATCTCTATGCAAGGGGACACCCTTCCTTTTCCCGCACAATACACCACAAATCAAAACCCTTTGCAATAGAGTTGATTCTGACTCATAATGACCCTGTAGGACACGGTAGAACTGCCCCCAGAGTTTCCCAGGCTGTAATCTCTAGGGAAGAAGAGTGACACATCTATCTCCCACGGAGAGTGGCTGGTGGGTTCGAACTGCCAACGTTTCGGTTAGCAGCCAAGCACTAAACCACTGCGCCGCCAGGACTCCCACACCCAATACAAGAGACTGTAAATTCTTCCCATGCTGGTCAGGAATCTAATAAAAGCCAGGGCGTAACAGGAAATTTTATGGCTGCATCCCCTAATTATATATGTTTTTTTTAAAAAAAAAATTCGTCCAGCTGTTGTTGCCTTGGAGTCAGTTCCGACTCATAGTGACCCTATGAACAACAGAAAGAAACACTGTCCGGTCCTGCGCCATCCTCACAAACGTTATGCTTGAGCCCATTGTTGCAGCCACTATGTCGATCCATCTTGTTGAGGGTATTCCTATTTTTCGCTGGCCCTGTACTTTACCAAGCATGATGTCCTTCTCCAGGGATTGATCCCTCCTGATAACATGTTTTTGTTTCTAAGGACCACGCTGGCTTGGAATAGAGAGTAAAACATCTGCTTCCAGGCTTGCGGCCTGTACAAGACAGAAAAGAGCGGGAAAAAAAAGCAAAAAACAAAGAAAGAGCGGGTTGGACGGAAAAAGGAAGAGGCGGCTCGAGAAGCCAATGGATGAGACCGAGGCTGCAGGGCGAACCCCAGCCGTCCGCATGCGCAGGCGCAAGCCTCGTGATCTCGCGGGAAAGAACCGTTGCCAGTGTCGGCGCTGGACGGAGGTAGGGCGGGGTAGAGGCGGGAGTGAAGTCTCGCGAGAGGAGGCGGTTGCCGTAGCGGATCCGTTTGGCTGTGTGTGTGTCTGAGGATCGTCCGTAGGAACCGCGGACGGTTTGCGGAGTCCGTTAGAGCCCCTGGCTGAGATTCACACCGCCGACATGTCCCGCTACCTGCGCCCCCCCAACACGTCTCTGTTCGTGAGGAACGTGGCTGACGACACCAGGTATGTACAGGGGAGGTAGCCGGGTATATGCTGGGAGGCCGCAGGAGCGTGGAGAGGACCGGAGCGGCGGCGGCGGCGCTAGGCCGGGGGAGGGGAAGGGATGAAGATGGCGGGTCCCACGCCGCCTTTGGCGCCCGAACTAGGCCGCGCCGCCGGCCTCAGCTGCCGCTTGGGAACGAGAGAGGCGCCTCGGGCCCACACACGGCTACCGCGCGGAGCGCGGGCCGCGTGGCGGCGTTTTCGTTTCCCCCGCCCCCTCCGCAGTTAGGGGGCCCCTTCTTCCCCGCTTCCTCTCCGCGCTTGCAGCCACCGCCGCGGCCTTGGCGCGCCCGAACGTTCGCGCCCCTTTGAAGTTCACGGGTTTTGGGGATGCGCTCCTCTTCGGCCAAGAGATTGTTTTTCTTTACAAAAACAATAAAATCGTTTTGCGCTGGAATAACAGGATGGAGGGAGGGAATTGTGGCAAAGCATTTGTTATTTTTTTTAATACGTTTGCGGTTTTTAATCTGTTGGGGATGTTTGGAGAAAGGGAATGTTGAGATTTGGGAATTAAATTTTCCCGTTTAAATCGTGCGAAGTAGTTCTTCCCGTTTCTCTTAAATTCTGGTCGTTTGAGAAGGGGGGTTTGGGAAACCTCTGCCGTAAGGACGTTGATAGCTAAATTAGATCAATCCAGTCCGTACCTTAAATAGGCTTTGTACCCACCAATTCCCTTAATTGCTTCGAATTGCCTTCACAATATTTTGGAAAATATCACAAAATGAGACGTCATATTTCACAGATGATCAATCTGTGTTGGTTTGTTGTAGCTGTGTGTGGTTACGCGGTTTTTTGTTCTAACTTTAAGTGGGAAAGAAAGCAATAGTAATTATTTTAGTGTCTAGAAAAATTTCTCCTTCGTGATTTTTTACATTTATTATTTAAGGAGTTACCTTTGTGGCTTTTATTTTTTCAAATCATATCCGCCTATTGTCTCACCCTGTCTATAAAATTTTGGAACAAGATAAACGTATATTTTTCACAGTTACAGAGTTGATTTGATGCTGCAAAAGAAAAACATTAGCAGTAGAGACTTATCTACAACCTATTTCCATGAAAAATGAACTATGTCAAAAAAAAATGATAAATTATGATCGAGTTTCTATGACTGTTGTTTTCCTGACTGCTAGACATATTAATGTAAAATGGTGAAAGATTTTATTATAAACTGCGTTTCATCTTCCAAATTCTTGGATCCTATAGCTTTCATTTGAGGAGCCCTTGCGGCACAGTGGTTAAGTGTTCAGCTGCTAACCGAAAGGTCAGCAGTTGGAACCCACCAGCTGCTCTGAGGGAGAAAGATTGGTCAGTCTGCTTCTGCAAAGATTTTACAGCCTTGGAAACCCTGTGGGGCAGTTCTGCTCCGTCCGTAGAGTCCCTGTGAGTCTGAATCCACTTGATGGCAATGGGTTTGGTTTGGTTTATAGCTTTCACTGAACAAAGAGATATATTGCCTGTTCATTTTTTTATATTAGTGCTTAAGTTGAGATTCAGAAATCTTGTCAGTTTCAGGTCACCCAGGAACACAGGTGAGACCTATGCGTCACACATTCCCATTTTATTAAACCACAGTCCCTTTCATTGATTGAGATATTATAGAAAGATACCTATTTCTTACAAAGAAACTCTTTTAAGGGCATGAACATAAAAATTTGGGATCTTTTTACGATGTTTTAGGTCTGAAGATTTACGTCGAGAGTTTGGTCGCTATGGTCCTATAGTTGATGTGTATGTTCCACTTGATTTCTACACTCGACGTCCAAGAGGATTTGCTTATGTTCAATATCCTTTCTTCAGATGGCTGATTAGTGAGGGGTGTTGAAGTTTGAAATTCAAGTTTATGTAAGAGGTAACATCTAAAAAGTAGTTTTTGTCCTCTAATGTCTTATATCTTCAGATTTTTTGAAAATTAACTCACACATTGCTTACTATTTCTTAAAGTTAATTCAAATAGAGTAAAAGTATTTAAATTCCCATTCATGCTGCTGAAACTCAAATCAATGAGTATACTCTGTGATTTAAATTTGAATACGCTCTGGTTGCTACCACTTTTAATGTAAATCAGATTAAAAGTTAACGTGTTCTTATGCTTAGCAATATAAAGTTTGGTATTGTTTTGTTAATTTGAATCACTTGATCAAAAACAAATTGTATAACAATGAGGTAAACTTCTTCAATATTGTCCCCTAATTTGCTGTCCTCTGTTGTTACCTCAGAGAATGTAAAGCTGTACAGTTATGGCGACCCCAAAGAGAAAGCATGAAAGAACCTTTAGAGTAGAGTTCAACACTTAAGGCAAGTAGACAAGCCAAAGACCTCTTAAGGATCAGGCTTGAAGAGAAGGGAGAGTTTGGGAAAAGAAAAAATAAAGAAAAGCTGGAAGAAGGACAAGCCTAATGGGAGACAAAGCCTCGCTTTATCTACAAAAGGGGGAAAAGGTTGTTTTTCAAAGTTAAAGATAAAGCCATCTGTCATATTTGGCCAAGCATCTCATGACAAGTCCTTCTGACAAGCACTTAAAGAGTTAAAGGTCAAGATGAAGTTGAATGATGGCCAAGATTAAAGGAGTCATACCTGATGTATCCTACGGAATAACTATTATCTTTTGTGTGTGTGTGTGTGTGTGTTTTGTAAGCAGTTAACGTTCAAAAATTATCCTGGTTTGGTCTAGTGACAAAACCTGTAACTTGATTTGTGTCGGCCTTTGATGTTGTGATTGTGGTCTTGTATAAATGCACACTCTTAGCTTGTCATACTAGGGTGTAATATCATTAAGGTTAAACTCGGCATATTTCTGTTTTGAACCGAGTGATCAGATGCCCCAGGGTAGCAGGCAGCACTCTTTGAAGTAGCATGAGGTTCTGGGATCAGGCCAACTCCACAGAACTGTGCCTAAGGGCGAGACAGGTGCATGCACTTGGCATGACTTAGAAATACCTCTGGTGGTTTTGTAAGGTCCGATCCACTAGAAATACTACCTGTCTGTAGATAAATTTTGAGTGGCTGCTAGAAGCACACACAAACTCCACACATCTGAAGCTTTGCACTGTGAACCCTGCTAGCCCTGCAGTGCTTTAGCACATATGATCAGTTGGCCCTAAAATGTATCCCAGATGTCTGCCTCCCTAGTGCGGGTACCTAATCAGTGTCTGTAGGAAATTGCTTGACCCAGAGTTTCAGGTGACAGTATTTCCTGCCCTTTCAGTGAGATCATCTCTCTGCAACAACAAAGGTTTGGGCTGTGGACCTCAGGCTAGGAAAATTCTAATTGTTTAAATTCAGTGGATTTCTTGAAACTTCAAGTTAATCTGAGTCCTAATGAGACTCGTGGGGAATGGCCAAAAGCTGCTCCTGCAGGACCAGTGATCAAGGACAGTGTGAGAACTGGTTGCAAAGCTCTTACAGAGAGGATAAGAGCTATATCTGGCCTGGTAAATACAGGTAGTGATTTTACCTGTTTTGGGGGTGACCTGGGAACCAATAGTTTGAGTCAAGAGTATATGATAACTTGAGCCAAAAAAGGGTTGTCACCTAAAGGAATCCAAAGGAGAGTGATTTTTTTTTTTTTTTTTTTGGTACATGTGCACACAGTAAATTTTTCTGTGGTTTTAAAATAGTTAAAAAGAAATAGGTAACAGGATTATCAGTTGTGTTTTTTGAAAGATCTGAAATTTGAAGTACAAATTTTGCCATGACTGGCATCAGAATGATATTTGGCTGTCCCTGTCTCTTCTACCTAACTCTGTTCTCAGCCTTCTTTACCTATCCCTGGGTTAACAGGTTAAGTAGGACCTTGCCGTGGTCCATCCAGCCCAGGATTCTGTTATTGAGGGTAGCACCAGAGGAAGATTTTATTAACCTCATTAATAATTTTTATAGTTCTCTTGATACAAATCATTTTTAATATGATTATATTCTGTCTCTGAGGGTAACAAAAAATTAAGTAGTATACCCTGTAAGTGAACGTACTCCTAATTATTTTAGAGCCCAACTGCATTAACCTTGAGGGGTGTTCAGTTACAGTATTCAACATTCAAACTCTCTTTGCTTTTTCATGTTGAAAGCCCAATGATTTAGGACTTGGGAAAAGCTCTCCTTCCATTTAACCTACACATAATAGCCTTTGGAAGAGAGAGCTGGAAACCTGCTGAAGGCCTTGATTCCTTTAACAATAAAAGGGAGAAATTGGGGAGGCAGACCATTTGGTCTCTGGAATAAAAGAGCAGTAGTATCAGTCTTGAACAGAATGTGTCACTTTCAGAGGTGTCTTTCAATCAGCTTTTTAAAACCACTACTTTTGTCTTCTCTCTCAAATTTAAGAAATAGAAGTGGACAAGTTAGTGATTTTTAAGATAAAATGAAAGTACACACCTAAACCTAACGTAGCTCCCTTTCCCAAGCTGTCCTGAATGTGTACTTGGCTTCTGTTAAGAGTGGTGGTTTTAGGAAAAGAGCTAGCTTTAGACAAAATAACTATGTAAAGCCAGGACTTCTCATAGTGTTATTGCTGATGTTAGGGAAAGGGAGGACAAGGCAAGGCAGCTTAGTCTCTCAAATCTAAAATGGGTACCAGCGGTTCCTGCTTCAGGCTGATAAATATTACCTTGAAATTAAGTTGGAAACCAATCCTAGGCCCATTTCTTTGCAGGAAGCTGTGTCATGGTTAGGGCTTTCGAGTCTAGGATCCCCTAGCGGAGTCTGTTATTTCTTGACAGCATGCTTTTACAACAGTCTGCATGGATGTAATATGCTTTTGATGTAGTAATTGTCTTGAGTATTGCTTGACTCTGTCTTGATACTCAAAAGTGGCTGGTGTGCGGGTCTTCCATGTGTGATGCAAGGAAGACATACATAAAACAATAGTATTGTATCTGAGAAAACAGTGAAATTAATTTGAGGTTAATGCTTTCATCGTGTAAGGTGTATTCTGCTTGCTTTCACAAGAACTATTGGCATTTTCTTGTTTTCATTGAAACATATATGAAAAATAGTATCTTAGTTTTATTAAATAATTTTTTGTTTTAACATCTAATGTAGAACTGACCTTTTTTTTTTGGTCTTGTTTTATAAAGTTAATTCTTAAAACCCAGGAAATTTTTTCGTAGGATTACTTGGTGATTCAGCTATGGCATCTTATTTTAATGATAACTTTAAAAAAAAGTATATTCACGTTTGTTTTTTAAAAAACTTATGCCTTAGGAAATCACTAGTGAAGTGTTTATAGCTGAGTCAGCCAACTAGTTAAGTGGGGTCTGGTTGATTTTCTAGAACAATATTTGGAAATTGTGAGTTTTTCCAGACTCACCAATGGAACTTTTAATTTATTATCAAAGTTTGCAAAATTTCCCAAGCCCCTTAACATTTAGCACATTTGAGGATGTTCGTGATGCCGAAGATGCTTTACATAATTTGGACAGAAAATGGATTTGTGGACGTCAAATTGAAATCCAGTTTGCACAGGGGGATCGGAAGAGTAAGTACCCTTATGTCTATCATGTGTTATGTATCATCTCTAGACAGTATTTTGCATTGAGGTTTCTTCTTGGAAATATTTAAGCAGTTTACCTATTCAGAACCTGAAAAGAGTTTTTGAGAACGTAGAATATCTTGAATACAGTACTTTGTTATATTTTTCAGATGTATTACAAAATTTCAGAGTAGACATAGGCAGGGTGTGGAAGAGATTGGAATGGCTAAAATACGCTTGGATTCTTCAGAAAGTTGATCAGTATTATCAGTTGTGGTGTTTAATATATGAGGGCTGAAATTAAAAGGAGTAAAACTTGGAAAGTTTAGGGTTTCTTAAGCCATTTGTCTTCAAATTATAATTAGACAATTATGTGGACGCATGGATATGGAAACAATTGGATATAATTAGACCGGGAAAAGCTATATAAATTAAATTTAGGATAGGTTTTATGTTAGTACTTCATTTTTATTATATATGCTGGCATGCACCAGATGTTTGCTGCATATGGATGAGGCAGAGCAAGGGTGCAGCCTTTGTAGTCAGATAGATCTAGGTTGAATTCTGGCTCAACCATTATTTATCTTGGCCAAGATACTAAAAGATAGCAGTTAAATAGCTGCTGAAGAGAGGAGCAGCACTTAGGTGGACACAAGCTATTCCCTGGTTCTTGGTTAAGAGATAGGTTCCTGGATATTTATCTTGTTGTTTATACATAAAAGTAGTTGCTTTGTACAATTAAAATGAAATGACATAAGATTTGAAAGCTGCAGCTGTATGTGTATAAGGTATTCTATAAGTGTTAAGTTCTCTTCCACTCTTCTTTGTCATGATCTCAGAACTGTATAACTGTATAATCTGCATTTTGACACTATATTGTTCATAGGCCACCAATAAGTATTTTTGTTGTTAATTGTGTTCCTAATGAATGGAAACCATGGCAGGGTAGTTCTAAATCAGCATATTGTTCAAAAGTCTTTCATGTATTTCAATTTGGAATTTCAAAAAATACTTTTATTAAGATATATTTTCATAATGTCAAAGTAGTTGGTATATCTTGGACAGCAAGCTAGATGGTGAGAGAACTTTGAAGAAGCAAAACAGTGGGAGAGATACTTGAGAGCATAAGTTTTAACATAAAAGTCTTTACTAATAGACTTCCTTGAAAATCAGTGAATACTTTTTCCAAGGTTAATATTTACATTAACACAGGGGTATAAAGAAAGAAGATGCAGGAAAACAGTTTTATCAATTTTATTTTTTTTTTCTATAATTGTGAGGGCTTAAATACTAAGTTTTTAATGTTTCTGAATATTTCTGTTCTATATATTTCATAGCACCAAATCAGATGAAAGCCAAGGAAGGGAGGAATGTATACAGTTCTTCACGCTATGATGATTATGACAGATACAGACGTTCTAGAAGCCGAAGTTATGAAAGAAGGAGATCAAGAAGTCGGTCTTTTGATTACAACTATAGAAGATCTTATAGTCCTAGAAAGTAAGTGTGATGTATAGCACAAAGACCCATTAGAAAAGATTTATGTTTGCTAGCACATTAATTTTTTTTTTACCCTTTTGTATACTTTTAACTATGTATGTTGAATGTTTCATTGAGACTAAAAATATTTTGGTGTTTCATTTTAAAATTTTTATGGTTCACTTTTTTTTTTAATTACAAACTTTAAAAGAATCTCTGTAAATAGACACTTGTCACTGTTTGCTTTTTTTGGTATACTTTTTAGCAGTAGACCGACTGGAAGACCGCGGCGTAGCAGAAGCCATTCCGACAATGATAGGTAAATAATTTTGTTTTGAAAAAGACCTATATGTTTTTCAATTTCAGAGTGAACTTTTGCTCTAAAAATAACAAATTTGATTAATATAGAATCTAATTTTTACTCTAATTGTATTTCTCCTCTGTTTTGAAAGATTCAAACACCGAAATCGATCTTTTTCAAGATCTAAATCCAATTCAAGATCACGGTCCAAGTCCCAGCCCAAGAAAGAAATGAAGGCTAAATCACGTTCTAGGTCTGCATCTCACACCAAAACTAGAGGCACCTCTAAAACAGATTCCAAAACACATTATAAGTCTGGCTCAAGATATGAAAAGGAATCAAGGAAAAAAGAACCACCTAGATCCAAATCTCAGTCAAGATCACAGTCTAGGTCTAGGTCAAAATCTAGATCAAGGTCTTGGACTAGTCCTAAGTCCAGTAGCCACTAATAGTATATATAAACCATGATATTTTTAGGCATGTATCATTCATTTACTCATAGTTTGGTTTACTTAAATTATCAGGAATACAATGTTGCAATGATGCTTAAAAAACACTTGTTAGTTTTCCCTGTACAAGGCAATGGTTATAATTAAAATGATATGCTGTTGAGAAGCCACTCTTAAGAGTCCAGTTTGTTTAATGTTATGGGCAGCTACCAATTTGTGGTGTCTCTGTATATTTTTGTAAAGATTCTCATTTTTTATGCTTGAAGTATTGGTGAAAAGATGTTGGTTGACCATAATTTGCAACATTGTCTTATTAAAAATAAACTTTCATATCCATATTTGGTAGAACTGTTAACCTAGAAATGTAGCTTGTTAATAAGATAGAATGATACAGAAAGTGAGGTTGTAGGCACAGGACGACACAGCTCAGACACATTTAGGTTCAGGGTGGACCTTTATGAGTTGTTAATACGGTCTAGGCCCATGATAATAGTTTATTTCAATTTGCAGTGTGGAATAATTCTTTTGTTATCTCTATTGTCTTGGAAAATGATGCCAACTGGGTTAAGTAGCATTTTCAGAGATTGAGTTTTTGACTGAAACATGGAGCCTTCACTGCTTTTTTCTGGTTTTTATGAAGATTTGAAGCATAGAAACTTCAGGAAAAACTCAGATTTGAGCAGATCGATGATGGCAGAAATAATTTTAGGAGGAAAGAATGCCGTTTTGTAGTTACTCTAAATTTTAAGGACATTGTTGACCATAATATTGCTTAGTTTTCTTACTGCTGTTAGAAGCAAGTAAATTGTTTCAAAGTAGGTTTTGTTTGTGTGTGTGTGTGGATAGTGGAAAAGAACTAAATTTTGATGCTTATGGCTCACTCAGTTTGTGCATTTGTATCAAAATCTGCTTACCTCTTTACAAAGGAGGCTTGCCCTTTACACTTCAGTTTATTTAATGTGAGGCAAGTTGAAAGACAACACTCCCATTACTAGGTGATTCTGTGGTGCCATGAAATTTAAAATAATTTTGGAAAAAGAATTAGTCAATATTAAGCAAGATTGACATCTCCAAGAATTTTTTATCGATGTAGACCTGGCAATACCTGCCTAAAAATGAGAAAATGATACCCTTAATTAACCATTTGTAATTTCTAGTATTTCTCTGAAAGTTCATTTTGGGGCAATAAAAGTGACTTGACACATCCAATTTCATTTCAGAATAAAAGCTAGCATCTTTAAAAATCCCAGATTGCTTGCTTGCAGATAAAAGTAAGAAATATTGTGGAGGGGCGATTCCTTTTAGAGGATTACTGTTTTCAGTTTTGGTTTTAGTTATCTAGGCCTGCCTGTAAAGAACAAAAGGTGATTTTTAAATACTGTTTGTGGAATGTGTTTTGAAGGATTGATTCTAGAACCTTTGTATATTTGATAGTATTTCTAACTTTCATTTCTTTACTGTTTGCAGTTAATGTTCATGTTCTGCTATGCAATCATTTATATGCACGTTTCTTTAATTTTTTAGATTTTCCTGGATGTATAGTTTAAACAACAAAAAGTCTATTTAAAACTGTAGCAGTAGTTTGCAGTTCTAGTTAAGAGGAAAGTTGTGGGGTTAAACTTTGTATTTCCTTTCTTATAGAAGCTTCTAAAAAGGTATTTTTATATGTTCTTTTTAACAAATATTGTGTACAACCTTTAAAACATCAATGTTTGGATCAAAACAAGACCCAGCTTATTTTCTGCTTGCTGTAAATTAAGCAAACATGCTATAATAAAAACAAAATGAAGGAAATAATGATTAACTGGAATTATTATAGTTTGGAATATGATTCTAAAATAACAATGAAAACAGTCCTTTGTAGATTTAGAAATATTTTTAATCAGTGTTGAACTAGGCACAATTAACTTTGACTTTGGAAATGATAGGACTTGCCAGAAAGCTGCATCTTTTACATAATACTTAAAAATTCCTTATGTAATGTAAAAGTTGTTTCATGATGGCTCGTTAAGCCTCTTGGGTTAAATAACTTAGAGGTTATTTGGTAGTGTTAAAATGCAATTTGGGGCAGCTAACTAAGTTTTTATTTTCATTATTGGATGGACCAATATTTCTGCTCTCCCCTCTTCCTAAACAAGATACATTCAGCCTTGTGTTTATGGCATAGTTTAAAATATTTTTGCATTGAATGTTGGTGAGCAGTCAGTGTTAAGTGATAACCACTTTGGGGAAGTGGTTTAGGTATTTTGCAGTTTGAATTCTAGCTACTTGATAATGGCAGTAATTATAGCTGATACTTATTATTTATGATGTGCCAGACACTGTTCTAAAATCTTTACATGTTAAATCATTTGCTCTTCCCATATCACAGATGAGGAAATTAAGGCACAAAGAGATTAAGGTCACAAAGGCTGTAAATGGTAGAGCCAGGATTTAAGCCCAGGCCTGATACTTAGATGATTTTTTTCTTTTAATGGACTATAGTTTGAGAGATAAAAAATAAACTTTCTCATAAAATATCAGACCCTAAGTTTTGGTAAGAAACTTAAAGTAGGTAGTGTAATAATCATATTAATCCCAAAAGTAGATTCAGGAGGTAGCCCATTGAAATTGTTCTCGGTCTCTGCAGAACTGAAGGTGTGGGGTTTTAATTTGTATTTGCCTCACTTATTTTTAAACTCAAACTGTTGGTTTTTTTGTTTGTTTGTTTTTTAAGAGCCTTGTATGTTTCTCAAGTAAGCTTCAAAAGTACTATATTATGATTGAACCCTGATAGGATCCTACTGATACTTGATGAGGATCCTTACACCGTGTTTTTAGTTAATTTTGGGTTATGTAGTTCTAGAATTACTGAGTACCTACGTGTCTGGCACTGTGCTCAATATTAAATAGAGTAGATCCTATCAAGATTCAAGTGAGGGTTGATAGTTGGCCTCTCTTTTTACTTAAGATCTCTGCATTTTTTTTTTTTTTTTTTTTGAAGCCAAGTAAGCAAGAAGAAAAATGACAGATAATGCTTCAGTGAGAAAGGAAAGGTGCTACATAGAGTATGAGCTGATAAGTTACAACCCAGGGAAAAGACCTGGGAGCTATTGTACTATTCTCTTGAAAAATTTGGCCCAGTAAGCTGCTACATCCAGTTCAACTAACAAAATCCTGTATACCACAGAGAAGAATAAAGAAAACCAAACTGACAAACATCCTTCTTTTATTTAAGACCAAACTGCAGCTGGAATACCCAGTACAGTTCTGCTTACTACACTTCAAGAAAGATCTGAGAAAGCGGAAAAAGAACCAAAGAAGGGCAGTTCAAGCGACCAAAGGGTGGGTGGAAGGTGCTGCAGTATGAATACTGTACGAATATTTTGACTCTGGTCTGAAAAGATAAAAGAATGTTATCGAAAACTACATGGAATAATTGAAGTCCCTTCAAGTTTGAAAGTAAGCATTTTAGGACAAATAAAAGGAAATTCAACTTTGTACTTGTGGAAACTAATCCCTAAATATGAATAGGTTTATATTGATTCGTGAGTAATAGGTCCATAATAAATTATTGAAAACTAGGATGTCTGAATATTAAGGAAGACAGCCATTGTCTCTTACAGTGCCTCTATTGGTCTGTCTCAAACTGAATTGGGTGGGGAAAGGTATGGTCCAATATAAACTTTTTCTTGGTTGTGTCTTAAAGAAGTCAGTTCCTTTTTGGCTATTATTGGCAAATCTTGCCTTTGTTTATTCCAGTGCCAGTGTTTCTGCTTAATTGTTTGCTTTGTTGGCATCTTGAGTTTATTTACTTGTACGCCACATGCCGTTTACATCTTCCTTAAGCTACTCTTTCCCAGGTAATTTCCAAGTATAGTACTTGACAGCCGGCTAAGAGGGTCCTCTCTACTCACCTCTTTCATAGTATATTCAGCAAACATTTATTGAGCCCTTAGTGTGGGCCAAACATTGTACTGGGTAATTGGGGAGAAAAGTAGATAAAATTCGTTTATTCAGTAAATGTCTGCTGAGCACAATCTAGTGAATCATTACAGTATGGCCTCTTTGTTTTGTTTGAGGTGTATTCATAACAATATTTTACACCACTCATCCTAATGTAATTGTAAAACCCAATATGCTATCAAAGATAAGTAATTTTGTGGTTATCTGCCATTTTAAAATATCCAGTATTTCTGTTTGCATCCCATTAATACAAATAATGAGAAAAATGATTTGTTTTAATCTGTAATAAACTGATTTATTGTGCAGTGACTGTAATATACTAGAGTTATATTAAATTGTTAACTCTGCCTCTTCAAACACATTAGGAAATAACCCCCAAAATAAATACTTAATTTTGCATTAGATATCAAGGAGAGACCTCTGGGTGCTAAAATTAGATTATTTTGAGGCAGACAGAGCTGTTATCCCAACTGATTTAGTATGTTCTGTAATTGAGAAAATGTTCACCAAATTTACTTTTTAGTGATTTACATGTACATTTTATAGGGGACATGTTCTGTGTATAGTGAATAAATAACTTTCTTAGTATCATAAAATGTTTTGGATTCCTTAGTTCCTTATTTTAGGATATGAAGTTTGTTTACCTATACATTGATTCCATCACTCACTAACATATTTGATTTTCATCATATTCTTGCCACATATTTAAAACTTTACACGTAAAGTTTATTCCTCTAAAAATCCAGAAGTGGAATTTAACCCTTTGATAAAGATTTTGAAAATATAGCAGGATACATACAACTAAAAAAAAAAAACCTGTTGCCTGTTCCATCAAGTCGATTCCAACTCATAGCAACCCTGTAGGACAGAGGAGAGCTGCCCCGTAGGGTTTCCAGGGAGCTGCTGGTAGATTCGAACTGCCAACCTTTTGGTTAGCAGCCGAGCTCTTAACCAAGGGAGGTATTATAAAAAAAAATTTTTTTAACTTGTCAAAGATCACACAGCAAGTAAATGGCAGATCCTAGATTAGTCTGTATTTTTTCACTTAGTTCATCTTTATTATTGTTTTAATCAAAGGGGATAATTTATACCTTTATTTTCATGAAGACAATAAAATTGATATAATGGAATCTAGAGTTCACTTACAACAAAGGTGACTAGGTTTAGTTTAAAAGTATTCTTTTAATGCCTTTACGTACTCATCAGCATTAAGACTTTGAGTGGTTGTTCTTACACGCAAGGGTTGTGTGTATTTTTTAAAACTCAGATGTTTCAGTATTAGTTTTGCCCCCTTTGTCTCCTTTTAAAGTGAGGTTAAAATTTCAAGGAGGAGAGTAGGATATTAAGATTTTTTTCAAAAAAATATTGATGAATACCTACATTGAGTTTTTAATAGCCTTCTGGTTTTAGTTTTGCTGGAAAATACTTTGTCCTTTTGTTTTTATAAGTACAGTTAACACTGTACTTGATAGTTCTTGAAAAGTTTTAAATATAAAAAGGCCAATGTGGTTTTGGCAGCTGTTGAATTAGAATGAATTGCTTTAAGTTATCTTCTGTGGTTTCCATTTATGTGTCAGTATTATTAAGCACTTAACATGCATGTCAAGCTGTATGCCTTTTTTTTTTAATCCTAAAAACTCCTAGAAGGATACTGTTCCATTTTACAGACAAGAATATTGTCATGCCTACCATGTGGTAGCCTTATTGCATATGCTGTTTCAGTCTTGACAACCTTACAAGATAATGGGTAAATTTTGAGTGAGAAACCCTTGAGGTTAAATGCAGTCCAAGATCTCACAGCTGTCTTGACTCAGAGATTTCTTTTAAGCCTGGCTTTCCAAATTTCAGTCTCTTTGAACATATTCTGTACAAAATGTGGAGGTATATTTTGTAATGGGAGAGGCTGTTATTTGAGACAGCACAACAGCAGTTCTGGAATATAGGCAGTCCCCAGATTATGGAGGAGTTCTCTTCCTAAGTCTGTTTTTTATTCTAATTCAAGTTTGTTCCCAAATCAGAACAATTAGGTATGGTTTGTACCTAACATCAGTTAATCATGTTTGTCTTAGTGTGTAGTGTATCTTCCTATGCATAAAAAATTTAAACGCTTCCACATACACTAAAAATATCTTTAACATAATATAGTAATAATGTTTTGATGCATGTCACAAAGGAACACCCGTTATTACAAACCATTTGTATGTACCTCGAATTTTTAATGTAACATTTTATGAGGTACTAACTTTGTAACCTGTAACCCCAGAAGACTGCCTGTAATGTAATGGTGTTCTACCTTCAAAGCTTTTTTTTTTTTTAAGGAATCCAGGAGGTAAATTGATCTCATTTTAGATGGTGATAACGTGATAAATATGAAGTAACCCATTTGTCTTCAATTGTTGACATTCACAGACATTCTGCTAGTCACTATGGAAGATTCCTTCTCTTTTGGGTATTTTCCTCTGCCCGCTCCTCCCAGTAGTATTGGTTATACTTACTGAGTTGTATGTATTCATGTAACTGTTTCACCCATGTATTAAAGATTGGGCTTTTTCTTTTTTATGTGGAATAAAAAGTGAGGCATGTAAATTCATTTGAGAGTTGACGGTAGTTTGTAAAGACAATGTCCTTGATTTTTCTTCAGACCATATGCTGGAAAGTGAAACAAACACTGGTCTAGGAGCTCTGGTGGCACAGTAGTTAGGCGCTAGGCTGCTAACCAGGTTGGCAGCTCTAACCCACCAGCAGCTCCATGGGAGAAAGATGTGGCAGTCTGCTTCATTAAAGATTTACAGCCTTGGGAATGCTATGGGGCAGTTGGCTGTGTCCTGTAGGGTTGCTGTGAGTTGGAATCGTCAACAGGTTTGATTCTGTAGTAGGAGCCAAAAAGTCTTGTTTTTGTTATAAGTTTAGCTCTGCCTTACAAATCTGTGACTGAATACTCATTTAAGAAGTTTAATAGTTTTATCCTGTCCTCATTTTACAAATTGCCCCTGAAAATGAAACTAAATAAATTCTAGAAAAGTTTCAGCTATTTTTGGGTTTTCACAAGTGGGTTGATTTGGCAAATTCCTGTCACCATATTTTCTGTAGGCTAACCACAATATTACGTAGCACCTTTCTAAGGTAGATGTTATGATCAATCTTATATTCAGGTTACCTTGAAGCCATTTGGCAATCCTTGGCATTGTTATAGAAATTATACTAGGAACAAGACAGGAAAGCAGACCTAAATGTTGATCCTACCTTACCTCCAAATTGATTATTTCTTAACAGTTTGCACGAAAAAATATAGCCTTGCCTTGGGATTGATTACTCTTTAACTAGTTTGTAGACTCCCGTCAATTAGCAGGTGTGGTTCTTGTCAACGGAAGGAATTCTTTTGTGCTATTTTTTTTCCTGTAAACCTAGATCATCTTAAAACGTAGAAAGAGAAGACATAATTAAGCCTGATTCGTGAAGTTTCCCAAGTATTCTGTGGCCTTTTTATGGGGGAGAGGCAGGCAGGAGGAGGAGTCAAGAGTAGCTGCTTTAATTGCTTAGCTGTCAAGCTAATCCAAATGTCTTCAACATCAGTTAGCAAATTAATCAGTCGCCTCTTTGCAAACTAACAGTCCTATCATATTTCAATGTTAATTATGTTTTCCTAAGAGTAAACTATTACAGTCATACAGCTTTGTTTCTTAAATAAAAACAAACCACTGGGGAGAAAAACACTTTTTTAATGCTTTAAGTTCTTACAGTACATTAAGTACTATATAAATTTGTCTTCAAGATAGCAATATCAGACTTGGACAGTATTATTTCATCTGGATTCATCTGAAGAAATACAACTCAGCCATTCTGCTTATAAACATGAAAAGAGCTGCCATATCATAAAATAGGGCCTTTGCAACCAGAATTTTGAAATTAACCTCCCACCCACCACTTTTTCTTTTAACGTGCTATTGGGTTAACATCGTTTAGCATTTACCTTTAAGGTAGGTAAAAACGTTGTATATCAAGATACTATGCAGGAAATTACATATTTTGCATAAATGGTCCCCTTGGGTTGTAATTATTCATGAGAACAAACACATCACTGGCATAGCACAACATACCAGGATCAGAGGTTACAAAAATTGGTGAAAGCCACAATGAATTTAAAGGCTGGTGGGACCCTTTAATAGTTAATCTTTGGGCTTAAGGAAAAAAAAATAGTCCAGTACTGCATTTCACATCTCTCAAAAATAGGAAGTGTTTTAGCAGCTTAAACCTTTTCCATTATAAGACTTCTTACACTAGAATTTACTTTGAAATATAGTTTACAACCAAATCAATTATAGCATACACTGGCACTTTAGCACAATGGCAAACTTTATAAACAAATTATTTTGAACCTTTAAAACTAAGCCATAGTATAAAGTCCATGGTCTTACATTCAGCAAATTCATACTAAAATAGTCTATTTTTGTAGGATAAAGGCCAACAAAACTTTACATATGCTACAAGTTTATTACATGTATTTACATGGCTCTTAACTTTCCTAGATACTTAAAACTTTCACATTATACAATCCTCCCCACTTCAAGCAAGCTTTGCAGGGATGATTTGAGGCCAGATCACTGTCAATAGCTTGTGCAGTGCTATAATACAAAAATGTATTTTGAATGCTATTCAGTGACCACCAAATACTGTCTATAAAAAATGGTTTTGGTGCATTTGTTGGCAGACACCTACCTACTGCATGTAAGAAACAGGGCTGTTGGGTGTACTGTGCATCATTTTAACAAGCCCCTAGGTGCCCTTTCCACACTCACCACTGTACAATTACTAAAATGCAAGCATTCATTAAAAATTCACCTTTTTTGGCAGTACATCAGGTTGGCATTATTACTGGTTGAGTGTTTCTAAGACATTAAACTACTCAAATGTTCAATTAGTTCTCAACCCTTTTCTCTCTTAGCTAGAAACTTGTATTCTGATTCACTAGTTTTCAAGAAGTAAATCTACTGATCCATGAATAATTTTAGTTACAAGCAATAGAAAGTTGATTCCCTTTACCACTCCCCAAATCTAAACTGGAATGGTTTTACTTAAAGAGTTAGTCAAATGAGAACACAATATCAAGTACAATTATTTAGTAATTTTAAGTTGCACTGCTATGATCATTACATCACAGTGCACATAACACATAAAAGTCTAATCATATTTTCAACATTAATTAGCAGTTTTACACAAACAATTAATTCCCTAGTGAACCTGTTTCAGATTCACTGACTGTTCTTTAGGATGATATCTAAATTTAAACATTAGTACTTTATCTTCTTTTATACCTGTACTTTAAGTAAGGTTTTAAGTTGAAATGTCATTATTTCTTTATCAGAAGGATTAAAGGAAACAGGAACCCAATGGCTTGGTGGTTTAGGAAGAACACTTGGTGATGGTGGCTCACTAAATTTGGCTCCAGCATAGTTCTGGTTAGTTTGAGACTTAAAAAGTAAGCTGGGGCTTGATAAGCTAGAGTTCCAATTTTGATTATTTGGAAAATGTACTTTGTTCTTCCCCCCATTTTGCATGGCCTGCCATGCAACTGCTGGTGAATTATAACCATGTCCTCTTTCCTTTTTCTTATGAACAATCTTCATCTGGGAATTCTGATCCTTGGTCTTCTGTCTATTAAGCTGTTGTTGGTTCTTACTAACATTTCTAGACTGGGGGACTGGAATGTTATACCTCTCTCCACCACCCATCTTCAGCTTCTTTGTCACCTGTAAATGAATGGAAAACAAAATATTGAATAGAAGTCCAGGAAAAAAAGGTTCAAATTTTTCTTTAAAAAGCTTCCATATAGTCCCAAATGGCAATTCCAGAAGTTTTGGGGAAAACTTAAAAAATGGCTATTTGGCTGCTGTAACTAGAAACTTAAATTGTTCACACTTCACTATATGCACAACCTTTATTACTTCCTCTTAAAAAAAAAAAAGCTTGCCCACAAATCTGAACAATCCTCTTTAAAAATGAAAACAACTGGTTTAGGATTTGAATCCATCATAAAATGTTTGCCCAGTAAAATTCTCCATTACAATGTGAATTTTTATACCTTTCAGTCTGCTTTTCAGATTGCAGGATTTCCAGTACCTGTCCTCTTCCTTGTTGCCAAGCCCAGGATAATAGGTGTTGCTTTCTGACGGATCCTTTCCTTTGTCTGAATACAGAAGTTTTCATGGGCCAATCTGCTGAGTTCAGCCTAGGAGCTGAGGCCAACATCTGAGTCTCCTCAGCACACAAGTCTGAGAGAAGTCCCAGCTAGAAAAGCAAAGATTACTTCAAAAAACAAGAAATTGAGCATGTATATTAACTACAGAAATAACTGACTATAAAGAATGGCTACTTCCTGAACTTAAGGTAGAAAATGTCTCTGGAGATGCTTTTCTTTGGCCTTGTAACTGCCATCATTTAAAAACTCGTCTTATCCATGAGATCCAGAAACCCTTGAGAAATTTTGGAAAGGAAGGCTGCAAGTCCTGCAACAAATTTTGTTACTTCTTCTTGGGAAGGACCTTTCAGATTTTCATACGGATTTTGTTACCAAAAATGTTAAACTAGAGAAGCGTTAGTCCTTGCAGTCGTACCAAGAAATTGGCTTAAAATTTATTTTGTAAAGAGACACACCACACAATGTTTTTAAAATCCCACCATAATTTTCCAATCTTTCGACATGCCACATACCCGTTTTCACACAAAACATCCTCTCCCAACATGTCCACATCATGCAAAGTATCTCCTTTAGTTAACACTCGACTCCTCCCCGTCTTCAAGTTTTCATAAACCGTAACAACCTAAGCCAGCTTTCCATCTTAAATAGGCAAACATTCACGGTTTCACTTTAATTTGACATTCCAAGAAACCAAGTAAGCAAATATATTGTAAGCGCGCCCTTCCTTTCGAGAGGATAAGAAGGGCTTCCAGACATTTTTAATAACCCTAAATTACAAGTTCCCGGACTTTGCGTCATTCACAACTCGAACTCGGAAAACTCGACTCTTCCGACGTGAGGCTTGGCTCCAGAGCGGCTCCATCTTTCTCGAGCCCAGGTCCAGGAGGCTGGGACTCCCCGGCCCCCCGCGCCCCGCCCGGGTTCCCAATTCTGCTTTCGCTCTCCTCCTTCCCCCAACAATGGGGAGTGCGGCCACCAACATGGCCGCGCCCGCGGCGCCGCCACCACTCACCGACTTCAAGCTCGGAACTACGGCAGCGGCGGCTCCTACACGAGGTCGAAGCCTCCCTCCCCTTCCAGGGAGAGATGAGGCACGGAACGAACGAAGCCCACGAGCACCGACGAGGCAGCTAAGGACCACGCCAGCGTCTCCAATCTGACCTCCTCCTTCTGCTTCTACCGACAAAATGGAGACGGCGACGAGCGTAGAAGCAGGGCCGAGAGCCACCGCGGCCAATCAAAACACGACGGCACGGGGCCGGGCCAATGAGAAGCGGGCCGCCGCCTGTTGCTGGGGCAGGACGGGGGCGAGGGAGGGGAGGTGGCTGTTGCCGAGGGTTTGAAATTCGGCCCGACAGAAGCATGTCGGGATTAACTGCTTTGGGCAGGGGCAGCTGTACCTTTCCCTCCCGCTGTCGACGCAGCTGCCAGCGCTCGGCTCTTTTCGGCCGCGAGCGGTCCTGGCAACGCCTCCCTGTGTTGGCCAAGCGTCACCCTCGCTCCTCCAAAGGCCCCCTCCGCTGATACTGACGCTTCATCAAGGCGTCCACCAGGCTGCTCCCTACACCCCAGGACGCGGCCACCTCTGCCTTCCGCCTTCAGCTGCAAATGGGAGCCCCTGGACGCTCCGCACCTGGAAAGGAATGTCCGCCGGCCACCGGGAAGCAGCTTCAACCCCGACTTAACTGCTCGGAGGCACCACGGCCCTTAGAATTAGGGTTTTAACCCCCCTATGAGGAATTACTGAAGAGTGGACATTTGGTTCTCGATTCACTGGGTCGTGTAACCTGTAATTTATATGTGGAAAACACTCAAAAAGTTGCTTTCCATGGTCTGGCTTCTGCCCACCTGTCGTACTTTGCTTCTGACACTCCTTTCATTCTATTGCTCAGTGACGAAACTTCTTTGCCGTTCCCAAAGCATTCGGTTACTCCCGTGGTTCCCTCCTGTCCGCCCCATCTCATTCTGCCCCCCAGCCCAATTATTCAAAAGTTACCAACATTGTGAAGGCGTTTCTCACACGGCTCAAGTTAGTCACTTCCTCCTTTGTGTCCTCACTGGTCCTTTACTTCAATTAGGGCCCTTTATCACATCGTGCTATAACTTGTGACTATACCTGTCTCCAGTAGTGAAGGTGGCGCTGGACGCGGCAGTGCTTCCTTCTGTTGTACCTAAGGTGGCTATGACTCGGAACCAACTCCACGGCACCCAACAACGACGTATCTGTCTCCACTCATTCTCTCCTCCCCTCTTCATAGATACACCCTCGAAGGGCAAAGCCAGGTTTTAATTTTCTGAGCACAGTGCCTTGCACATTTTAAGTGCACAATGACAGTTCGTTGCGAGATTGAGGGCACCCTTATTTCCCCTTCTGCCCCTTTTGTAAGGAAAGAGAAGAAAAGAGGATATCAGTTGCTGTGATTCGGAACCGGCTCGAGGGCACCTAACAAGAACAACGATATTTTAGTTGAATATGACAGCAAGGTGAAGGGAAGAGGAAAAGAGCTACTTTGGAGTAAGTGTGTAAGTGTTAACTGCAATAACCGGGATTGGAGCCCCCTGCTGCAAAGGCCAATTCTGAGACAGGGGTGAGGCGAGCAGCCAGAGTTTTATTATATATCGATATATACGAGACAGGGGGGAATACATTCCTCCAAAAAAAAAAAAAAAAAACCTGTTTCCCCAGCTGGAGATTGGCCGAAGGTTTTATAGGGACAGGATTATGGGTCTTAGAAGTTTGTGTTAGTTCCCCCTTGAGATGGTCATGTCCCAGATGAGTTAATCTTTTTTTGGAGGTTATTTGGCAACATCCTGGTTTTCTTGTCCCAAGACGGGTGTTTCGTTAGGTTTGTCATTCCTAGATCATTATCATTTGTTTTCCACCCTCCAACGAGGAACATCAGCTAATATTAAACCTTTTGTAGAGACGAACCAGAGGGAAAAACAAGATCATGAGACAATGTGGCAGTTAGCAATGGGGTGTAATAATAGTGAGCCGGGCCTATGCAGCCTCTTCCATAAGCAACCCAGAGTGAGTGTTTTAAAAGAGAACACTAATTTCTATTTACATGAGTAATTCTGGGGTAAATGGTCCAAAATCAATCTCATTACTTTACCCTCATAACAGGGTTTCTGTGTACTAACTTTTTATAAATCCCACATAATTCACTTTTTAGTTCAGTTTTTCACTGCCGTCACTTCCCACTCCCCCAATCCAACCCAAACCTCTGTGTTCTTCTAGCCATGGATCTTAAGAAAAGTTACTGCATCTTAAAAAAGGAATTTGTTGATTAAATTAATTTGGTAAAATATATAGAAGAGATATTTTTGAGCAAGGGGACTTTCTGGTACTAATTATATTATAGTCAAATAACATGTGTATGGTAAGCCAACTGCTAGCTTACTGAAAGTGTAATCTATTTCCCAAAAATTCAAGAAGCAAACTTAGACCTCCAGCCAGATAATAACCATGCTATATTTAAAGAAAACCAAAAGGGAAGAACACGCTCGCATTTCTCAAGCTGAAAGAACTGAAGAAAAAGTTCAAGCCTCAAGTTGCAATAGTGAAGGATTCTATGGGGAAAATATTAAATGACACAGGAAGCATCAAAAGAAGAGGAAAGAAGTACGCAGAGTCATTATACCAAAAAGAATTGGTCGACGTTCAGCCATTTCAGGAGGTAGCCTATGATCAGGAACCGATGGTACTGAAGAAAGAAGTCCAAGCTGCGCTGAAGGCATTGGAAAAAAACAAGCCTCCAGGAATTGACAGAATATCAATTGAGATGTTTCAACAAACGGATGCAGCTCTGGAAGTGCTCACTTGTCTATGCCAAGAAATTTGGAAGACAGCTAGCTAGCCAACCGACTGGAGGAGATCCATATTTATGCCTATTCCCAAGAAAGGTGATCCAACCAAATGCAGAAATTATCAAACAATATCATTAATATCACATGCAAGTAAAATTTTGCCAAAGATCACTCAAAAGTGGCTGCAGCAGTATATCGACAAGGAACTGCCAGAAATTCAGGCCGCATTCAGAAGAGGACGTGGAATAAGGGATATCATTGCCGATGTCGGATCCTGGCTGAAAGGAGAGAATGTTTACTTGCATTTGATTGACCATAGAAAGGCGTTTGACTGTGTGGATCATAACAAATTATGGATAAGATTGCAAAGGATGGGAATTCCAGAACACTTAATTGTGCTCATGAGGAATCTGTACATATATCAAGAGGCAGTTGTTCAGACAGAACAAGGGCATCCTGTGTGGTTTATAGGTAAGGAAAGGTGTGCGTCAGGGTTGCATCCTTTCACCATACCTATTCAATCTGTATGCTGAGCAAATAATCCGAGAAGCTGGACTACATGAAGAACGGGGCATCAGGATTGGAGGAAGACTCATTAACAACCTGCAATATGCAGATGACACAACCTTGCTTGCTGAAAGTGAAAAGGACTTGAAGCACTTACTGATCAAGATCAAAGACTACAGCCTTCAGTATGGATTACACCTCAACATAAAGAAAACAAAAATCCTCACAACTGGACCAATAAGCAACATCATGAT
>NW_004443984.1:5814887-5849337 GCF_000243295.1 Trichechus manatus latirostris
AAAAGATTGAAGTTGTCAAGGATTTCATTTTACTTGGATCCACAATCAACATCCATGGAAGCAGCAGTCAAGAAATCAAAATATTCATTGCATCAGGCAAATCTGCTGCAAAAGACCTCTTTAAAGTGTTGAAAAGCAAAGATGTCACCTTGAAGACTAAGGTTCACCTGACCCAAGCCATGGTATTTTCAATCGCATCAGATGCATGCAAAAGCTGGACAATGAATAAAGAAGACCAAAGAAGAATTGACATCTTTGAATTGTGGTATTGATGAAGAATATTGAATATACCATGGACTGCCAAAAGAATGAAAAAGATGTCTTTGAAGAAGTACAACCAGTATGCTCCTCAGAAGCAAGGATGGCAAGACTATGTCTTACATACTTTGGACATGTAGTCAGGAGGGATCAGTCCCTGGAGACGGACATCATGCTTGGTAAAGCACAGGGTCAGCGAGAAAGAGGAAGACCCTCAATGAGATGTATTGACACAGTGGCTGTAACAGTGGGCTCAAGCGTAACGATTGTCAGCATGGCACAGGACCGGGCAGTGTTTCATTCTGTGGTACATAGGGTGGCTATGAGTCGGAACCGACTCGACAGCACCTAACATCAACAACAACGTTTAATGGGTTCAAGACTGTGACCTCAGAAAAGTCCCTTGCAATAATCTTTTGTTAAAAAAATGTACTGGTTTTTAAAGTGGACATCCTGGTTTCAGTCTGAGCACTTTCTTTTTTCTAATTTTTTTATCCTATCAAAATATGTCTTTCAAATTCATCTCTTCTACACTCCCACCTGTCCCTCTTTCCTCTCTAGCCTCCATCGATCAGATTGTCTTACTTTTTAAAAAACACTTCAGTGACTCCAAAGTGTCTGTAGTAAAGAATATAGTTTAAACTCTAAATATTTAGAAAATTATTCAAGGCCATCATCATTTAGAATTAATCTTTCAGTTCTTCAATCGCCCTCTGAATCTTATCTAAATAAACACACACATATAATATATTGGATACTTCCTCTGCCCCACACCCTGTGCTAAATTGTTTCCCTTACATCATTTCATTTACTCACAACGACCTTATATGTTAGATACGCTTTTGATCTCCTCTGT
The DNA here is from genome assembly GCF_000243295.1 of Trichechus manatus latirostris. NCBI lineage: Eukaryota > Metazoa > Chordata > Mammalia > Sirenia > Trichechidae > Trichechus > Trichechus manatus. Next base: position 5,816,002 of record NW_004443984.1, read on the forward strand.
ACAGATGAAGAATCTGAGACTCAGTTTAAAGCTGAGAGCTACACACTAAGACTCCAGAGCCCAGGCTCTATGCTCCCTGCACCATCTGTGTCTGAGTCATCCCTGTGTCTTCCGAGCACCTGAAAGTTGCTTTGCCCAGAGCAGACAATGACTGACTGATGTGCTGGGGCTGCTGGGGCAGTAGGAAGCCTCCGCCCTGCTGTCTGGCTGAACCAGGTTCTCTGCCAGAAGAGCAGAGTTAGGCTGCCCTCCAGAGACTGCTGTTAAAGCCCTTACCATATCACAGAGTCCCAGCATCATTTAAATATAACCCCAGCCTCATCATTCATTTATATTGACCAAGTGCCTACAACAGCTCAGAACTAGAGAGCAAGAGTTAAAATAATACCTTCTTCAGAACATCTGATACTGCTTCTGCCTGTCCCGTGCTGGTCTTTAAAGTAGGGCTTTGAACAAGTTCTTCCCGGTTCAGTCATGGCCAAGGAAGTGAAACTGGAATAGACCCAAATTTTTTAAATTTGGGTGAACTGGAATGGGAAAAATTATGTGTCGAAGCCCTGCTAGAAACCTAATCTCCCTCTTAGAAAACAAGGGCAGCCTATGTGTTGCATAGCAACCAAATTTCTTGTCTCTGGGGTTTGGAGAAGAGTAGGAAACAGCAGTGCCTCACTCAAAGATGGCAGCCTACCACTCCGCTTTGAATGTGTGTCACTCTCCATAGTCCTGCCAATAATCCAATCTCACATATCAGGCTTCTGAAAGGGCTCACTATGCCTCTTCCAAGTCTCCCATTCCAGGGCTTCAACCGGTAATTTTTCCCATTCCAGTTATAGTTCCGGTTTACCCACATTGTAAAATTTCTGGTCTGTTTCTGTTTTGCTTTGCTGGCCATGACTGAACCGGTTTGAACTGGTTCAAAGCCGTGCTTTAAACTCCGGTCTACCAATACAATCCATGGCAATGCCAATAGGATGTGGTATAAGGATTTTGGAAGTCAATGCTAAACTCCCACACCTCATGTCACTCTGACCCAGGGCTTCTCAACTCCTGGGTATTTTAAACAAATCTGATGGCGGGCTCCACCCTAGACCAATTAAATCAGAATCTTTGTGGATGGGATCTTGGGTATTTGGTATGTTTTAGAAGCTTTCCAGGTGATTCCTACGCCTCCCTCTCATTGAGTACTATTGTGACAAGTTTTCCTAAGGGCAAATCCCCTGCTGTGTATGTATGAAGGAGACCTTTGTCCTCTGTAATCCTCAAAGGTGGTAGTCACACACATACACACACAAGTGAGAAACTGGCTCCTGGAACATCCAGGATTATTTGCTTTTACAAGTGTTCATCAAACAGATGGGATTACAGGCTCTGCCATCAGGCTCCTTGCTAGTCTGTTGATCCAAACTGTCCTTTTTGGCCCACTCCAGGGTCTGAGATCTTGGCCCATCACGCCAGAAGCTGTGTGAACAGAGAGATGGGCAAGAACCTTGAGAAGACTGGTCAAAACAGGCTCAAACTGCCAACTGAATTGATGATGAGAGGAAATCCAAGACCTTCAATGCTTACTAGGAAAAAACTGGGATATGGGAGCCATCTACTTATGTGTCAGGCCATGGCAATACCTGTCTCCCAACAATTCACACCCATAGCGTGAAGAAGAGATGCATAATCCTGCCTCAGAAGTAATGGAAGGCACTAAAGAGAATCATGTGAGATATAAAACCACTCAAGTTTCCACACAGTGTTTGCTCAGCTTGACAATCTCTGAAGTCCTGTAGATAGTTTTGTCTTATCATTTTCTACTTTGTATTGTACCAAAGCTTAACATTTTTAACATATTCTAAACCTATGCTGTCAAAGTGCTTTCACGTTCATTATTCCATTTAGTCCACACATTTGCTGTACAAGATAGGCATTATCACCATTCTACAGATGAAGAAACTGAGGTTTGGTGAGACTTGCTCAAGTCTGCAACAAAGATCTTTTATTTTAAACAATTTTCATTCAAGTTTTGTCTTGTTAAACAAGTAATATATATTAATTGTAGTAAAAACAGATAAATAAAAATTACTCATAATCTCACTTCCCAGAGATAACCATAGTTAACATTTAGAGGTACGTCCTTCCAGTCTTTTTTCTATCCTGAGAAGCGATATGGAATAGTGGTAGGAGCAGATTCTAAAGCCAGCCCAGGTTCAAATCTCAGCTCTGTGACTTATTAGCATATGACCTTGGCTGGTTGTTTAGTCTCTTTCTGCCTCAGTTTCTTCATCTGTAAAATGGGATAATAACAATACCTAACTTATACAGTTAGTATAAAGATTAAATAAGTCACCATTTTTCAGGTACTTAGGATAGTGCCTGGCATATAGAAAGCCCTCAATTACTGAAGTGTTGTTTTTTTTAAACAAAAATGGTAATAAATGGTTTATATTCTTTTGTTGCCTGACTTTTTTCACTTTTTAAACTCAATATATTGTAAACATGTTTCCACGTATACACCTTGTTAAAAGTATTTTAACAATTTTAACATCATTGTTACAAGTACTTTATTATATGACTGTCATTAATTTTGCCACCCCATTGTTGTTTTCAATTTTTTGTTATTATATGCTGAATTGAATATCCTGATAGATAAATCTAAGGGGCCCTGGTGGCACAGTGGTTAAGCACTCAGCTGCTGACCAAAAGGTTGATGATTCGACCCCACCAGCGGCCCCACAGGAGAAAGATGTGGCAATCTGCTTCCATAAAGACTAAAGCTTTGGAAACAGTTCTACTCTGTCCTATAGGGTCACTGTGAGTTGAATCGACTAGAAGTCACACAACAACAGCATAGCTAAATCTTCATGCATATCCTTAGTTCCTTTAAATTCTTAGAGGTGATATTACTAGGTCATAGGGTAAATATATGGAAAGACTTTTGATACAAGTTACCAAATACCTTCCAGAAGGTTTGTATCTATTTACACATGGGGTCACCATGAGTAGGAATGACTCTATGGCAACTGGTTTTTGTCTTTTTTTACACCTCCACTATCAGGAGAAATATCAAGTCCCAGGCTTTGGCTCTGAAGATACTATTCTCCCTCCTTGTTATTTATGACTTTTTCCCTGACATTGAATCTGTAAGAAGAGTTGGTGAATTTACAGAGAGGGGAGATAGCTGAAAGAATTCTAAAAGTTTTTTAAATGTCACATATCAGAATTGACTCAATGGCACACAATAACAACATCATGTTACATATGGTCCTTGAAATATGTCTATGGGACTGCACTTTTTCAGGGGAACATGGAGCTAGTAAGGTCTACTTATTCATCATAGTTGACGGCCTCCATACCTGTCAATTTGGCAGTTGAGGAGCTACAAGCATCTGCAATTGTCCACTGACTCAGGCAGGCCAGTGTTTGTCCCCTGGCTAATTGCCTGGTTTGGGGAAGAGACTGTGAGTCACGCTTCCAAGGCCCAAGAGCCTGTGTTTTGCCACAGCAGAAAAAACATACAGTTTTTTGACACAGTTTAAACAGATGATTAAAAACAACTACTTGGTCTAGTTGACACTGTGGTGTACCCACAGCTTCTAAAGCATGGGGAGGTGAAGTGATTTGACTCCACTTAATACTCTTTCCAGTTCACCATTGTTGAATTTTTACAACTTCCCCTTGTCTTTAACTGGTATGGCTTGTTTTATTTGATTATAACTGTTCCCTTTTTACTACCTCCATTTAATAGATGAGAAAAATGAGGCTCAGAGAGGTAGGTGAAGTGATTTGTCCTAAGTCACCCACAATGAAATTGAACCTGGGTCGGTCTGATACCAAAGCCTGTGCTCTTAGCCACTCTGCTACACTGGCATAGTCTTCAGGGTCTAGATTGCTGGAAAGTGCTCAGAATACAGCTTGCTCTGGGGTGGAAAGTGACCACCCTTCTGGGTCCAAGCCATCATTGGCCCAGTAGACTTACACATATGTTCTCAATGCCCATGAGAAAAAAGGCAAAGAAAAATTAGACTATTTATAGACCCTCACATGTGAGATTATTTTCACAGGGATCCTGCCTGCTAGGGCAGCCCCTGCAAAGAAAGTCTTGCTGTGAGGTGTACTGCTGAGAGGCAGAAGCTGAGGGAGCTTCCAGAACAGATGTCCTAAGGAGGGGCATTGCTCATTGCAAAGAAATTGCAGCCAGGGGAGCTCAAGATGGAGTGTTTGCCAAAGAACCCACAGAAGCATCCATGAGAGGAAGAGGCAGCTATAGATTTCCATCATGTCAGGAAAACATGATGGACGTTCTAGTCTAGTTAGAACTTTCTTGCCCCACTTTATCCTTCTCCCTCCCCAACCACATGCCCAGAGAGATCAAAAACTAGTTAGCCAGCTGCAGAAGGAGAACTAGGGAAGTAGAGAACATTCAACTCTTAATCAAGTTCAGAGTTTTGATTATTACCTGAACTGGCCAATTTTAATTACTGAATTGAAATTGAATTGACTACAGAATTCTATCACCCAAAAGAAAGGGTAATACTGAAAATAACAGCTGCTATAGTGCAGATGGAGTCCTGGGTGATGTAAACAGTTAATATGCTAGGCTGTTGAGAGGCTGACAGTTCAAGTCCACCCAGGGGTGCCTCAGAAGAAAATCCTGGCAATCTACTTCCCCAAAATCAGCGATTGAAAACCCTACGGAGCATAGTTCTACTCTGACACACATGGGGCCGCCATGAGTTGGAAACAACTCGACAGCAGCTGGTTTTTACTGGTATAGCACAGACAGAACAGACACTCAACTAATCAAAATTGAACAACCAGGAGGGCCATCTGGAGCATACTGGCTGAATGTCAGCTCTGCCTAGAAGTGAGAAAAAGGTCACCTCCCCCTTTCCACGCGCACACACACACACACACACATACACACACACACACACACACACAAGTTTTCATTCAGTGGCTGGAGAACTACCCACCTTGAGCCGATTTCAAGGGAGAATAAGTAAAATAAAGATACTTCTTTGTACCATGGATTCTGCTTTTCCAGCATGTCAATACACCTGTTGAGGCCTGTTCCTGACTCTTGTGGAGTCTGGGACAAGAGTAGAAATGGAGGCTCACATATCATTTGTCTAAATATTTAAAAGGGACAGGCTAACATTGCAGCATTACTCACAATAGCCAAAAGGTGGAAACAACCCCAGAGTCCATCAACAGATTTATGGATAAACAAAATGTGGCATATCCATACAGTGGAATGTGATTCGGCCATACAGAGAAATGAGGTTCTGACACATGCTATGACATAGAGAAACCTTGAAAACATTATGGTGAATAAAGTAAGTCAGACACAAAAGGACAAATATTGTATGATTTCACTTATACCAAATTTCTAGAATAGGCAAATATAAAGACAAAAATTATTTGTGGTTATCAAGGGCTAGAAATCCCTTGGTGGAGCAAATGGTTAAGTGCTGGATTATTAACCTAAAAGTTGGTGGTTCAAACACACCCAGAGACATCTCAGGAGACAGGCCTGGTGATCGGCTTCTGAAAAGCAACTAAAAACAACAGGGGCTAAAGAGAAAGGAAAACAGAGAGTTTTTGCCAAAAGGCTACTGAGTTTCTATTTGGGTTGATGAAAAGGTTTTAGAAATAGATGGTGGTGATGGTAGCACAACATGGTAAAAGGAATTAATGTCACTGGATTACATACTTAAAAAATGGTTAAAATGGCAATTTTTTTGTTATATATATTTTACCAGAATAAACTATTTTTTAAAGGGGCAAGCTAACAAATATTTAAATAAAAGATGTTTTATCTTCCTACTTTGACAAATTTACGTTCATAACAACAAAATCAACCACACACCTTCATGCCACTTGAAAGTAGCTGTCTTTTGTCTCGAGGTCGTGGGACAAGAGATGTGGTAAAGCGTCCCTGGGGCCTGAGCAGTGTTGGTGGTGAGAGTGGATGTTGGGGTAACAATTGTGTTGCCCTAGCCCTGAATGCCAGATCCTAAGTGACAGAAGTCCCCATGTGTTCTCACCATGCAGCGTAATCCTTGTGACTACGTGGTCATTTGTCCCCCTACAAAAAACCCATGGCTGACAGAATTAGGTTTATTCAGACATTCTGGTTTTCACTTCTGTATTCATTTATCTTTTATCTCTTCTTTGATACATTTATTTTATGTGTGGTTGTGATTGGGCATTGCATTGGGCAAATCTGCTGCAAAAGACCTCTTTAAAGTGTTAAAAAGCAAAGATGTCACCCTGAAGACTAGGGTGTGCCTGACGCAAGCCATGGTGTTTTCAATCCCCTCATATGCATGCGAAAGCTGGGCAATGAATAAGGAAGAAGAAGAACCGACACCTTTGAATTGTGATGTTGGCAACGGATATTGAATATACCATGGACTGCCAAAAGAATGAACAAATCTGTCTTGGAAGAAGTACAACCAGAATGCTCCTTAGAAGCAAGGATGGCAAGACTATGTCTCACATACTTTGGACATGTTATCAGGAGGGATCAGTCCCTGGAGAAGGACATCATGCTTGGTGTCATGGGTTGAATTGTGTCCCCCAAAAATATCTGTCAACTTGGCTAGGTCATGATTCCAAGTATTGTATGATTGCCTACCATTTTGTCATCTGAAGTGATTTCCGTATATGTTGTAAATCCTATCACTTTGATGTTAATAAGATGGATTAGTGGCAGTTATATTGATGAGATCGACAAGATTATTGTCTTAAGCCAATCTCTTTTGAGATACACAAGAGAGAAGCAAGCAGAGAGACATGGGGATCTCATACCACCAAGAAACAAGAGCCAGGAGAATCGCACATCCTTTGGACATGGGGTCCCTGTGCCGAGAAACTCCTCAACCAGGAGAAGATTGATGACAAGGACCTTCCTCCAGAGCTGACTGAGAGAGAAAGCTTTCCCCTGGAGCTGACACCCTAAATTTGTACTTGTACCCTACTCGACTGTGAGAGAATAAATTTCTCTTTGTTAAAGCCATTCACTTGTGGTATTTCTGTTATAGCAGCACTAGATGACTAAGATACTTGGTAAAATAGAGGATCGGCAAAAAAGAGGAAGACCCTTAACGACATGGATTGACACAGTGGCTGCAACAATGGGCTCAAGCATAACAAGCATTGTGAGGATGGTGCAGGACCAGGCAGTGTTTTGTTCTGTTGTACATGGGGTTGCTATGAGTTGGAACTTACTGGATGGTACCTAACAACAATAACAAAGCGTGGGACTCAGGGCAAGGGCCACTCTTGCTTGATCTAGGGGAGTAATGCATTTGCTTACATGCCCCTAAAATCTAGTAGAAATAGAGATCAACTTGGGCATGTTTTGTGACAGCTGTCTCCATTAGAAAGACCCTGGAGTTGTCATTGGTCACATAAGGGGACCACAAGTGCCACCAAATGCTATGGCTCAGAGTCTTCCCTTTGGCAGCCCTTTTCTGGTAAGATCCTGGCACAACTAACACCTCAGGCCCTCCTCTCTTCCTTCCTTCGTTTTCAAGGTCCCAGACACATAAAAGAGTTACTGGAAATCTAGTAGAAAATCCCATTATGGGTGCCCATATAACAAACTATTCCATTGATTGACTGTCCCAGCCTATTCAAACATCTTTGTAAGTTTGTTGAATAAATGAATGGATGGAAAAGGCACAGCTCCAGGTAACTAAACCATGCATTCATACTATGATTTAAAAATTTGAGTTGTAGAAAAGCATGTTTTGTTATGGGAAAATATAAAAAAAAAACAACAGATTATAAAATGCTAAGTTCTATATTAAATCATTTGTATAAAAATAGTAATAACTGCCTTGATAATTCATTGCTGCTTAACTAATTACCCAAAACAGGGGCTTAAGACAACAAACATTTATTTTCTCACCATTTCTGTGGATCAGGAATCTGGATGTAGCTTAGCTGAGTCCTCTCTCAGAGTCCCTCACAAGATTTCAGTGAAGGTATCAGCTGGGGCTGCAGTGATTTCAAGGCTCCACCTGGTGGGGGGGATCCGCTTCCATACTCCCTCACATGGCGGTTGGCAGGCCTCAGGTCCTCACACTCTGTTGGCTAGAGACATCATTTCCTAGCCACATGAGCCTCTCCAAAGGGCAGCTAGCACAATGTGGCAGCAGCTTTCCTCAGGTGAGAGAGGGCCAGAGCAAGTAAGACAAAATTCACAGTCTTTTTGTAACCTAATCTCAGAAGTCATATCCCATCACTTTTTCTGTATACTGTTTGTTAGAAGTTGAGTCTGTAGGTCCAGCCCACACTCAAAGAGAGGAAATTATACAAACGGCATGATTACCAAGAGATAGGGAACACTGGGGGGCCATTTCAGAGGCCACCTACAGTAACATTTACTAAGAACTTAATATGTCCACCCAGAGGCACCTCAGAAGTAAGGTCTGGCAATCTACTTCCAAAAAATCAGCCTAACCCTATGGAGTACAGTTCTACTCTGATGCACATGGGGTCACCATGAGTCAGAACTGACTCAGCAATGACTACTTTAATATACAAAGCCATAGGTATATGTGATGGTTAAGATTATGTGTCAACTTGGCTGGTCCATGATTCTCAGTCTTTGTATGTGATCACGCCCATGATGGGATCTGCTGTGAGTAGACAATCAATTGAAAGGGAGTTTCTTTGGACGTGTGGCCTACATCCAAATATAAGCAGATGTTCTGGCTTTTTGCTCACTCTGGATCCTGCAGCTGCCCCCTGGTTATCTGACCTCCAGTTCTTGGGACCTAAGCTTTCAGCCCATCTGCTGATCTTGGGATTCATTGATCTTCACAGCCTGTGAGTGGGAGCCCTGCTCTCCAACCTGCAGATCTTGGCTTCACCAGCCCCTGCAGCTATGTGAATCAGGAGAAGGCTTGCGGTCTTACCTGCCAATCTTGGGATTCGTCAATCTTCACAGCCTGTGAGCAAAAGCCCTGCATCCTCTGCAGATAACTACTCTTGTTCTGAGAAACAGCTTTTGGCTTGTTACTGGGCCTTAGTAGAGATTGAACGCTTAACCATGGGATACCAAGTCACCATGTAGCCTGAGCTGCCCATCATGAACTGAGTGTTGTCTGACCCACAGAGTCATAAAGTTGGACATGCACAGTAGCACTCCATCATTAAATGGAAGTGATATATAAGAGATCGGGCCCAAGCAGGACCTGAAGGCACAAGTAAGTTGCATGAGGAAGTGGCCCAAATGCCCATGGTCTCCACTCCCATCACATTACCTTCCATCTCCCAGTCTGCACCTAGAACCTCATGGGGAGTTCCTTATGATCAGTTGTGTCATGGTTTGAATTATGTGCCCCCAAAAATGTGTGTATCAATTTGGCTGGGCCATGATTCCCAGAATTGTGTGGTTGGCCTCCAGTTTATGATTGTAATTTTATGTTAAAGAGGATTAGGGTGTGATTGTAACACCAGCTTTACCCAGGTCACATCCAATGTAAAGGGAGTTTCCCTGGGGTGTGGCCTGCACCACCTTTTATCTCTCAAGAGATAAAAGGAAAGGGAAGCAGGCAGAGAGTTGGGGACCTCATACCATCAAGAAAGCAGTGCTGGGAGCAGACCACGTCCTTTGGACCGGGGTCCCTGCACAGAGAAGCTCCTAGTCTGGGGGAAGACTGAAGAAAAGAAGGCCGACAGAGAGAAAAAGCCTTCCCCTGAAACTGATGCCCTGAATTTGGACTTTTAGCCTACTTTAACTGTGACAAAATAAACTTCTTTTCGTTAAAACCATCCTCTTGTGGTGTTTCTGTTATAGCAGCACTAGATGACTAAGACAAGTTGTCTGAAGAAGAGAGAAAACTTGCGCCTGGTTTACAGATGGTTCTGCATAATATGCAGGCACCACTCGAAAGTGGACAACAGCAGCACTACAGCCCCTTTCTGGGACCTCCCTGAAGGACAGTGGTGAAGGGAAATCCTCTCAATGGGCAGAACATCAAGCAGTGCACCTCATTGTTCTCTTTGCTTGGAAAGAGAAATGGCCAAATGTGCAATTGTATACTGATTCATGGGCTGTGGCCAATGGTTTGGCTGGATAGTCAGGGACTTGGAAGGAACATGATTGGAAAATTGGAGACAAGGATTTATGGGAAAGACGCATGTGGATAGACCTCTCTGAATGGGCCAAAGAAGTGAAGATATTTGTGTCTCATGTGAATGCTCACCAAAGGGTGACCTCAGCAGAGAATGATTTTAACCACCATGTGGATAGGATGACACGTTTTGTAGAAACCAGTCATCCTCTTTCCCCAGTTACTCCCATCATTGCTCAATGGGATCATGAACAAAGTGGTCATGGTGACAGGGATGGAGGCTATGCATGGGCCCAGCAACATGGACTTCCACTCACCAAGGCTGAGTTGGCTACAGCTACTGCTGAGTGCCCAAACTGCCAGCAGCAGAGACCAACACTGAGTCCCCAATATGACACCATCCCTCGAGGTGATCAGCCAGCAACCTGGTGGCAAGTTGATTGCACTGGACCACTTCCATCATGGAAAGGGCAGTGTTTTGTCCTTACTGGAATAGACACTTACTCTGGATATGGATTTGCCTTCCCTGCATGCCATGCTTCTGCCAAAACTACCATCTGTGGACTTACAGAATGTCTTATCCACTGTCATTGTATCCCACACAGCATTGCCTCAGATCAAGGGAGTCACTTCACAGCAAATGAAGTGTGGCAGTGGGCCCATGCTCATGGAATTCACTGGTCTTAGCATGTTCCCCAACATCCTGAAGCAGCTGGCTTGATAGAATGATGGAATGGCCTTCTAAAGACACAATTACGGTGCCAGCTAGGTGGCAATACCTTGCAGTGTTGGGGCAATGTTCTTCATGAGGCTGTATATGCTCTAAACCGGAGTCCAATATATGGTGCTGTTTCTCCCATAGCCAGGATTCATGGGTCCAGGAATCAAGAGGTGGAAAAGGGGGTGGCACCACTCATTATTACCCCTAGTGACCCAATCGCAAGATTTTTGCTTCCTGTCCCTGAGACCTTATGCTCTGCAGATCTAGAGGTCTTAGTTCCAAAGGGAGGAATGCTTCCACCTGATTCCACTGAAGTGGAAGCTAAGAATACAACTTGGCCACTTTGGGCTTCTTATGCCTCTGGATTAACAGGCAAAGAAGGGAGTTACCATATTGGCTGGTGTAACTGATCCTGATTACCAAGAGGAAATTGGATTGATATTACATAATGGAAGTAAAGAAGAGTATGTCTGGAACGCAGGAGACCCCTTTGGGCATCTCTTAGTACTACCATGCCCTGTGATTAAAGTCAATGGAAAACTACAGCAACCCAATTCCAACATGATTACTAATGACCCAGACCCTTCAGGAATGAAGGTTTGGGTCACCCCACCAGGCAAAGAACCATGACCAGCTGAGGTGATTGCTGAGGGCAAAGGGACTATGGAATGGGTGATGAAAGAAAGTAGTTCTAAATACCTGTTACAGCCATGTGACCAGTTGCAAAAACGAGGACTGTAATTGTTATGAGTATTTCTGCTTTGTATGTGTGCATCAAATATTTTTGTTTTCTTCACTTATAAAATACAAGATGTAAATGGGGCTAGTGCATTTTCGGTTGTACACATGTTAGTTGTATCATGTTAGGCACAAGTATGGCTTTATAATTGTCTTTATTCAGAGATTATGTATGATTTAAGGAGATGTGTACATGTGTCCAGTTGACAAGGGGTGGACTGTGATGGTTAAGACTGTGTGTCAACTTGGCTGGGCCATGATTCTCAGTGTTTATATGTGATCACTCCCACGATAGGATCTGCTGTGAATGGCCACTCAGTTGAAAGGGAGTTTCCTTGGGTGTGTGGTCTGCATCCAATATAATCAGATATTCTGGCTTTTTGCTTGCTCTGGATCCTGTGGCTGCCTCCTGTTTGTCTGACCTCCAGTTCTTGAGACTTGAGCTATCAGCTTGTCTGCCAATCTTAGGATTCATTGATCTTCACAGCCTATGAGCAAGAGCTCTGCTTTCCAACCTGCCAATCTTGGATTCAACAGCCCCTATGGCTACGTGCATCGGGAGAAGTCTCTATCCCTATCCACAGACTTGTGATGTTCCAGCTTCTACAATCATCTGAGCCATTTCCTTGATATAAATCTCTCTCTATATATATTTATACGCTTTACTGATTTTGCTTCTCTAGAGAACACAGCCTAAGACAGTACATACACTTATTAATCCCCACAACAACCCTGGGAATCTGGAACTATTTTGTGCTGGAGGGAATTGAGGTTTAAAGAGGTTAAACAACTTAGCTATGACCCCATAGCTATGAGATGATGGAGCTGGGATTCAAACCCAGCCTGTCTAAGCCCAAAGCTGTGTTTTTAACCGTTGTACTATCTATTCACATATGGCTGCTTCAATGTCTCAGATGAATATGAATGTTCTTGGTTATAATTTAAAGTTTAGCTTTATGATTTGTAAAAGTCTCAACTGCTCATGAGTAGAAGGATAAGCTCTTTCAGCGGTATTTAGCTCTGGTCAAAAAATTTGAGAAACCTTTCTATTTTAGTTCACTGACAACTTGTTATGAAAGTTTGCTACCCTCTGTGGAAAAGGAAGGACAAACCCACTAACACAAACACTTCAAAGAATTTTCCTCCATGCTACATTGGAAATTATATTCAGGTTCTCCAGGCTTCTGTAAGAAAGGCCTCAAGGAGGGAGATTTCTGGACCTAATTTCATACACAGCAGCCTCATAACATCAACACCTCTCTGAAGCTTCCCCCAGAGTTTCTGGGTCAGTTCACAGACAAGGGAGCTTTGTGAAAACAAGTTTCCACAGAGCCTCTCTACAACACCCGCCCCCCCCCCCCAGAGTTCTACTTTCAAATAACTCTCCATGCCTGTCAGATTCTGCCACTTGTGAATGGATGGCCTCCTTCCCAACCTAAGGAATGTGTCAGAAAGTGTCTGATGGAGTTCTAAATACTATCTGCCTCTCTTTTTTCCCCTTCTTTTGAGACCACATCTGCGGACTCTCAGAAAGAAAACGTTGGGTTGAGTTTGAAAGCCCAGAATAGAAAGCTTGATTTAGAAGTGTTTAAGGAATGTTCAAAATTTAACACGTTTGTAAAAGATGTTCTTGTTTTCAGTACATTTTTCTGAGTAGAAAATGGGTGGCTCAAATGGTTGAGCATTCAACTACTAACTGAAAAGTTGGTGGTTCAAAACCACCCAGAGGCACTTCCGAAGAAAAGCCTGGTGATCTGCTTCTGAAAGGTCACAGCCTTGAAAACCCTATGGAGCACAATTCTACTCTGTAACACATTGGGCCTCCATGAGTAGTAATCCACTTGATGGCAACTGGTTTAGGTTTTGTTTGTTTGTTTGTTATTGCTTCTAGTTAAAAAGGGAATTCTCTCAATTCAAAGATTTGCTCTGAGCCCCAGTTCAGTCCTTGGCCCCGGGTTGGATGCTGTGCAGGGTGCAGAGATGAATGAAGACGTGAACCTTGCCCTTAAGGAGCTGTGCCAGTCGGTCCAGAAACAGGAGCAACTATCTGTAATTCAACGCAGAACAGGCCAAGCGCTATAAAGGAGTTGCAAATAATTATTAAAATGCTTCCTCACCTTTGCACACAGCACTTTTGTTCACAGAAGCCCTTTCACAAACTTCTCGATAGCATTGCACCCACCCCAGCTGGGTCAGTACTGTGTAAACACAAGCTCTGGAGCCAGACAGCCTGGTTTGGACTCCCAGCTCTGCCACCAGGAAGATGCGTAATCCTGGGCGGCAGTTACTTAACACCTCTGAGTCAGATTCCTCATCAGTAAAATGGAGACAATAATATTCCCTACTTCACTGGGTGGTTGTGAGGATTAACTAAAGTGGTCTGAAAGGGTTTAGCACTCAGGATGCAGAAAGCACTTCATAAATGTTAGTAGTTATGACATCTCCACTTTATAAATGAGGAAGGTGAGGTTTAGCTAGTCAAACTGACTTGCCCAGAATCACTCAGCTAGTAAATGGGGGACAGGGCTTGAACCCAAGACCTCTGACTCCAAATCCAGTGCTCTTTTTGTTATTCAACAGCCTGAAAGCTATGGGGGTGCAGAACCTGCCCCAGGGGATGCAGAAGGAGAAGTTGGGGAAGGGAGGAGATGGAAATCCAGGGAGGCTTCCAAACACTCAACTAAATCCATTGCTGTCAAGTCGATTCCGACTCATAGTGATCCTATATGACAGAGTAGAACTGGCCCATAGAGTTTCCAAGAGCGGCTGGTGAATTCAAACTGCCTACCTTTCGGTTAGCAGCCGAATGCCTAACCACTGAGCCACCAGGGCTCAAACACTCAACTAGGCCCTTTATATAGATTATTTCACCTAATCCTCATGTAAAACTTGTTAAGCATATAATGGGGATGATATATTTAACTTTGGATTAACTATATAATCCCCATTTTATAAGTGAGGAAACTAAAGCTCAGAATGGTGCAGTGACTTGTCCAAAGTCACAAACATGAACAGAGAAGCTATGATTCAAATTTATTCCAGAACCTACACCCATTCCTTATACCAGGCTATACTCTCAGCATCAGCATAGGTTGGTCACTTCTAGGGCCTTTGGGTCTGTACCTTGGTGAACCCTTTTCCCCTCCATTTCTCTGGGGCAGGTCGTAGTGGCCAGGGAAAGAAATGAGGGACACATGGTCTAGGGCTAATGGCAAGGAACCCCAAGTCCTGTACCAGCCACGGGGCTTCCATCCGTGGTCCCAGGGGTTCTGACTTCAGAGCATAGGGTGCCTTTATTGTGCCCTTATTAAAGAGGTGACAACACGTATTCACACGTGGTGAATAGAATTTGTCTTGGTGACATCTCCAGTCAGTTCACTGTGGCAGCCTAGACTGCTGTACTGAAGGATGGTGAGCAGCATCTGGGCTCTGCAATAATGAGGGTCTTGATGAACTAGTCATGTCTGCCATGGGCAGGTAATGAAAGAGTGTCAGTACTCAGGCCTTGCTTCTGCCTTTCCAGCCTTATAATGTTAGATCTCTTTTCAGACAGGAGAATGCTAGGAGGTGAGTGCTGTGAGGGCAAGGATTTTTTTTTATTTTTTTTATTGTACTTTAGATGAAAGTTTACAAAACAAACTAACTTCTCATTAAACAGTTAGTACATACATTGTTCTATGACATTGGTTAACAACGCCATGACATATCAGTACTCTCCCTTCTCAACCTTGGATTCCCTATTACCAGCTTTCCTGTCCCCTCCTGCCTTCTAGTCCTTGCTCCTGGCCTGGTGTGTCCCTTTAGTCTCATTTTGTCCTATGGGTCCATCTAATCTTTGGCTAAAAGGTGAACCTTTGGAGTGACCTTATTACTGGGCTAAAAGTGTGTCCGGGGCATGTACTCTCAGGGTTTCTCCAGTCTCTGTCAGGCTAGTAAGTCTGGTCTTTTTTTGAGTAAGAATTTTGTTCTACATTTTTCTCCAGCTCTGTCCAGGACCCTGTATTGTGATCCCTGTCAGAGCAGTCAGTGGTGGCAGCTGGGCACCATCTAGTTGTACTGGACTCAGTCTGGTGGAGGCTGTGGTAGTTGTGGTCTATTAGTCCTTTGGACTAATCTTTCCCTTGTATCTTTAGTTTTGTTCATTTTTCCTTGCTCCTGAAGAGGTGAGACCAGTGGAGTATCTTAGATGGCCGCTCACAGGCTGTTAAGATCCCAGACTGTTCACCGAAGTAGAATGTAGAACATTTTCTTTATAAACTATGTTATGCCAGATGAGCTTGATGTTCCCTGAGACCATGGTCCCTACAGCCCTCAGCACAGTAATTCGGTCCCTAAGAGAGTTTGGATTTGTCCATGGCTCTTCCATGACCTGAGGGCAAAGATTTTTGTCTATTTTATTCACTGCTATGTCCCCACCACCTACAACAGTGACTAGAGGTATTGTTGGTATTAGGTGCCGTCGAATCTGTTCCAACTCATAGCAACTCTATGTACAACAAAATGAAACACTGCTTGGTCCTGTGCCATCCTCACAATTGTTGCTATGCTTGAGCCCATCATTGCAGCCACTGTGTCAGTTCATCTCGTCAAGGGTCTTCCTCTCTTTTGCTGACCCTCTACTTTACCAAGCATGATGTCCTTCTCCAGGAACCGGTCCCTCCTAATAACATGTCCAAAGTACATGAAATGAGGTCTCACCATCCTCGCCTCCAAGGAGCATTCTGGCTGTACTTCTTCCAAGTCAGATTTGTTTGTTCTTCTGGCAATCCATAGTATATTCAATATTCTTTGCCAACACCGTAATTCAAAGGCATCAAATCTTCTTTGGTCTTCCTTATTTATTGTCCAGCTTTCACATGCATATGAGGTGATTGAAAATACCATGGCTTGGGTCAGACACATCTTAGTCCTCAAAGTGACATCTTTGCTTTTTAACACTTTAAAGAGGTCTTTTGCAGCAGATTTGCCCAATGCAATATGTCATCTGATTTCTTGACTGCTGCTTCCTTGGGCATTGATTGTAGATCCAAGTAAAATGAAATCCTTGACAACTTCAATCTTTTCTCTGTTTATCATGCTGTTGCTTATTGGTCCAGTTGTGAGGATTTTTGTTTTCTATATGTTGCAGTGTGATCCATACTGAAGGCCGTAGTCTTTGACCAGGGGGATTAGGCTCTCAATATATATTTGTTGAATGAATGAGACAGTTATGGTATAGAGGGTAAACAAATTGGCCCCCAGGGTGCAGGAGTCACAGTCTTGGGTTTGAATTTCAACTCTGCCTCTTGTTGGCTGGATAACTGTCTTAGTATCCTAGCATTGCCATAACAAAACTACCACAAGTGGGTGGCTTTAAGGAATAGAAATTTATTTTCTCACTGTTCTGAAGCCTTGAAGTCCAAATTCAGGGCACCAGCTCTAGGGGAAGGCTAATTTGTGCTTCCTTGTCTCTGTGTCATGGAGTCCTAGTGGTGCAATGGTTAAGAGCTTGGATGCTAACCAAAGAGCTGGCAGTTCGAATCCACCAGCTGCTCTTGGGAACCCTATGGGGCTGTCCTATAGGGTCACTATAAGTCAGAATAGACTCGATGGCAAAGGATTTGGTTTTTGGTTTGGTATGTCTCTGTGTCTAGGCTGCTCCTTATAAGGCAAACATGACTAGGTTTAGGACACACCCTACACTGATATGGCTCCATTAACATAACAAAGAAATCCCAAATGGAATTACATCCACAGGCATGTTCTTGTTATTAGTTGCCATTGAGTGATTTTGACTCAGGGTGACCCCATGTGTGCAAAGTAAAGCTGCTCCGTAGGGTTTTCAAGGCCGTAACTTTCTGGAAGCAGATCACCAGGTCTGTCTTCCCAGGCGCCTCTGGGTGGGTTCAAACCACCAACCTTTCAGCATTTAACCATTTGCACCACCCAGGGACTCCTTCCACAGGTATAGGGCCGACACAGTTTTGGGAACACAATTCAATCCGTAACAATGACTTTGGATAAGTTACTTTCTTTAATCTCTCTGAGCCTCAGCTACCTCATTAATTCACTCATTTATTCATTTAACAAATAGTAGTTGAGTGCCTAGTATGTATCAAGTATGTATCAACTACTTCTCTAGGCACTGGAACATAAAAGACAAAACAGACATAGACCCCTGCTCTTGGGGAGTTTATATTTTAGGAAAGAGAAACAGACAAATAACAAGTAAAATATACAGTGGGCCTCAGATGATAATAAGTACTTGAAGAAACATAAAGTGAGGAAGGGGACAGGAAATTCTGGGGTGAAGTGAGAGGGGATTTTCCTCCTCTTCTATGGGACCATGTGAAGATTAGATTCCAAGGCAAAAGATGGTGGACCTGATTTTACTCAAAGCACCTGGAGCTTCTTTTACCTCCTTTCTGGTAAAAGTATTCCTGGGGAATACTATGTTATATTTTCATATGGATATATAATCTTTATTGTTAAAGTGTTGTAAGGATTAAATGAGAAAATATTTGTGAAAAGCTTAGCTCTATGCCTAGTGCAAAGTGAGGGCTCACGATATGGAGGTTGTTATTATTTTTCATTGTATTTATTCACTGGACATTTACCAAGTACCTGCTATGCACTAAGAGAAGTCCCTGCGTGGCACAAAAAGTTACACGCTCAACTACCAGCTAAAAGATTGGTTCAAATCTACCCAGAGGTGCTTCTGAAAAAAGGCCTGGTGATTTGCTTCCAAAAGGTAACAGCCTTGAAAACCCTATGGAGCACAGCCGTCCTCTGATACACATGGGGTCGCCATGAATTGGAATCGACCAGATGACTACTGATTGTTGGTTTTCACACCAAGCACTAGTCACTGGGGATAAAGAACTAAATGACTCCTGACCCGGTTTGGCCAACCTTCCTGTTATGGATTGAATCGTGTCCCCAAAAAATACATGTTGTAAATTCTAACCTCTATGCCTGTGGTTATAATCCCATTTGGGAATGGGTTGTCTTTGTTATGTTAATCAGACAGGATTAGTGCAGGGTGTGTCTTAAATCAATCTCTTGTGAGATATAAAAGAGATTAAACAAGCAAGCAAGAGAAGCAGCGATGAGGGAAGAGACATGCCAAGCCACATGAAGATCACCTGGGAGCAGAAGCTCAAGGAGACAAGGACCTTCCTCCAGAGCTGACAGAGAGAAAAAGACTCCCCCTAGAGTCAGCACCCTGAATTCAGACATCTAGCCTAAGTGGTTAAGAGCTCAGGCTGCTAACAAAAAGACTGGCAGTTTGAATCCACCAGCCGCTCCTTGGAAGTGCTATGGGGCAGTTCTACTCTGTCCCATAGGATCGCTGTAAGTCATAATTGACTCAATGGCATACAACAACAACAAAACTGCAAGAAAAGAAATTTCTGTTTGTTAAAGACACCCATCTATGGTATTTCTGTTATAGCAGCACTAGATAACTAAGCCACTTCCCAATTGGATTGTAAACATTTTGAGGGCAGGGGTTGTGTCTAACGCAGCCTCACACAGAATGTCAGAGCTAGAAGGTCTATCCCATCCTCTGATTTTACAGGAGAGGAATCTAAGACTCAGACTTGACAAGACCACACAGCAAAGATGATGCAGCCAGAACTCAGTCCCCTGATCCGCTCTTTCCTCCTCATCCACCCAAACCTTCCCCCACCACCCTTTACTTGCTGACTGTTTCCTATACCCTTTCATGGGCCCTGCAGCTATTCAGCCTATGATGTAAAACCATGCGAGGGTTCAGTCACCTTTCTTTTCCTGGAAAGTTCATGAGAAACCTACACACAGCTTCTCCAGCCAACTCTGGGTTAGCAGTGTCCGGTCAGTTTGGCAGTTTGGCGTCAGCCCAGGGTGGAAACTGCAGTTGCTGACCTGGGGTTTCTTAATCACCGGTGACCCAGCCAGACAGGCAGCAGGAAACACCTCCCTCTAACCCGCTTCCCTTCACTCCCACACTGGGGCCTTGGGCTTGGGTTTCTCTTTGTTTGGGAGAGAGTTTTTCCTGCCTCTCCCTTCCCCTTTGGGCTCTGCTTTTGTCCTCAGCCCTAACTCTCTTTGGCCCCCACCCCCTTTGAATTCCTGCAGCTCTGCAGGTGGGGACAGGTGGTAGAGGTGAGGTGGAAGGAGGGTTCTCTCCCCTTCCTCCTCTTCATTCCATTATAGGCTGGCTACTCACGGTCCCTGTTCTCCATGTTTTGTCTGTCACACCAGCTCAGCACATGGGTCCCTGTACATGTCTAAGGCCTTTGATTTCCCCATAGCCCCAAACATAGTTCTAGATACATAAATACTTGCCCATTAATTGACAGAGATAGCCACTTAAGGAAAAAAAAAAAAAAAAACAGATTAAGAAGTGGGATTCATGACCTAGCAGGGGAGGCTTCCTATAGGAGAAAGGATTTGAGTTAGACCTAGAAGAAGGCATCAAGTTCAAAAAGACAAGTAGGAGGGAGAGGGCATTGCAGGAGGGAGAACCGTGTGATCCAACGCTTGGAGGCAGAAATATGTAGGCAGATTAGAATTCCAGACCTAGAGGAAACCCTCTCAGATCACAGTTTGTGACCCATTAGTGGGTGATAAAAATGATTTTATTGGTTACATATTTTTAAATGAGATAAAAGGGAATAAAATAGAAAGGAAAACATCAGTTATCACATACAGGAAGAGTAATTATTGTTTCATGAAACCGATGTTACACTTCTACACACAGTACATAAGTGTTATATGTGTGCTGGGTCACAATGTAAAATGAATTTCTTGTGGATTGTAGTTTAAAAAAAAAATCCCTATCACTCTAGCAGCTCATTTTACAGCTGAGGAGACTGCAGCCCAGAGAAGAGAGAGTTTGCTCAGGCCCATAGATGGCACAAGGGTAGAAATGGAAATTGGACGCAGGTCTCCTGACTCCCGTGCTCTCTCTCTGCGTACCATTCTCCTTCCTGAGCTGAGCACACAGATCTTAACTCATAAATACTATGGTTCCTATTATTTTTGCCATCCCATGGACACTCAGCATTTATTCACTCAACAAATACTTATTGGGGGAGTTGAAATAGACTCTAGGGCACTGGGTTTGGTTTTGGTTTGACCATTGGCTTGGGGGGCATTGGTGGTTCAGTGGTAGAATTCTCTCCTTGCATATGAGAGACGGGGTTCCATTCCTGACCGATGTACCTAACGCACAGCCACGACCTGTCTTGTCAGTGGAGGCTTGCATGTTGCGATATGATGCTGAGCAGGTTTCAGCAGAGCTTCCAGATTAAGACAGACTAGGAAGAAAGGCCTGGGGATCCACTTCTGAAAATCAGTCTATGGATCACAACAGTCCTATTAGCAACTGATCATGAGGATGGAGCAGAACCAGGCAGTGTTTCCCTGGGATTGCCGTGAGCTGGGGGCAAACTCAAAGGTAGCTAACACCTCCACTGTGGGCTGGGCATTTGTACTAGGCACTGGTATAGCCTGGTAAACACCACAACGAAAATGCCTGCTTCCATGGAGCTTACAACTGGAGTGTAGAATTTACTGCCCTACATTGATTTTCCTGTGGGTCAATCTTTTGTCCTTATTGGGAGCAACATCTATGTCTTATTTATCTTGTGTTTACGCTGATCCCTGACATATGTATGGTGCCTTCCACAATTTTTTTGCATTTGATTCACTTCAACTAGGTAGGTAGAATTAGAATTAGTATTATGCCCATTTTTTTAACAGTTTTATTATCATTATTATTTTACTGTGCTTTAGGTGAAAGTTTACAGCTCAAGTTAATTTGTCACACAAAAATTTGTACACATGTTGTTATGTGACACTAGTTGCAATCCTTGTAATGTGACAGCATACTCCCCCTTTCCAGCTGGATTTCCCGTGTCCATCCAACCAGCTCCTGTCCCTTTCTGCCTTCTCATCCTGCCTCTGGAAAGGAGCCACCCATTTAGTCTCCTATATCTGCTTCAACTAAGACGCATATTCTTCACGAGTGTGTTAGTTATCTGTTGTTGCTATTGTTGTTAGGTGTCGTTGAGTCAGTTCCAACTCATAGCGACCCTGTGTACTACATAACAAAACATTGCCTGGTCCTGCGCCATCCTCACGATCATTGTTATGCTTGAGCCCATTGTTGCAGCCACTGTGTCAATCCATTTCGTTGAGGGTCTTCCTCTTTTTTGCTGACCCTCTACTTTACCAAGCATGATGTCCTTCTCCAGGAACTGATCCCTCCTGACAACATGTCCAAAGTATGTGAGATGTAGTCTCGCCATCCTTGCTTCTGAGGAGCATTCTGGTTGTACTTCTTCCAAGACAGATTTGTTCGTTCTTTTGGCGGTCCATGGTATATTCAATATTCTTTGCCAACACCACAATTCAAAGGCGTCAATTCTTCTTCGGTCTTCCTTATTCATTGTCCAGCTTCCGCATGCATATGATGCGACTGAAAATACCATGGCTTGGGTCAGGCGCACCTTAGTCCTCAAGGTGACATCTTTGTTTTTCAATACTTTAAAGAGGTCTTTTGCAGCAGATTTGCCCAATACAATACATATTTTGATTACCTGATTGCTGCTTCCATGGACGTTGATTGTGGATCCAAGCAAAATGAAATTCTCGACAACTTCAATCTTTTCTCTGTTTATCATAATGTTGCTTATTGGTCCAGTTGTGAGGATTTTTGTTTTCTTTATGTTGAGGTATAATCCATACTGAAGGTTGTAGTCTTTGATCTTCAATAGTAAGTGCTTCAAGTCCTTTTCACTTCCAGCAAGCAAGGTTGTGTCATCTGCATATTGCAGGTTGTTAATGAGTCATCCTCCAATCCTGATGCCCCGTTCTTCATGTAGTCCAGCTTCTCGGATTATTTGCTCAGCACACAGATTGAATAGGTATGGTGAAAGGATACAACCCTGACGGACACCTTTCCTGACTTTAAATCATGCAGTATCCCCTTGTTCTGTCCAAACAACTTCCTCTTGATATATGTACAGGTTCCTCATGAGCACAATTAAGTGTTCTGGAATTCCCATTCTTTGCAATCTTATCCATAATTTGTTATGATCCACACAGTCAAACGCCTTTCTATGGTCAATAAAACTCAAGTAAACATTCTCTCCTTTCAGCCAGGATCCATCTGACATCGGCAATGATATCCCTTATTCCACGTCCTCTTCTGAATGCGGCCTGAATTTCTGGCAGTTCCTTGTCAATATACTGCTGCAGCCACTTTTGAGTGATCTTCAGCAAAATTTTACTTGCATGTGGTATTAATGATATTGTTCGATAATTTCTGCATTTGGTTGGATCACCTTTCTTGGGAATAGGCATAAATATGGATCTCTTCCAGTCAGTTGGCCAGGTAGCTGTCTTTCAAATTTCTTGGAATAGACAAATGAGCACTTCCAGCGCTGCATCTGTTTGTTGAAACATCTCAATCGACATTCCGTCAATTCTGGAGCCTTGTTTTTTTTCCAATGCCTTCAGTGCAGCTTGGACTTCTTTCTTCAGTACAATCGGTTCCTGATCATATGCTGTCTCTTGAAATGGTTGAAGGTTGACCAATTCTTTTGGTATAATGACTCTGTGTATTCCTTCCATCTTCTTTGGATGCTTCTTGCATCGTTTAATATTTTCGCCATAGAATCCTTCACTATTGCAACTCGAGGCTTGAATTTTTCCTCAGTTCTTTCAGCTTGAGAAACGGCAAGTGTGTTCTTCCCTTTTGGTTTTCTATCTCCAGCTCTTTGCACATGTTATTATAATACTTTACTTTGTCTTCTCAAGCCACACTTTGAAATCTTCTATTCAGTTCTTTTACTTCATTATGTCTTCCTTTTGCTTTAGCTACTCCACGTTCAAGAACAAATTTCAGAGTCTCTTCTGACATCCGTTTTGGTCTTTTCTTTCTTTCCTGCCTTTTTAATGACCTCTTGCTTTGTTCATGTATGATGTCCTTGATGTCATTCCACAACTCGTCTGGTCTTCGGTCATTAGTGTTCAATGGGTAAAATCTATTCTTGAGAAGATCTCTAAATTCAGGTGGGATATACTCAAGGTCGTACTTTGGCTCTTGTGGACTTATTCTAATTTTCTTCAGCTTCAACTTGAACTTGCTATGAGCGACTGATGATCTGTTCTGTAGTTGGCCACTGGCCTTGTTCTGACGGATGATATTGAGCTTTTCCATTGTCTCTTTCCACAGATGTAGTTGACTTGATTCCTGTGTATTCCATCTGGTGAGGTTCATGTGTAGAGTCGCCGTTTATGTTGGTGAAAAAAGGTATTTGCAATGAAGAAGTCATTGGTCTTGCAAAATTCCATCACATAATCTCCGGCATTTTTTCTATCACCAAGGCCATATTTTCCAACTACCGATCCTTCTTCTTTGTTGCCAACTTTTGCATTCCAATCACCAGTAATTATCAATGCATTCTGATCGCATGTTCAATCAATTTCAGACTGCAGAAGCTGGCAAAAATCTTCAATTTCTTCATCTTCGGCCTTAGCGGTTGGTGCATAAATTTAAATACTAGTCGTATTAACTGGTCTTCCTTGTAGGCATTTGGATATTACCCTATCACTGACAGCCTTGTACTTCAGGATGGATCTTGAAATGTTCTTTTTGACAATGAATGCAATGCCATTCCTCTTCAAGTTTTCCTTCCCGGCATAGTAGACCATATGATTGTCCAATTCAAAATGGCCAATACCAGTCCATTTCAGCCCACTAATGCCAAGGATATCAATCTCTATGGGTTCCATTTCATTTTTGACAATTTCCAATTTTCCTACATTCATACTTCGCACATTCCACCTTCCAATTATTAACGGATGTTTGCAGCTGTTTCTTCTCATTTTGAGTCATGCCGCATCAGCAAATGATGGTCCTGAAAGCTTGACACCATCCACATCATTAAGGTCGACTTTACTTTGAAGAGGCAGCTCTTCCCCAGTCATCTTTTGAGTGACTTCCAACCTCAGGGGCTCATCTTCCAGCATTATATCAGACAGTGTTCCACTGATATTCATAAAGTTTTCACTGGCCGATTCTTTTCCAAAGTAGACTGCCCGGTCCTTCTTCCTAGTCTGTCTTAGTCTGGAAGCTCAGCTGAAACCTGTCTACCATGGGTGACCCTGCTGGTATGTGAATACCGGTGGCATAGCTTCCAGCATCACAGCAACACACAAGCCTCCACAGTACCACAAACTGACAAACACATGGGAGCTTAGTTACCTAGTGCTGCTGTAACAGAAATACCACAAGTGGATGGCTTTAACAAAGAGAAATTTACTTTCTCACAGTCTAGTAGGCTATAAGTCCAAATTCAGGGCATCAGCTCCAGAGGAAAGCTTTCTCTCTCTGTCAGCTCTGGAGGAAGATCCTTGTTATCAATCTAGGAGCTTCTCCACACAGGAACCCTGGGTCCAAAGGATGCACTCTGCTCCCGGCGCTGCTTTCTTGGTGGTATGAGGTCTCCCTCTCTCTACTCACTTCCCTCTCCTTTCATCTCTTGTAAGATAAAAGGTGGTGCAGGCCACACCCTAGGGAAACTCCCCTTACATTGGGTCAGGGATGGGACCTGAGCAAGGGTTTTACATCCCACCCTAATCCTCCTTAACATAGTCTAATCTTGCCTCATTAACCACAGGCTGAGATGAGGATTTACAACACATAGGAAAATCACATCAGATGACAAAATTGTGGACAATCACACAATACTGGGAATCATGGCCTAACCAAGTTGACACATATTTTGGGGGGACACAATTTAATCCATCACAATGAGTATTATTTTATGTTTTATAGTCCAGTCTAACCTTTGTCTGAAAAGTTGGCTTCGGGAATGGTTTCAGTTCTGGGTTAACAGAGCGTCTGAGGGCTATGTCTTCGAGGGTTCCTCCAGTCTCAGCTAGACCATTAAGTCTGGTCTTTATACATGAATTTGAGTTCTGCACCACACTTTTCTCCTGCTCCATCAGGGTCTCTCTGTTGTGTTCCCTGTCAGGGCGGTCATTGGTGGTAGCCAAGCACCATCTAGTTCTTCTGGGCTCAGGCTGATGCAGTCTCTGGTTTATGTGGCCCTTTTGTCTCTTGGGCTAATATTTTCCTTGTGTCTTTGGTGTTCTTCATAGTATTATGCCCATTTTAAAGATGGTAAAACTGAGATTCAAGGAAGTTACTAAGTTTATACAGCTATTCACTTTCAGTGGCAGAGCTAGGAATAGAATCTAGGCCCATCTGGCTTCAGAGCCCAAACTTTTACCTATTGTGCTATGTTGCTTCTTACGGTCAGGATTTAGATTAAAAATTCAAATCTAATCTCTTGCTATGAAAAGTTCCTGCCCCAGTCCTATTTTGGAGGGTCAGGTGTTATCTGCCCATGAGTCAAGGCTAAAACTCTTGGGTCGCTGCACCTGATAGGCTCAGTTCTACCTTCTGCTCCTGCCTACACAATTATTTATAGAGTTGATTATTGATCACTTGGGTGTGCCTGTGAAACAAGGGCATAAGCCAGTCAAAATATCCGCTGGTGCTTGACCTGAAGGACTGTCTGCCAAACATTCAGAATATCAGAATATCTGACAGACATTTCCCTCCCTCCCCTCCCACCAAGAAAAGCTGTCAGCAGCAGTGGGGCAGCTCAGATGAGGTTTCTAAGAGCAGTTTTCAGACCAAGTTGTGCTCCAAATTCAAGTTCTATTGATCTATTCATTTCTTGAAATGTCCCCTCCAGTCTCTGTCCCCACAGCCCCCATCTGTGTGATAGGTCCCTCAATACCTCTAGCCTGGACACTTGGGGCAGCCTAGAGAAAAACACACCCAAAAGCTAACTGTGGCTACTTCCCAGAGGCTGGATCAGAGGGCATTTTTGTTTTCTTTCTTATATTTTTCTAAATTTCCAAGACATCTGCAATGGGATAATTACTTTTTCAGACGAACCCTCAGGAACAGACATTATGTTATGCAAACACCCTTCCTAGTTTATGGCTCACTGTCATTGTACTGGTGGTGCAGTGGTTAAGAGCTACAGCTGCTAACGATAAAGATCAGCATCACTTGGAAGAAGTACAGCCAGAATTCTCCTTAGAAGGATAATGAGACTACATCTTACATACTTTGGACATGCTCTCAGGAGGGATCAGTCCCTGGAGATGGACATCATGCTTGGTAAAGTAGAGGGTCAGAGAAAAAGAGGAAGACCTTTGATGAGATGGATTGACACAGCGGCTGCAACAAAGCGTTCAAGCATAACGATTGCGAGGATGGCGCAGGACCGGATAGTGTTTTGTTCTGTAGTGCATAGGGTCGCTGTGAGTTGGAAACGACTCGAGGGCACCTAACAACAACAAACAACAGGCGGCAGTTATGTTAATGAGGCAGGACTCAATCTACAAGATTGGATTGTGTCTTGAGTCAATTTCTTTTGGGATATAAAAGAGAGAAGTGAGCAGAGACACACAGGAACCTCATACCACTAAGAAAGCAGTGCCAGGAGCAAAGCACATCCTTTGGACCTGAGGTTCCTGCGCTGAGATGCTCCCAGACCAAGGGAAGACTGATGCATCACAAGGACTTTCCTCCAGAGCTGACAGAGAGATAGCCTTCTCCTGGAGCTGATGCCCTAAATTTGAACTTGTAACCTACTGGACTATGAGAGAATAAATTTCTCTTGTTAAAAGCCATCCACTTGTGGTATTTCTGTTGGAGCACCACTAGATGACTGAGACACCAACCATCTCATTCACAGAGGCAGAAACCAAGGCCCAGAATGGGGAAGTGATTTACCCAAGGTCTGCACACCTTGAGGACACCATTGCTCAAGGATCAAGATTATGTTTACCAAGCCTCCTTCTTATGCCAATTCATCTCCCAAATAAAACTTGAGCGACTTCACCAAGATTTACTCACAGTTATTTATTGAATTCCTACTATGTACCAGAAGTAGCTTTGGTGGTACACTGCTTAAGCACTCGGCTGCTAACTGAAAGGTTGGCACTTCAAACCCACCCTGCAGCTCCTTGGGAGAAAGACAGGACAATCTACTTCCGTAAAGATTACAGGCTAGGAAACCCTAATGGGGCAATTCTACTCTGTCACATGGGATCGATATGAGTCGAATTGACTCAACAGCACCTAACAACTACAGTAACAGCACTATGTGCCAGGCACTGCGACCAGTTGCAGAGGATGCAGCAGTGACTATGATAGGCAGTGTTTATGCTTTTATGGAGTTTGCAGTCATACAAAGAGGAAGACAGATAATTATAAGTTTTAGAAGTGCCATGAAGAAAAAGTACTCGGTGCCATGGAAGCTTATAACAGTGGGGCTTAACCTTGCCTGGGGAGTCAAAGAGGGCTTCCTAGAGGAAGCAATGACATTTCTGCTGACACCTAGAGGATGAATTAGGAAGGAAGAATTTTCTAAGCAAAGAGAATGACACTGACAGCCCTCATGTTGGAGAGTGTGGCACATTTGAGAAACTGAAATAAGTCCCCAGTTGCTCGAATATAGAAAGGAGAGGACAGCTCTAGGAGATTCTAGGGAGGCCAGAGACTGGGCCAAGGACTGCGGGGACAGTCAGTCTGAACCAGCTGACTGGTCTGTTTTTCTCTCCTGTTTCAAACACAGTAGTAGGTGCTCTAAAAATATTTGCTGAATGACTGAGTGAATGAAGTCACTCCCAGGCCAGCATGATATAATGGACTAAGAACTGGCTGGCAGACAGGACACACAGTGCCAGCAATGCTTCTGGCCATCTGTGTAAACATGA
Organism: Trichechus manatus latirostris; assembly: GCF_000243295.1. Taxonomy (NCBI): domain Eukaryota; kingdom Metazoa; phylum Chordata; class Mammalia; order Sirenia; family Trichechidae; genus Trichechus; species Trichechus manatus. The sequence goes on from NW_004443984.1 coordinate 5,844,316, forward strand.
GTGAGTCATGCCATGTCCCTAGGCCTCAGTTTCCTCATCTAGGGGTTGAAGGAGGCCTACATGATCTCTACAGGCCTGTTCCACTCTGAGAATCCTTAAGGCCAACGAGGAAGCCAGCAGTGTGGTCTCTTTCAGAAGCTGAAGTATCTCAGTGCTCTACAGCTTCTCTTTATCAGCTTATTTCATCTTCTTCTGTTACTTTCCTGGGAATCCTACGTAGTTCTCCCACATTTAAAAATCATTCCTTGCCCATTACAAACATAGTGACTGATCATTGAAGAAAACTTGGTAAAGACACAACATTTTAAAAAAGAAAACAGTGACCATCCATATAAATAAATTCTGATGGGTTTTCTCCTGGTTTTTTTTTTTTCTATAGGTGTATGTAAAATCTCTCCATAATTCAGATGATACTATTCGTAGAGTTTTTAAATACTTTTTATTGAAGTACCATATACATACAGAAAAGTGCACATTCATACACATATGTCTTAGCTATCTAGTGCTGCTATAACAGAAATACCACAAGTGGGTGGCTTCATCAAACAGAAATCCATTTTCTCACAGTTTAGGAGGCTAGAAGTTTGAATTCAGGGTGCCAGTTCTAGGGAAAGGCTTCCTCTCTGTCTGCTGTCAGGAAAGGTCCTCATCAATCTCCCCCTGGGTCTAGGATGTTCTTAGCTCAAGTACCCCAGGTCCAAAGGATGCACTCCACTCCCGTCTCTGCTTTCTTGGTGGTAGTAGGTCTCCCCATTTCTGCTCACTTCTCTCTCCTTTTCTCTCTTGTGAGATAAAAGGTGATATAGGCCACACCCCAGGGAAACTCCCCTTACATCAGGGCTGTGACTGGGTAAGGGTGTTGCATCCCACCCTAATCCTCATTAACATGACCTAATCCAGCCTCACATAACAGACGGTTCACTCCCAAATGGGACCATAACCACAGGCATAGAGGCTAGGATTTACAACACATCACAAAATGGAGGATAATCAGATCACAAAATGGAGGACAACCATACAATACTGGGAATCAAGGCCTAGCCAAGTTGACACATATGTCTGAAGGACACAAGTCAATCCATGACATCATACAATTCAATGAATTTCTACAAACTGAACACTCACTGTCTCAGGCTGGGTTCTCTAGAGAAGCAAAACCAATAAAGCGTATAAATATATATAAAGAGAGATTTATATCAAGGAAATAGCTCACGTGATTGTAGAGGCTAAAATGTCCCAAGTCCACAGATCAGGGTAGAGGCCTCTCCCAGTTCACGTAGCTGCAGAAGCTGGTGAACCCAAGGTCGGTAGGTCGGAGAGGGGCTCCCACTCACAGGCTGTGAAGGTCAATGAATTCCAAGATCAGCAGACAAGACTGCAAGGTTTCTACTGACTCACATAGCTGCAGCGGCTGGCGAACCCAAGGTCAGCAGATCGGGGAACTGGACTCTTGCTCGCAGGCTGAGAAGTTCGACGAATTCCAAGATCAACAGGTAAGCTGCTAGCTCAAGTCCCATAAACTAGCGATGAGACAACAAGAGGCAGCTGCTGAGTCTGGAAGAAGCCAAAAACCTTGGCAAGGCGAGCAGGCAGAAAGTAACCGGCGGAAGGCTGAGAGGTGAAACTGAGGGGGCGGTGAGCTGCCACAGGCCCCGCCTCTGCCAGTACCACTCAGCAGATTCCATCATGGGGGTGATCACAACATTATACAACTGCCAAAACACTGAGAATAATGGCCTAGCCAAGCTGACATACAATCTTAACCATCACACTCACGTATAATCAGCATCCAAATTAAAAAAAAAAAAAATAGAGCATACTAGCGCCCAGAAGGCCCCAACATACTCCCTTCCGTTCACTATTCCCTCAAGGGCAACCACTATCCTAACTTTTAAGAGCAGAGATTAGTTTCAACTGTTTTTGTACTTTGTACAAAGAACCATCTTTATAGTTATAAGATTCATCAGGAGGGGCATTTCTGGGGCATAGTATATCTTGTTTAGTTCTAACAGATTCTGCGAAACAGTTTCCGAAAGTGGTTGACAATTTTGTCTCCCACTTGCTGTGAATGAGAGTTCCATTCCTCCACCTTCTCACTAACACTTGACATAGCCTGCCTTATTTCATTTTTACCTTTCTGGTGGATGTGTTGTGGTATCTTATTCAGTTTAAATTGTATTTACTCCATGATTAATGCTGTTGAGTACCTTTTCTTGTGTTTAATGATCATTTGGGTATCTTCTTTCGGTGGCCAAGTCTTTTACCCACTTTTCTAATGGGTGGTTTGTCTTAAAGACAGTTTTGTATTTTGCTCTTTTCTCTTAACATTACATCATGAGCATTATCCCAAGTCATTAAAAATTTTTTGAAAACTTCCTTTTTAATAGCTGCATTACATTCCAACACACAGTTGTACCATCATTTATGGAATAGCCCTCTATTATTGGATGTTGAATGTGTTTCCAGGTTCTCACTATCATAAATAATATCATTGTGAACACCTTTGATCATTTGATTAATTTCTTAAAATCTATTTCTAGAAGTATAATTACTGATTCAAATGCTATGAACATGTTTAAGATTTACAAGAAATGATAACGGTACACGTTATCTCATGTAATACCCACAATTACCCTTTGAAGATTTCCTGGTAAGGAAGCTGAGGCTTGGAGGGATGCACTGGCCAACATCACATATTCACACAGGTCACCTGGGAGCTTGTTAAGAATGCAGGATATCCAGGCCACCTCAGACCTGCTAAATCAGTAATGCAAGCTGACCCAGGAATCTCTACTTTAACCAGCTTCTGATGCACCTAAGCTTGAGAGAAACACTGATAGCCTCCAAGTTCCTCATTTTGGGTTGAAGAAATTGAAACCAGAAAAACAAAGTGCCTTGCCCGAGGTAACGTACATTCTCCTGAGCTAGAATTTAAACTTAAAAAAAAAAAAGAACCACCGCCACTGAATCAATTCCAACTCACAGCAACCCTTTAGGGCAGAGTAGAAGTGCCCCGCAGGGTTTGCAAAGCTGTAATCTTTACAGAAGCAGATTGCCAATCTTCCTCCCGTGGAGCAGCTGGTGGGTTTGAACTGCCAACCTTTTGGTTAGCAGTCGTGTACTTAACCACGGCACCACTAGGGCTCCTTAGAGTTTAAACTTAGATCTAGCCTAATTCCAGAGACTGCTCGAAGCACTATACCACACTGGAAAGCCTAGTGTCAAGTTAATTCCCCAAAAGCTTACACTAAGTTTCACTCCCATCAACAAGTGTATTACAGTGCCTATCTTACCATGCAGGAGTGCCTGGGTAGTGCAAATGGTTGAGTACAACTAACTGAAAGGGTGGCAGTTCAGATCCACCCGGAGGCATCTCAGAAGAAAGGCCTGGAGATCTACTTCCAAAAACATCACAGCCATTAAAAACCCTGTGGAGTGCATTTCTACCCTGACACACGTGGAATTGCCATAAGCTGGAGTCGACTCCACAGAAACTATTGGTGTTTATCTTAGCAGGAACTTGCCAATGTTATTGTTTCTCTTTTTCCTTTTTCACCTAATCTGATAAAAGAATCACCAGGGCTTAAACCTGCCTTATGGAACCACCTAAAAAGGTGCTTGTAGTATAGAATTTGTAATAGACACAAATCTTTTTTCATATAAATATCACCACCGTTTGTGTTTAGTATACTAAGATAATTATACACCAGGTTTTTATAGCAAAAAAATCAAGGTTTGGTGAAAATATGTTATCCCACATGCTTGTAGATTCTCCATTTTTGTTGCCCAAACTTAATTCAGGCGTCAACATCTATATTGGAAACTGAATCATCTGAAGGGGTAATATGGCCCAGATGTTACAAAAGCTGCTTCCCTCTGGCCTAATTGGAAAGGCACCCCTGGAGAATGTTCCTCCTTCAATCAGACCATAAATGTGACTGAGCATCTCACAGGACAAGGGCTGCTGGGGATTGAACCCAGAGAGAAAACCAACTCCTGTGCTTGCCCTTCTAGGGGATAAAGAGAACAGACCTCCTGTATGGGCCCCATCAGCCCTGCCCAGGGTACTCAGGAGACTTCAGGATCCTGGAACAACTGAGCAGGAAGGGCCCTTATCAATCATTTTGTCTAGTGCTACCCAATGTGGATCCAAGGACCAGCAGCATCAGCCTCACCTCTATGAACTTGTTAAACCCGTTGCCATCAAGTCAATTCTGACTCATAGCGACCCTATAGGACAGAGTAGAAACCGCCCTATAGTATTTACAAGGAGGGGCTAGTGGATTCGAACTGCTGACCTTTTGCTTAGCAGCCGTAGCTTGCCTTAGCTCTTAACCACGGAGTCACAAGGGCTCCGTGAACTTGGTAGGAATGCAAATTCTCAGGCCCCAACCCAGACATGCTGAATCAGAAACTCAGGGTGTGACCCTGCAACCTAGGTTTTAACAAGCCCTACAGGTGATTCTGATGTATGTGGAAGTTTTAAGAAACGTCTCCCATCTCCAATATTCTCCTCTTAAGAATGGGGAAACTAAGACCAGACAAAGGAAGTAACTTGTCACACAGCCAGGCAGTGGCATAGACGACACTAGAACCCAGATGTCCAGTGTTCTTTCCACCTTAGCTTTTAAGTAGCTTCCTTCCTTTCTTCATTCATTCATTGATGCATGCATTCATTCAGCCTACCACTACATTGGGCTGCAATGGAGGGCCAGGCATTTTAGTGCAGCCTACCCTATTTCATCCAGTGGGGTTTTCTCAAGGCCAGGGGTCCAGGTTTCAGCATCATGAAAGCGTCTGCTAGATCTTTTTGAGCTCACCCCTGGTGTTCTCCAATCTGACCCAGACAGACGTCTGATGTAGCTGTGAATGGTCCCCACTAGTCAGCTCCCTCTAACCTCCTTTTTCCTCTCTCTCAGTGCCCCGGGACTCTCTGTCCCATTACTTATGGTCATTTACTTGCTTTGGGGACAAACACCAGAAAAGAAACTAGATAACTGGGAGCTCCTAAAAATCAAACAC
>NW_004443984.1:5849437-5877053 GCF_000243295.1 Trichechus manatus latirostris
GGTGTCTAATCTCTAAAATCTACAAGATACTGCAAAACCTCAACAACAAAAGGGCAAACAACCCAATTAAAAAATGGGCAAAGGATATGAACAGGTGCTTCACCAAAGAAGACTTTCAGGCGGCTAACAGACACATGAGGAAATGATCACAATCATTAGCCATTAGAGAAATGCAAATCAAAAGTACGATGAGGTACCATCTCACCCCAACAAGGCTAGCATGAATCCAAAAAACACAAAATAATAAATGCTGGAGAGATTGTGGAGAGACCGGAACACTTATACACTGCTGGTGGGAATGTAAAATGGTACAACCACTTTGGAAATCGATTTAGCACTTCCTTAAAAAGCTAGAAATAGAAGTACCATACCATCCAGCAATCCCACTCCTTGGAATATATCCTAGAGAATTAAGAGCCATCACATAAATAGATATATGCACATCCATGTTCATTGCAGCACTGTTCACGATAGCAAAAAGATGGAAACAACCTAGGTGCCCATTAGCCGATGAATAGATAAACAAATTATGGTACATTCACACAATGGAATACTACGCAACGCTAAAGAACAATGATGAATCCGTGAAACATCTTATAACATGGAAGAATCTGGAAGGTATTATGCTGAGTGAACTTAGTCAGTTGCAAAAGGACAAATATTGTATAAGACCACTATTATAAAAACCCAAGAAAAGGTTTAAACACAGAAGACAATATTCTTTGATGGTTACAAGAGTGGGGAGGGAGGGAGAGGGGTATTCACTAACTAGAAAGAAGAAAAGAATTATCTTAGGTGAAGGGAAGGACAGCACACGCTACAGGGGAAGTCAGGACAACTGGACTAAGCCAAAGCTAAGAAATTTCCTGAATACAACCAAACACGTCAAGGGACAGAGTAGCAGGGGCAGGGGTCTGGGGACCATGCTTTCAGGGGACATCTAGATCAGTTGGCATAACAGTTTTTTAAGAAAATGTTCTGCATCCAACTTTGTGAGTGGCATCTGGGGTCTTAAAAGCTAGCGAGCGGCCATCTAAGATGTATCAATTGGTCCCAACCCACCTGCAGTAAAGGAGAATGAAGAACACCAAAGACACAAGGAATGTATTAGCCCAAGAGACAGAAAGGGCCACATAAACCAGAGACTTCATCAGCCTGAGACCAGAAGAACTAGATGGTGCCTGGCTACCACAATGACCACCCTGACAGGGAACACAACAGAGAGTCCCGGATGGAGCAGGAGAAAAGTGGGGTGTAGAACTCAAATTCTAGTAAAAAAGACCAGACTTAATGGTTTGATTGAGACTGGAGGGACCCTGGAAGACATGGCCCCCAGGCTGTCTGTTAGCTCAAAACTAAAACCATTCCTGAGGCCAACTCTTCAGACAAAGACTGGGCTATGAAACATAAAACGATACTCTGTGAAGAGTGTGCTTCTTAGCTCAAGTAGATACATGAGATTAAATGAACAGCTCCTGTCCAGAGGTAAGATGAGAAGGCGGAAAGGGTCAGGAGCTAGTTGAATAGACACAGGAAATCCAGGGTGGAAAGGAAGAGTGTGCTGTCACAGTATAGAGAGAGCAAGAAGGGTCACGAGACAATGTATGTACAAATTTTTGTATGCGAGACTAACTTGAATTGTAAACTTTCAGTTAAAGCACAATAAAAATAAAAATAAAATAAAAAATAAAAATGCAAAAAAAAAAAATTACTTGCTTTGGGGGATAGGTACAAGAGCAAATGGGGCAGTGGTGGCACAGGGGTAAAATTCTAACCTTCCATGGTGGAGACTCAGTCCTGGTGGCAAGTTAAGTGTTTGACTGCTAACCAAAAGGTCAACAGTTTGAATCCACCAGCCACTCCTTGGAAACCCTATGGGGCAGTTCTACACTGTCCTGTAGAGTTGCTATGAGTTGGAATTGACTCGATGGCAATGGGTTATGGGGGAGACCCAGGTTCGAGTCCCAGTCAATGCACCTCATGTACAGTCACCACTTGTCTTCAGTGGAGTTTGGTGTGTTACTGTGATGCTGAACAGATTTCAGAAGCACTTCCAGACCAAGAAGGACTGGAAAGAAAGATCTAGCCAATCTTCTTCTGAAAATCAAGCAAAGAAAACCCCAGGGATCACAGGGTCTGATCAGCAATCAATCATCGGGTTGAAGCAGGACCAAGCGGCATTTTGTTCCATTGTGAGTGGGGTTGCCATGAGTTGGGGGCCAACTCTGTGGCAGCTAACAATGCCAACAACACAAGAGCGGAAGGCTGTCATTCTGCCCTCTCCCAAGGGGACTAATTATCAAATTAAAGGCCCCCGCCTGCAAAGTAGTTTTTTTCTGAAGGGGCTAGAGCTAGTTCTAGACCAACCAGGATTTTGCAACCTCAGCACTGCTGAGCTTTTAAGCTGGGTAATTCCTGTTGTAGGGGACGTCCTCTGCATTGCAGGATGTTTAGCAGCCTTCCTGGCCTCTAGATGTCAGTAAGAATTCACCAGTTGTGACAACCAAAAATATCTCCAGATTATTACCAAATGTCCCCTCAGGGTAGGGTTGCCAGATAAAAGCTATGTCAGACAAAAGACACCCAGCTAAATTTGAATTTCAGGCAAACAATGAATGATTTTTTAGTATATGTATGTCCCAAATTTTGCAGTCCTTTATTTTTACTTGCTAAATCTGGCAACCCTACCTCGGGGGCAAAATCTCCTTTGTTGAGAGCCACTAGCCCAGATCCATTCCTCGGTATCTGGGGTGAATCTATGGTGTGGGGGGCAGTTAGTGAGAGTCTCTGATGAGATAATCGTAGACTATGAGCTAGGAGAACAGGGATTTATCATATTCATCTTTGTATCCCTAAGACCTAGTAGATTCTAACTAAATATTTTATCTGATAATGTATGTGAAAACACTTTGAACCATATCGGGTATAATACCTGAGTACCATATCAGGTACAATACCTCAGGGAGCTCATGATCTAGTAAACATATGGTGTTTTGTTTGAGCCACATAACGTTTTTAAAAGATTTAACTTTGTGGTCAACGTTCTCAATGGGAAGGTATTGCATAAAAGCCAAGATTTCTAGTATCTCTTGAAAAAGTGACACATTTTCCCTATGCTTGGAATATTTGGCAACTGGGTTTGCGCTTCCAAGTGGCAAAGATTGGCTGGAGCTAAGAGGTAGTACCTAGAGAAGGACATCATGCTTGGTAAAGTAGAGGGTCAGCGAAAAAGACAAGACCCTCAGTGAGATGTATTGACACAGTGGCTGCAACAATTGGCTCAAACATAGCAACCATTGTGAAGATGGCTTAGGACCCAGCAGTGTTTCATTCTGTTGTACGTAGGGTCACTATGAGTTGGAACCAACTCAACAGCTAGTAACAACAACAAGAGGTGCCTGCTAAAAGGCCATGTGCTCTCCTATTCCCCATAGTCCCCACCACTCCCTATTGCCCCATCCCCATACCTTTCATTCATTTATGTTTATCTAACTGCTACTCTACACTGTTGCTATGAGTCAGAGTCGACTCTAGGGCACACACCAACAACAACAACTTGCACATATTTGCATTCGAAAGCCCTGGTCTAATGGAGAAGAGGGGTTGGAATGACAATGTCCTTTTGGGTTATTCATGTAAGGTAGGTCTATTATCCCCATTTTACAGACGACAAACTAAAGTTTAGGGAGGTTAAGTGACTTGCTCAAAAGTCATACAGCCAAACTAGATTAGAACCCAAGTCTTTCAACACCAGGACCTATGTCCATGCCCCACACTGACCAGAGCTTATCATGGGAAACAACTCAACTGCAGGGGTAAGAACGCTGTGGCCCTGGGACCGGAGGGGAAGTGGTGACAGAGGCGGAAGGCCAGACATCCTTATACTCACTCATGTGTAAAACAGAGCAAAAGCAAGAGAATGTGGCCTTGGGGGCAGGCAGCTCACAAGGAGCTCTGACAGAGACCCAGCACCACGCCTTGAGAGTGGACACAGAACAGCCAGGATCCCTCAACACCGGGCAGAGACCGGGAGCTCAGCCACAGACAACCGTGAGTAACTTTTTTTTTTCTCTCTCTTTTCTTTGGGGTTCTTCCTCATTCCAGAAAACCTGTGTTCTTCTTACCTTAGACTGTCCCTCCAGGGATGTAACAAGCTAGTGCCTATCTGGGACCGGGGGTGGATGTCATATCAGGACTCCTGAGGTTTTTGAAGATGGGTCACAGGGATGCTCAGGACTTATGGGGTTCTCGTCTTCAGATGGGACCAAAAATTGGCACTTAGTTTTCATTCCCACACAGATCAGAACAGAAGGTAATCATAGCAAACACGTATATAGACTTGGAGTCCCTGGGTGATGCAAACAGTTAATGCGCTCAGCTGCTAACCCAAAGGTGGAAGGTTCGAGTCCACCCAGAGTTGCCTCAGGAGAAAGGCCTGGTGATCTACCTGGTGAATAATCAGCCATTGAAAACCCTATGGACCTGAAACCATGGCCCCCAGATGCTCTGTTAACCCAGAACTAAAACCATTCCCGAAGCCCACTGTTCAGACAAAGATTAGACTGGACTGTAAAACATAAAATAATGCTCGTGAAGAGCGTGCTTCTTAGTTCAAGCAGATACACGAGACCAAACGGGTGGCTCCTGTCGAGAGGCAGGATGAGAAGGCAGGAAGGGACAGGAAATGGCTGAATGGACAGGGGAAACCCGGGGTGGAAAGGAAGAGTGTGCTGTCACATTATAGGAACTGCAACTAATGTCACATAACAAAATGTGTATAAATTTTTGTATGAGAAATTAACTTGAGCTGTAAACTTTCACCTAAAGCACAATTTAAAAAAAAAAACCTACAAAGCATGCACAGTTCTACTCTGATACACATTGGTTGCCACGAGTCAAGGGTCAACTCCACGGCAACTGGCAGTGGTGGTGATAAAGCCTTACTATGGGTTGGAAACCCTGGTGGCATAGGAAGCCCTGGTGGCAGAGTGGTTAAGAGCTATGGCTATTAACAAAAAGGTCAGCAGTTTGAATCCACCAGGTGTTCCTTGGAGACCCTATGGGGCAGTTCTACTCTGTCCTATAGGATCACTATGAGTTGGAATTGACTTGATGGTAATGGGTTTGGTTTTTTGGTTTTATGGGTCAGCACTGCTCTATGGGCCTTTCATGGTTTAATTTATTTAATCCCCAAGGCAACTATAAAAAACCAAAAACCCAATGCCATCAAGTCAATTCCGACTCATAGCAACCCTATATACAGTATTATTATTATTCCCACTTTACTGATGGAGGGGCTAAGTGACTTATCTGAAGTGATACAGGTATTTAAGTGAGGACATTGGGCTTGAACCAAGGCACTCTGGTTCCACAACCTACCCTTTAACCAGCAACCTATACTGCCTTGGAGTCCCTGGGTGGCGCAAACAGTTAAGCACGAAGAAATGCCTGGCAGTCTGCTTCTGAAAGGCCACAGCCTTAAAAACCCTGTGGAGCAGTTCAACTGTGCAACACACAGAATCGTCATGAGTTGGAGTCGACTCAATGGCAACTGGTTTGCTTTGATATACTGCCTTACAAGTTGCAGGTTTAAACAGCAGGCGATGGGCCAGGAAAGAACCCCAAAATGCTAGAACTAGATAAAAGAGGCTTTAGAGATCAGCTGGTAAGTTCAGTGCCCTCATTTTACAGATGGGGAACCTGAGGCACAGAGAGAAGCTCAGGTAGCTAGACAGTCCAGCACTAGGCCCTGAGGCCAGTTGTCCAGTTCAAAAGACAGTCCTCTCTGTTGAAGGGTAGTGTTAGGGAGTGTTGTCCTGGAGGCAGAACTCTGCCCCACCAGCTCTACAGCCTCAGGCAGATCACTCTACTTCCCTCAGCTTCTTTTTCTGAGAAATGTGGACCCTGAGGACATCACTCAGGGTGGTTTGGATAGCGACAGCACTACGCTATGCACCAAGATGGGTACTTCCTGGGGCTCCATAAATGGTCAGGATTTTGATCTTCGCCTCTTGCTTCTTCCACATCCATTGCTGTGAATCAGAGATGGGAATAAAATGAGGCAGCAGGCTGCTCCTCACTCGAATGGGTGGCATGTAGAAACCTTGAGGGCATCAAATCTAAGACTAGGCCTTCAAGGGCGGAGGAGGGGATGGTGAGGAATGTGAGGAGGCCACAATGACCCTGCCCCCAGCTCTGTTATCACCTGTTATCACCTGGAGGTGCCCCCCTGGCTGTTCTGGGCCTCAGCGTCTTCTTCCACCAGTGAAGTGTGTCTTTTACCCTTGGCCAGCATTCCTGGGACGGCAGGGAAAGCGGGCCAACTGGCAGCCAGGCTCAGTCTAGCAGAGCCCTCCAGCGCCAGTCTCTTCTCTTCCCTCTGGTTGTACCAGTTAATCTTACTGCATGCCCTCAGAGGTGTGTAGGTGTTCTTTTATTTATTATCAACATTGAGTAGGACTCGGAGCCCTCATCCTAGTGGGCTGTTTGGAAATTGAATCTTAGTGCATATTGAGCTTCTCTTGCCCCTGCTTAGACTCCCAGGGTTACGTACAGAGCAGCAGGGTGAGGGAGGCCCCTGGCCTTCGTGCCACCCTGGCTCCCCCTACGATGGATGCCCATTGTCCAAATGGGCTTGATCCCTTGACGTCCAGCCTTGTATGTTTCCTCGGCACCCCTGGAGTCCGGAAATCTTTGCCAAGACTTGAAACCACTGTGCCTTAGGTTCATCCTCTGGGGTGTGCCCAGAGGCCTTGCTATCTCCCAAGTGGGGCCCAGGTCCCCAACACTTGAGGGACCCATGACCTCTGGAGGGATCACTCCTCTTTCCTTGGTGCAGCTCTCAGAGGTACACTCTTCTCTCCCCACTCACCTGGGGCACCCAGCTTAACTTTCTTACTGAGCTCAGGGTTTCACAAAGGACAGGAAGAAGGGTTGTCTTCAAGTAGCTTCTGCTTTCTACCCTCGCACTTGCAAAAAGTCCCTGAGCCAGGAGACACAAAGGGTACTCTTTGAGGTGAGGCAAGCAGCCCTATCTTGCAGATAAGGACAACTAAGCCTCAGAGGCAGTAGTGACCTGCGCAAGGTCGCCTGGCTGGGAATGGTGGAGCCAGCCTTCAAGTCCGGGTCTGTGGGCCTCCAAAGCTTGTGCTAACAATCACTGAGTCACGTGGAAGACCCAAGTCTCCCTCACCCTTAGTCAGGTAACCTCAGTGGAGTCACATCACCTTTCTGAACCTTAGTTTCTTTAAGTCTTAAAATGAAGTTTTCAGAGCGTTAGCAATCTGCCTTCAAGGTGTGTTTGTTTTGTTCTCAAACTAACATGTATTGAGCATTTACCACACATTTGGAGCCCTGGTGGAGCCAGTGGTTAAGCGTTCAGCTGCCAGAGGTTAAGCGTTCAGCTGCTAACCAAAAGGTCGACAGTTCAAATCCACCAGGTGTTCCTTGGAAACCCTATGGGGCAGTTCTACTCTGTCCTGTAGGGTCACTATAGGGTCGCTATGAGTTGGAATTGACTCGACAGCAACAGGTTTTTTTGCAGAGCTCCGCAAGCGCTGGGACCTTACCAGATTTAATCCTCATGACAGCCTGTGAGAGAGATGCTATCATTACCCACATTTGAGAGATGAGAAACTGAAGCTCAGATAGGCTTAAGACCTTGCCCAAGGTCACACAGCTGGTGGTTCATGGCAAAGTCAAGACTCAAACCCAGGTCCGTCTGAATCCAGAACGATGCTAGATTGTGGGGAGAATCAAACTGGAGAATGAGTGCGGAATGGGCTTCGTAAGCTGAGGCGCAATGCTAGCTCAGGAATGGTCATCGTTGCACTGATGCATTCGTCACTGTCACTTGCACTGTTGTGTTTCAGGCTCCTCAGCAGTGGACAGCTGGGAGCCTTTGCTGGAGGTGAGAAGGGAAGCGTATAATACAAACGTGCTTGCTTTCACTGCCTCCCCGAAGTGGGCATCTGTCTAACAGTCACTTTCTGTTGCCCACTCTGTGCCAAGCCCTGGGGCTTCAACCATTGGCCAGGCAGCTCTTGTTTCTGGAAAATCATCTCTGACAGTCATTGTGACCTTCCCTGCTTGTGCTTGGGCTGTCACCGGCGTTAGCTCATTTCGTCCTTACTACAGCCCTGCAAAGGCAGTTCTTTCTCTCCCTGTTATAAAGGAGGAGGCTGAGGTCCAGGGAGAGTAACTACCTGGCCAAGGCCAAAGGGCCAGAGGTCAAAGTCAGAGGTGGTCAGTCTGAACCCACAACCAGGGTTCTTAACCCACAGCTATGGGCCAAGTTCAAGGCCAAAAGGAGTAACCCCACTAGGCCCCTCTTCCAGCAGAGGCCAGAAGGGGATAAAACCATTCTCTCTTCCCTCCATCTCCTGGGGAGAGAAAGGGTCTCCAGAGCATGGGGGTGCCCTGCCCCCTCCACATCATCCAAGACCCCAGGTTGTAAAGAAAGAAAATGATAAGACAAGAGCAGATCAATCGGTAGATCAAAGCAGGAGGAGCAGGAGGAACACCACCGTGTCATTAGAGCCGGGCAGGGAGGGAAAGCTGCTGGGCATCATTAGAGCCGGGCAGGGAGGGAAAGCTGCTGGGCATCCGATCCAAATGGGAGGCTGTTGCTGAGGCCTTAGGACAGAAGTGATTGCTTGGGTTGGACTCTTGTTGGTTTTGTTTCTTCTCCTTCCCTCCCCCAGCTCTTCCCACCCCTGATGGAGAGACATCTGATCTATTCACACAGTGAGCCAGAGGCAGCCCTGCCCTACCACAGCCCCGTTCCCACCATTGTTTTCTCAGTGCTCCCCTGTTTCCCTGGGGGTTGGGGCTGCCCCAAAGTTCCTCTCTGAAAACCACAGCTGCGTTCACGGTGGTGCCTCTGCCAGAATTCAGCAAGTCCATCCTCTGTGTCTGTCTGTGGTCCCTCCGGGTCCTGGGAAATTTGTGGAGCTGTGAGCAGCAGGATGGGAGCCTGCTGAGAACCAGTGAGGATGGGGGTGCTTACCAAACTTCTCTAGTCCTCACATGAAACCACTGTTAATAATACCCACTTTATAGATGAGGCCCCTGAGTCTCAGAGGTGCCTGAAGGTATGGCAGGGAAATGGCAGAGACAGGACTCAAGCCCAAGTCTGTCTTTCCACTACTTTCCAGCAGTTTTTCCCCGTAGGGAAAAGGACAGAATTACAAAAGTGTTTCAGAAGGTTCACATCATTAGAAGGTTATGGTGCCTATTTCTGTTTAAAAATAAATAAATAAATCAGTGCAAGCAGTCATTATTTTATTATTTAAAAGATACATTTCCCTCTTTAAACAGTTTGAGAGCTTTCCAGGATAAACAGAAAAATTAAAAGTGGCAGTTAGTGGCAATCAAACAAACGATTGTCTATTATTTACAACCAGGCAATTTGCCATTTGGCCACTTGGAATGGCTTTGGCTGAAATATTGTCTTTTACATTGTTTTTATTCCAATCTTCGATGGTTTCATTTATACCCTTAATGAGCCAATGGTAAACAACAGGAAGCACCAGGAACTCTGATACTGGAAATACAAAGAAATAAGGAAAATGAAGATGGTAGCAGCTGCAAATTTGCCTCAAGATTCATAATTTGCATTTATCTGATCAAATTTCTTATACAACATATCAGGGAAACTCCAGTACTTCAAAAAATGTCAAAGATTGTAAAAAAAAGAAGATAATATATACTCTTTACTTACGTATTGGGCATAAAGGTGATTTACACCTGCAAGGCATTTGCAGAGAGAGGCTTGCCAAAGGAAACCTGAGACCTTCTATTTTATCTCACTATTTAGCAAACATAAAATTCAAAAGAGATTGGCTTTTTAAGCACCAAAGGCAAGAATTCCAACTCTCAGTTCATGAAAGAGCTTTTTTGTCCTCTTGTTACATTTCAGTCATATAAAGTGCCTTTGGCCTTTGTCATGGATTGATTTGTGTCCTCCCAAAATAGGTGTCAGCTTGGCTAGGCCATGATTTCCAGTATTGTGTGGTTGTTCTCCATTTTGTGATCTGATGTAATTATCTTCCATTTTGTGACATGTTATAAATCCTAGGCTCTATGTCTATGGTTATGGTCCCATTTGGGAGTGAGTTGTCTCTTATGTTAATGCGGCAAGATTAGGATGGGTTATATCTCGAGTCACTGCCTTACTGGAAGGTGTGACTCAAGTCACCACATTTACCCCAGTCTGACTGGTGGCCAGTCATTTCCCTTACCACCCTTATTCAATTCGTGCCCTTACCTGAGTCACATCTTTTATCTTACAAGAGATAAAAGGAGAGAGAAGCAAGCAGAGATAGGGATCTCAGTACCACCAAGAAGAAGAGACAGGAGCGGAGTGCGTCCATTGGAATGGGGGTCCCTGCACTGTAAACCTCCAAGAACCAGGAGACACAGAGAAATAGCTGTAACTCTGGAGATGGCACAAGACGGTGAGAAGTGACAGCAGAGAGATGGCAGCAGCAGAATCAGGAGACTACTGGGAGATGACACAGGAGCCAACCCACAGGAGAGACAGCTGAGTGCCTTCAGGTAGGAGGCTTCCTCTGGGCAATTATTGGTGGAGCTAAAGAGCTTTGTAACACTTTCCTGGGCAGGGCAGAGGCTGGGCCAAGGGGCCAAGGAGCCAAGGGGCCAACGGCCAGAGAAAGGCCTGCCTGTGGACATTACTGAGAAGAGGCTGTCCTGATCAACACAGACCTTCCTCCAGAGCTGACAGAGAGAGAAAACCTTCTCCAAGAGCCAGACTTCTAGCCTCCTGAACTGTGAGAAAATAAAATTCTGTTTGTTAAAACCATCCACTTGTGGTATTTCTGTTATAGCAGCACTAGGTAACTAAGACTGTCTCCAAATAAAACATCATAGAATATATTACTTTAAAATTTGTTGAGCAACCATACGTTTTCTTATGTCATGAATTTAAAGTAAATCAAGCGCATATGCCATTTATTGCAGTGTAGTGAATTACTTAATATGGCCCTTTTAGCCAAGCATGCTCTTATGACTCTCACCAAATGATTGGGTGAAACTATGCAAATAAGGTACTAGTGGCCCACCAAGGGGATTGGACAGTTTGCTAATAATGCTAATAAGGTTCATGGCACCCTTGTCAGGGGTGGAAAAAAAACCAAACCCATTGCCGTCAAGTTGATTCCGACTCACAGCGACCCTACAGGACAGAGTAGAACTGCCCCAAAGGGTTTCCAAGGAGTGGCTGGTGGATTAGAACTGCTGATCTTTTGGTTAACAGCAAATAAGGTGTATGGAACCCTGAAAAGAGATTGGTCAGTTTTGCCATCCTGCTAGGCTTAAACTGAGCCACCTAGAGGCAGAAAGGGAGAATCTTACTATTATCAAGAAAGAAGAGCCAGGAGCAGGAGCATGTCTTTTGGACCCGGGGTCCCTGTGCTAACAACCTCCTAGACCTAGGAGACAGACAGCTGTAATACCGAAGATGGTGAGAAATGACAGCAAGCATTGCAGAGTCCAGCATCAGAGAAACCGCAGCATCAGGTCCAGGAGACCAATGTGAGACAGCAAGGTGGGCTTCCCGGCTCACCAAACAAGGGGCTATAGTGGGTGTGCCAACCCACGGAGTGAGAGAGCTGGGCGCCTTAGGGCAGGAAGCTTGCTGGTGGAATAGGGTACCTCCAGGCACTTGTTGGCGGAGCTAAAAAAGTCTTGTAACACTTGCCCAAGCAAGGCAGAGGCCAGGCCAATCGTCCAGAGCCAAGAGAGAGGACTGTCCTGAGGGAACTGAGAGCAGCCTGTCCTCAGGGGGATGAAAGGAGCCCTGCATGGCCAAGAGGAGCCATCCTGCACTGATGACAGGAGACTTTGCCTACATGCTTCCTGATCCTGAATTGTTACCTGTTACTTTCCTAATAAACCCTATAACTGTATGATCTGTGAGTTCTGTGTGGCCATTGCAACGAATTACTGAACCCAACAGAGAAGTAGAGAGTGCCGTGGGAGGGGCAGCTGGTGTCAGAATTGATAAAAGAGTTGGAGGGTGGAAGTATGTTTGACCTCCACCTCATAGGAATCAGCCTTGGCTGATGTTCATCTTGATTCTCTCCTCCCCCTTGTGAAGTCAGATGCGGAGGTCTGATGATAACGCACCACACAATTTTTACCCTTATGAAGTGGAGAAAAGTTAAAATTTATATTCATATATCATGCATATAATTTAAAATAAATGTTAGTATAAAATTTTTAATGATACACTTATTGAAAATAGTACATTTGACTTAAAATCACTTCTTTTATCATGGACCTTGGAAAATTATGAAGTGGTTCACATCCCATTGGAGTTTGTAAAATTATATATTACCGTGAAACAGTCTTCTGAGTCTGAAGAGATTGGAGACAATCTGGTCCAACCTCCTTGTCTTAGTCATCTAGTGCCGCTATAACAGAAATACCACGAGTGGATGGCTTTAACCAAGAGAAGTTTATTCTTTCGCAGTCCAGTAGGCTACAAATCTAAATTTAGGGCATCAGCTCCAGAGGAACGCTTTCTCTGTGGGCTCTGGAGGAAGGTCTGTGTCATCAATCTTCCTTTGATCTGGGAGCTTCTCTGCACAAGAACCTCAGGTGCAAAGGACGCGCTCTGCTCCCAGCACTGCTTTCTTGGTGGTATGAGGTTCCCATGTGTCTCTGCTCGCTTCTCTCTTTTATATCTCAAAAGAGATTGGCTTAAAACACTATCCAGTCTTCTATACTTCATCATTATAATTGCCGCTAATCCATCTTATTAGATCAAAGTGACAGAATTTACAACACATAAGGAAATCACATCAGATTACAAAATGGTACACAGTTATACAATACTGGGAATCATGACCCAGTCAAGCTGACAGATATTTTGGGGGGACACAATTCAATCCTTGACACTCCTCATTCTATTTTGTTTAACTGTTTAAAATTTGAATATACTCCTTAAGTACGCTTGGAGAGAAAATGCACACATAAACAATAAACACAATACCAAAAGAAAAACCAAACCTATTGACGTCAAGTCAATTCCAACTCATAGCGACCCTATAGGCCAGAGTAGAACTGACCCATAGAATTTCCAAGGAGCACCTGGTGGATTCAAACTGCTGACCTTTGGGTTAGCAGACGTAGCTCTTAACTACTATGCCACCAGGGTTTCCAATAAACCTAATAGCTAACATTTATTGAGTATTTATTAAGGACCAGCCAAGCACTGAGCTATGCATTTTCTACGTTCCACACACTCCATTTAGTCTTCACAACAGCTCTGTGTAAAGGTATTTTATTATCCCCATTTTAAAGATGAGTACACTGAGGCTCAGGGAGGTGAGATAGTTTGCCCAGTTTTAATAAGGGGCAGAACCAGAACCCAAAACTGTGACCCTGGGCTGCCTCTTAAACCTCTGTCTACCTATTTTCTTCTTATTCTCAGTTGATCTTTACCTGCCAACCACCTCTCTTCACAGAAGGAGGAGATTGAAATCCAGGTCACCTTGCAAGTTACTGGTACAGTTGGGCCTGGTGCCAGAGACAATGACATGCTTTCCTCTTCAGGGTCTCAGAGACTGAAAGCCAAACAGATCCACAAATGCACATTAATTATACGATAAAGGGGTAGATGGAGCATGCATGAGGTTCGGCTACCCAGATGTGTGGCCCATTCCTCGTGTCTCCTCATCTCACCAAGGCCTGAGTGCCCACTGTTGTTAGGTGCCCTTGAGTTGACTCTGACATACCGACCTTATTTATAACGGAACGCAACATTGCCCGATTCTGCACCATCCTCACAATCGTTGCTATGTTTAAGCCCATTGTTGCACCCACTGTGTCAACCCATCTCATTGAGGGTCTCCCTCTTTCCCACTGACCTGTCCACCACAGGTGACCCTACTAGTATCTGAGACACCAGTGGCACAGCTTCCAGCATCACAGCAACGCTCGAGCCGCCACAGTACCACAAACTGACTGACAGGTGGTGGTGAGCACCCACAGTCACGTTTAATTTATCCATCAGCCTCTATCCAGCTGTCTTTGTGATCCCTCCAGTAACTGTCACCACTCAGATTTAGCACCACAGTTTCCTCCACTATAAAATGGGAGTGATACCAGCCCCTTCATTGGCTGGTCGTGTGGAGTGCATGAATTAATGCTTAAAGCATGTAGAATGGTACCAGGCACACGTGATACAGTAAGTACCCATCTGGCGTTTGTTGTGATTATTGTTACCAGGATGTTTCAAGAACTGGGCTTCCAAGGCTCTACACCCCCACCTTCTGCTGGGGAAACGAGCCTGAATTGCAACCCCCACCCTACCTATAAACCTATGTACCAATAAACCTATATACCTATAAACCAGAATCTCAGTTAGGGCAGGGACCCCCACCCTTTGGGATCTTGCCAAGCCAAGAAGTGGCAGAGTAGCCTGGAGGGAAACCACAGGTGATTCAGAAAAGCCATCTTGTGGTTAACCCTTTTCTGCTCCACTACTGTGTAGAGATGCCTCCGTAAAAAGCTTGTGTCATCACTCAAAAAAAACCAAAGGAACAAACTCATTAACCAGTTGCTGTGGAGTTGATTCAGACTCATAGCAAGCCCGTGTGTGCCAGAGGAGAATGGTGCTCCACTGGGTTTTCAATGGTTGATTGTTCAGAAGTAGATCCCCCGGCCTTTCTTCCCAGATGCCTCTGGGTAGACTCAAACCTCTAACCTTTAGGTTAGTAGCGGAGTGCATTAACTGTTTGCACCATCCAGGGGCTCCATCCTTGCTCAAAGACCCCCTATACATCTGCCTCTTTGGTTAAAATGCTTTGCTTTCTATGAAGGATTCCTTTCCTCCAGAGAGCACTTCATGGGCAGAAGGGGTGATGAGCCACTTCTCACTTCCTGTGGTGATTTTAATAGTGCTTCCCAAGCCCCTTCCTCCCCCTTCCCAGTGGTTGATGACTAAGATTTCACTAAAGACTCTCCAAGCTGCGGGAGACCTCTACACTGTTATCAGTCACTGACATCTTCATAGGACAGCTTGAAATCATTTTTCACAGCAGGTTTTCTTTGAAAGAGGGATACAGGTCTTAAGTTCCTATTATAAAGATGTAGACAGAGGCTGGAGGAGCTGAGCAACTTACCAGAATCACAGTGAGCGTCCTTTAGGGGCAAAGTTAACACACGTGTCTTCGGACAGTCTAGTGTCAAGGTGCCCATCTTGAGGCCGTGAACCCTGGGGCCTCGTGAGGCAGGATGCAGGGAGCCTGTCTCACAGAAAGGGCAGAGGTTCCCAGGAGGAAGCCACAGAAGCCAGCTCAGCAACCAGGAGGCAGGACAGTGTAATGGTGTTATGGATTGAATTGTGTCCCCCAAAAAATACTTGTTGGAATCCTAACCCGTAGATGTAATCTCATTTGGAAATAGGGCTTTCTTCGTTGCATTAATGAGACCATACCAGTACAGGATGTGTCTTAAACCTAATCAGTTTTGAGATATTAAAAGAGCAGATCAGGCACAGAGGCAAACAAGCACAAATGGGGAAAAGACAGATGCCACGTAAAAATCGCCAAGAAACTGAGGAACTCCAGGTTACAGAAGCTGAGACAAGGATTTCCCCTAAAGCTGACAGAGAGAGAGCCTTCTAGAGGCACTTCCCTAAATTCAGACTTCTAGCCTCCTGAACTATAAGAAAATAAATTTCCGTTTTTTTAAAGCCACCCACTTGTGGTATTTCTGTTACAGCAGTACAGACAACTAAGATGGTTACGGGCCTGGGCCTGGGTTCCAGTCAGGCTCTGTCCTTTTGTGTAAGCAGACAAGTCACTTCGTCTCTCTGTGTCTTTGTCTACTAGGCTTTAAAACAGAGATGATGATAATAGAACTTCTCTTCCTAAATCACTGTGAAGACAAATTGAGTTTATACAAGTAAAGTTTACACAGTGCTTGGCACATAACAGGAAACCCTGGTGGTATAGTGGTTAAGTGCTACAGCTGCCCACCACAGGTCAGCAGTTCGAATCCACCAGGTACTCCTTGGAAACTCTATGGGGCAGTTCTACTCTGTCCTGTAGGGTCGCTATGAGTCAGAATTGGCTCAACAGCAATAGGTTTGGTTTGGGTTTGGCACATAACAAGCAATTGCTATTAAGGTAAGCTTCCAGCTCGTTTCCGCTCTCGTCTGCACACTGATGTCAGAGTAAGTTAGGTTCTGAAAGGCCGTCCCTAAGTCCCCATGTCACAGACCCTTGGAGGGGAACTTTGGAAATGTTAAACTAGGCATGCTTTTCTCCTGGCTGGTGTATGTTCTATCAGCGATCGTCCCCCTAGATAGATCAGTTTTGTGCTTCAAAAATCTTGAAAAAGGTAACCTTCCATGAGGTTTTCACAGTGTCGAGAAAATTCCTTCAACCAAATTCATTCAACAAGTATTTTTTGAGCACCTACTATTTGCCAGGCAGTGTTCTAGGCATTTGAGATACAGTAAACAATGAACCCTGCCCTCATGGAGCTTCCATTCTAGTGCCGTATCCATTCATGGTGCTATTGCAGACTCTGATTAGAAAAAAGTGGTCCATGGAGGAAAGAATGAAAAGGAGAAATCAGGGAAGGGATTGTCACCCAGAGGTGCAAGAAAGAGCAGCTGGGTGGGCAGGGACTGGCACCAGGTGCAGCATAGTGCTCACATCCACAGCCACCTGAGTCGGGCAGTCTGGGTTCCTATTCAGGCTCTGCCACTGACAAGCTGTGTGACCTTGGGCAAATCATCGTCACCGAGCCTCGGCTTCCTCATCTATAAAACCAAATTACAAACCCCATTGCCGTCGAGTCAGTTCCTACTCATAGCAACCCAATAGGACAGAGTAGAACTGCCCCATAGGGTTTCCAAGGCTGTAATCTTTACAGAAGCTGACTGCCACATCTTACTCTCATGGAGCGGCTGGTGGGTTTGAACCACCAACCTTTCGGTTAGCAGCTGAGTGCTTAACCACTGCACCACTAGGGCTCCTTTCCTCGTCTATAAAATAGGGAAAATAAGACAACCTACCTCCACAGGCAGTTTGAAGATAAATGAGACAATGCATGTAAAAGGCGTCTTGTGTGCCTGCCATGTGAGCTCACTCTGCACTGTTTCCAATGCCTGCTGCCTGACCTATGGGTTTTGGACTTGCCAGTCCCCACAGACGTGTGAACCAATTCCTTAAAGTAAATCTCTCTATATATACATACATATATAATATATATATAATATACATAATATATACATTATATATAATATATTTAACAGAGATTTACTTATGTATATATATTTATTTATGTATATTTAGGACCGGGCAGTGTTTTGTTCTGTTGTACATAGGATTGATATGAGTCGGAACCGACTCGAGGGCACCTAACAACAACAGATATATTTAGATTTATATACATATATATATATATATAAACAAACAGAAATTTGTACACATTATATATATGTGTATAATATGTATATATATGCGTTTGTGCGTGTGTAAGGAGCCCTGGTAGCTCAATTGTTAAGCCCTCAGCTGCTAACCAAAAGTTGGGGGTTCAAATCACCAATGGTTCTGTGGGAGAAAAGACCTGGCAATCTGCTCCTGTAAAGATTACAGCCTAGGAAACCTTATGGGGCAGTTCTACTCCGTCCTATAGGGTCGCTATGAGTCAGAATCAACTCGATGGCACACAATAACAACAACGTATAAGCACACGTGTTTCTGTACACGCAGGTATATGTCTCACTGGTTCTGTTTCCCTAGAGAACCCCACCACTTTGTTGTAACACAAGGGCTCAAGTCCTGGCTTCACCTGCTACTTGTGAATTTTGGGCAACTCACTCTCCTTCTCTGAATCCATTTGCTCAAGGAATGCTACCTTCATCACATAGTACCATGACCCTTCTCCGCTTTGTAAATTGTCATATATGGTATGAATATGGGCATTATTAGTCCATTCTCTAAAAAGGAAGTTGCTGGAGTATGATATGGTTGAAAGAGGAAGAAGATATTTGAAAAGACTCAAGAAACCTGTCCTATGGGTAGATTTCAAATTAGTCAGCTAATTTACCAAGTATTGCTTGAAGGTGGGGAAGGAAGAACTAAAGCAATAAGACGAGATCCGGTTCTTCAGAGAGATAGATAAGAGCACGAATTTTCACTGCCACCAGCAAGTGTCTTAACATCTCTGGGCCCCAATTTCCTCATCTCTAAAATGTGGAAAATATTAATAATACCAGTCTCAGGGTTGTTTTGAGGTTTAAATGAGATGATAAAATGCTTAGTATAATGCCAAGTACAGAGCAATCAATAAATGTTGGTTATTCTCATCCTCCTCCTCCTCAGATGGCTATACTGCCACAAGAAAGTAAGTGACTTCTCCACATAGCTGGCTGGTGCCAGAGCCAGGGCTCAAATCCTGAGCACTGATTCCTCACTTGGGACCTTTTTTGTCCCCACTACATTACACACAAGGTCTACATGTAGTTCAATCAGGCAGTCAAGCTACTGCTTACTGAGTTTAAAATAATGATCTAATCTGCACATAGAGGATGTAGGTATTAGTTTCCCTATTCACAGATGAAGAAACTGAGGTCAGAGAGTTTGCGTAACTTGCCTCAAGGACACACAGCCCATCAATGGCAGAGCTGGGATTTGAACCCAGTGATGTTTTTATCCCAAAGCCTAGGCACTTAACCTTCGCTACAGTGGAAAGAAGCCTCAGATAGCACCTAGTTCAAGCTTGCCCAGGAGGGAGTTTGGAGACACAGACAGACGAGGAAGGAAAGTCCAGAGAGAATGAGTGTGTCCAGCAGCAGTGAGCCTATAGAACCCAGTGGAAAGGGTGATGAGTGGTGAGTGAGCAGCAGGCTTGGGATAGAATCCTTCAGTCCCACAGGGCAAACAACCAACAGACACTTAAGAAAGAAATTCTAGAGGAGTCTTCAATGATACTTTACCCCAGTTTTGTCAATTACAAATTATTTCCAAAAAGGACTGGAGGTGGCTTACAATATGAACTAAACCAGTTGCCATCAATTCTGACTCATGGAGACCCCATGTGTGTCAGAGTAGAGCTGTGCTCCACAGGGTTTTCAATGGCTGATTTTGGGGAAGTAGATCACCAGGACTTTCTTCCAAGGCACCTCCAGATGGACTCCAACTTTTAACCTTTATATTAGCAGCTGAGTGCATTAGCCATTTGCACCACCCAGGGACTCCACAATATGAATTAGGACAGTAAAATAAAAACAAAGCATTAGGAACCACTAATAGGAGTAATAAGAGTCCCTAGGTGGCACAAACAGTTAAGCACTCGACTACTAGCCAAAAAATGGGAAGTTCGAACTCACCTAGAGGGGTGTCGTAAGACAGGCCTGGGATCTGCTTCTGAAAGTTCACAGCCTTGAAAACCCTATGGAACAGTTCTACGCTGCACACATGGGGTCGCCATGAATCAGAACTGACTCGATGGCAACTAACAGTAACAATAAAAGGAGTAATAAATGAATTGAGAACCTTGAATGCATAGTTTATACAGAAAATGTTCTACATTCCACTTTGGTGAATAGTGTCTGGGGTCTTAAAAGCCTGTAAGCGGCCATCTAAGATAACTCCACTGGTCTCACCCCTTTGGGAGCAAGGGAAAATGAAGAAAACTAAAGATACAAGGGAAAGATTAGTCCAAAGGACTAATGGACCACAACTACCACAGCCTCCACCAGACTGAGTCCAGTACAGCTAGATGTTGCCTGGCTACCACCACTGACTGCTCTGACAGGGACCACAACAGAGGGTCCCAGACAGAGCCGGAGAAAAATGTAGAAGAAAATTCTAACTCACAAAAAAAGACCAAACTTACTGGCCTGACAGAGACTGAAGCAACCCTGAGAATATGGTCCCCAGACACCCTTTTAGCTCAGTACTGAAGTCACTCCTGAGGCTTACCCTTCATCCAAAGATTAGACAGACCCATAAAACAAAATGAGACTAAAGTGGCACACCAGCCCAGGGACAAGGACGAGAAAGCAGGAGGGGACAAGAAAGCTGGTAATAGGGAATCCAGGTGAAGAGGGGAAAGTGTTGACATGTCATGGAGTTGTTAACCAATGTCATAAAACCACATGTGTTCTAACTGTTTAATGAGAAGCTGGTTGTTCTGTAAACCTTTATCTAAAGGACAGTTAAAAAAAAGAAAAAAAAGAACCTTGAATGGCTCTGGGTCTACCGGCCAGCATTACATTTAGCCCTGAGCTTCCTGGCAGCTGAGGGAAAAGGAACCCCAGAAGCTGGTCTGGAGAAGCCTGCTTTTTTCCTAATACACATTTATTCACTCATTCAATAAATCAACTTTAAGATATGTATTTACCTGCCTACTTTGTGCCAGGCACTGTGCCTGGAAATCCCAGGAGGAACTTATTAAAGAAATTGATTTGGGAAACAAT
Organism: Trichechus manatus latirostris; assembly: GCF_000243295.1. NCBI lineage: Eukaryota > Metazoa > Chordata > Mammalia > Sirenia > Trichechidae > Trichechus > Trichechus manatus. Next base: position 5,869,902 of record NW_004443984.1, read on the forward strand.
CTTTCTGGCAATCTTTTTTATTTCTCTATTAGGGCAGCTTCTGTGTTCTGCCTGGCATCAATAAACTTCTGTGATTTATATCCTGGAGAGATCGTACATTCCTTCCTGTACAGTGCTGTTCCACCTCCCCTGCCAAACGCATTTTAGGCGTGACTATCTTGGTAGTCTGTTCACCAGGTCAAACAGCCTGGACATTGCCAACCTTCTAGTTCAATTTCTGCTTTATAGCTGCAGCTGTGGTCCCCACTTCTTCCCGCAGGTCTGATTCCCTGGGCCAGGAGCACTATGTCGAGAAGCACAGTAAGGGTGAGGGTGAAGGAGGACAATGACTAATGAGCAATGTCTGCCAGGGGCTTGGGGACAGAGACTAGTGGCTGTGGGGGCCATCTAATTGCCTGGCCTACCTGGGCTGACTTCTATCTCCATAAGGGCTGCTTAGCTTAGCTCTGGCCTCTCATTTGAAAGATCTTCTCTGAGAATCTACTGTGGGCATAACATTGTGCTAAGAGACACTTTCTCTGGTATGAAGAGGAGTGGACTATAAAAATGAGTCACACCGACATTCTAAGCTCCAGATTAGAAGGTCACAGTCCTGGAAGCAAGCTGAGGAGTGGACACAAATAATACAGAGGTAGATAGTGATCTATGCAGTAGGATTCAATGAGTTTTTTCCAACTGGAGGGGTGAGGGGAGATCAGAGAATGTTTCCTGGGGAAAGTGACTTTTGATGTACAGCCTGAAACAATAGCTAAGATTTGGGCAAAGGCACAAAGGCACACAGCCTACAGCTCAAGACTTCAGAAAACTTTCTTGCAACCGCAACCAAGTGCTACTAAGCACAATGGGGACTCCAAGGAAAAAATGTGAAAGGAAGTCCCCATGACACCCTTCTCACGGCTAGACACAGCTCCAAGGGCCCAGCTGGCGGGGAGCAGATAAAGAGAGTCACCTTGTGAGATGAGAAGGCAGAGAGGGACAGGAGCTGGTTGAATGGACATGAGAAATCAGGGGTGGAAAGGAGGAGTGTGATGTCGCAATATAGGGAGAGCAGTTAGGGTCACATAACAATGTATGTATAAATTTTGTATAACAGAGTAACTTGAAATGTAAACTTTCCCTTAAACTACAACAATAAACAAAAAAAATTTTTTTTTAAAAAAAAGAGAGAGTCACCTTGGTCTATTACTGATGGGTCACTGATGCCAGTCAAACAAGTTTTTAAAAACTTGATGGTTTGGCTTTAATGGTGGTAAAGCTTCCGCAGAGAATGAGTGGGGATCTTTCTACCTGCCTCAATTTGAGGCTCTCAGACGAAGGTCAGGCAAGACTCAAACACAGAATCCTGTAAGAATCCTATAATCTAACTCTATTGAGCACATCCTGCCTTTCACTAGGCACTTACTGTAAGCCGGGCAATGTGACGTGAACTTAGTTAACTTCTATCACTTAATATGCACAGTAACGTGATTGATACAGGTAGTTTTTCTCACAGTTTGCAGATGCATAAAACAAAGGTTCAGAGAGATGAAGTGACTTGCCCAAGGTCACAAAGTTGCAGAACTGGATTTAAACTGGTGCCAAAGCCTGTGACATTAGAGTTCAGTGTGGTGAGTCTCCTGGAGGAGATCTTAGAAGTTGCCCAGCCCAATCCACCTGCTTTAAAGATGAGAAAAAGACAGGCCCAGAGAGCAGAAAGGACCTGTCCAAAGTCACTCAGTGGAAGAACAGGGACTAGAACCCAGGCCTTCCCACTCCCAGTGTTACGGTTTAAATTGTGTCCCCCCAAGATTCATGTTGGAGTTCTAACCCCTACATCTGTGAATATAATCCTATTTGGAAATAGAGTTTTTATTAGTGTGTTCATTAGATCATATCTGAGTAGGGTGGGTTCTAAATCAAATCAGTTTTGAGTTACAAAAAGGACAGATTAGACACAGACACACACGTGGGGCAAGACAGACCCCATGTAAGAATCCTAAGGATCACCAAAGAACCAAGGCACATCCAGGGCTATCTACAAAGAAGGAACCGATACACCCTATGAGAAAATAAATTTCTGTTCTTCAAAGCCACCCACTCGTGGGACTTCTGCTACAGCAGCACTAGGAAACTAAGATACCCAGTCAGGTACAAAAATCAAATCTCAGCTTCCCACTGTAGGTGTAGCAGCCACCACAAAGGGTTATCCCTCAATTCACATCTTGGTCTTCCAACACTTTAAACATGGTGGGGCCGTCTGTGACAGTGGCGTTCTTTCACTTCACACTTTCACTTCGGGTCAGAAAACCCCCGATGCACAGTTCCCTGAGCAGGTGACCCTGCCATTGAGGTTCCCTTCCCCGGTGTTCAGCTTGAGACAGGGCTCCTCCAGGTAGCAGCCCTGGACACCAACCCCAGCAAGCAGATGCTCCCTGAGGAAGGCGTCAGGGGGCTTCTGGGCTTTAGCAATTTTGCTAGGTGGGGAAAAGATTTGGTTGGTTGGTGCTCTTTGACGCTTACATTTGTACAGTGTCTGTATACAAGATGCTTTTGCATGCATCAGTGGTTCTTAGTTTTCGGAATTCCACGGACACACTGATTTTATTTATATATACATATATATATATATATATATATTCACTCTTTCCGCTAAAAAAATGCACAGACATAAAGTCATATATACTTTAAAAGGATCGAAGGATTGACATACACATCAAAGTCCACCCGTGAATGCCAGGTTAAAAAGCTATGATGGATGAATCTTGAAAACATTATGCTGAGCAGAATAAGCCAGACACAAAAGAACAAATAGTGTTTAATTTCACTTATATGAAATTTCTAGAATAGGCAAATGCATAGAGACAGAAAGTAGATTAGTTTTTACAGGGGTTGGAGGTGGTTATGAGGAGTTACTGCTTAGCGCATACAGAGCTTCTGTTTAGGGTAATGACAAAGTTATGGAAATAAATAGTTATGAAGGTTGTACAACATTGTGAATATAATTGCTGTCGTTGTTAGCTGCCCTCGCCGGCCGCTGACTTACGGTGACCCCATGAACAATGGAATGAAACACTGCCCAGTCCTGTGCCATCTCCATATCGGTTGTGGATCAGACTGTTGTGATCCATAAGGTTTTAATTGGCTGATTTTCAGAAGCAGATCACCAGACCCTTCTTCCTAGTCCATCTTAGTCCGGAAGCTCCGCCGAAACCTGTTCGGCAACATAGAAACATGCAACCCTCCACAGATGGGTGGTGGCTGTGCATGAGGTGCATTGGCCAGAAATTAAACTGGAGTACCCTGCATGGAAGGCGAGAATTCTACCACTGAACCACGATTGCCCCCTATAAATATAATTAATGCATTGAATTGTACACTTCAAAAATTGTTAAAATGGCAATTTTATGTTATATAATATTTTACTGCAATGAGAAAAACAAAAGCTCTGATGGAGATCATCAACTCGTTTGATCTCCCCAAGGAAAATAGGACAGGTATTGTTATTGTTATTGTCATTTCATAGATGAGAAAAGAAGCTCAGAAAGTTGAAGGGTCTTTCCCAAAGTCACATGACAAGCCATGGCAGAGGTAGAACTAGAACAACGTTTTGGCTCAGCAAACACTAAGTCTCTCTCTGTACTGAGTATTCAGTGACAAATAAGCCACAGTCCTTGCCCTAGAGGATGGCCTGGACTAGAAACCAGGTCTCCTGACTCCAAAAGCGTTATCGATCTACCCAAATGGAAGACAGACAGGGAGCTGTATTTCCTGTAGCTCTGTACATCCTGTTGTTGTCAGATGCTGTCTTGTTAGAATCTCCATTCAAATGTCTGCATTTCCTGCCCTTACCTACTTTGGACAACAGTCACCTATTGGCAGCAACACCAGGCCTGGATGAGGCACAAACACCAGCCCCACCCACACCCCCAGATTCCTCTTCTAGCCTGGAAGTGGGATAAGTCATTCCCTCACTGGGAGGAGGTGGTGTGAAGGAGGGTGCAGGGAGTGCTTTATTTTCAGTTCCTTGAAGTGGAAGCTTCCAGGAGCGCCAGGGTTGAGATGTGGGAGCTGAGAAAGGCTTGCACTGTCTGTCACTCACTCACCACCAGAACTAGCCTGGCATCATTTTCTGTCTCTCTCAGCTCAGATGTGAGCCCAGCTTAGATCTGTCGTAGGGAAGCACCACCTCCCTGCCCCCCGCCCCACACACACACCCAGCTTCTCTGGGCAGAGTCATCTTTGTGCATACAAGCACAGGAATTTGTCTTGTGACTACCTTCCAGATGGGATGTGGAATCTAGTCCTAGCTCTGCCATGAATTTTTCTGGTGACCTTAGGTAAGTTACCCTTGATCTGTTTCCTCAATGGTAAAATGATGGAGTTGGATTAGAGCAGAGGTTTTCAACCTGTGTTCCTTGGAGCCCAAGGGTTCCACAGAGGAACCTGAGCTGCCTTGAAGTGAGAGCAAAGGTAACACGAACTCAGATTTTACCTATTTTATAAATAACAGTTCCATCAATTGTAAAAAGCATTCTGCTTTCTTAAAAATATAAAAGTCATCCAATTATAATAAAGGCTGCCGTTTATTGAGCTCTTATTATGTGCCAGGCACAATATTTCTCATAACAGCCTCTCAAAGTAAGTGGATTCTCCTCATCTGAAGATGCTCCTTATAATAACAACAGCAGCAGCAGCAGCAACAACAATAAGCACTTCCATGTATTAATTTAAATCTGCACACACACACACACACACACACACACATACATACACAAACACACACACAAACCATTTTATAGATGAGGAAAACCAGCCAATAGGTGTCTTGAATAAGACCACATGGCTGGGATTTGAACTTACACAGTCTGCTCTCCTTCTTCTCATACCCTTACCTCGGGTCTACTCCATTCAAGACAGCACCTTTCCATTCAAGTTGGTTTCTTTCAACTAAATAGACAGTTTCTGAGCACCTACTATGTAGCTAGGGCACTGAAGATCCATAAACAATGAAGGCTCAGCCCCCCGCCTCTAGGAGCTCAATCTTTCCTCTGTATGTCCTCAATGAAGTGGTTTAATGTCTCTGAGACTCATTATCCATGAAATAATAACAACCATAATTCTTACATCCTAGACTTGTGTGGATTAAATTAGATTATGGCCGTGAAGAATATTTTGTCAAATTTAAACTCCATACAAATATTGGTTAGTGCAGTTATTTATCTAGTTGGAGGAAGATGAATGCAGTCTTTACTGGGTAGGAGATGATCCCAGAAGGAAGATCAAGAAGGAAGATAAGCCAGGGAAAGGAACCCCAGGGGCAAAGGTGTGGAGGTAGGAAACTAAAACTATTTGGGGAGTGTTGAAGTATCCAGCTGAGTAGGACCAGGGCTGCCTGCTCAGGAATGTCATCTGACCTGGCTGTTAATAGGCCGTACAGCACATCGGTGCGGTCTAACAATGTCCCATAGAGATAGAATAGGAGCCACATAGGAAATTTTAATTTTTCTATAGCCACATTAAGAAAAGATAAAAAGAGAGGTGGGGCCAAGATGGCGGAGTAGTCAGACACTTCCAGTGTTCCCGCTTACAACAAAGACCCCAAAAAACAAGTGAATTGATTATATATGACAATCTAGGAGCCCTGAACATCAAAAACGCAAAGTTGAGGAACCGGACTGAATAGCATGGGGGAGGGAGAGACGGTTTGGAAGCAGTGAGGAGTTACCAGACCTGACCTGGCGAGAGCCTAAGCCCTTCAGCCTGGATCAGCTTGGGGGTGAGTGGTGAGGCAGGCAAGCAGTGGCGCTCAGGAGGTGTTTTTCACACCAGGAGAGACCCAGCACCAGAGAGTCTACTCACCCATCCAGAACCAGTGAGGAGCAGCCCTTGATCAGCGAAAGATAAGTACTTGCATCGGGCCTACTGCGCGGAACAAAAACATCCCCCTTAGGGAAAAACCTCTCTCCCATTTACTTCCCCGCTCCTGCTCTGCACTGGGTCCCAGACCGGCTTCAGCAATTGCCGAGTCCCCTGGGACAGAAGTAGGACTCATCACCTCCCTGAGCCATTCTTCTGGCCTTGGAGAGTGAACAAATTAACAAACAGGGGAAAAAATAATCTGCTGACTCCCCTAAGCCAGGAACTCAGGGTAGACACAAGTCCTTTGCCTAGGCATAGGCATAAGGGATCCACAGACTTTGAGTGCCTTTCTCCCTTCATAGACTTGTATGGGCCCACTTCAACAGAGTAGGCCCTAATTACTGCAGTACAACAGGGTATATACCTGAAGTTTAACTTCAACTGGTTCAGCTGAGAAGTGGCAGGTTCGTGACATTTGACACTGCTCTGCCCATTAAGCAGGGTCTTCACCTACCCACATCAGGGGCCTGAGGACTAGTGGCTCCATCCACGCCACCTAGCCACCTGTGACAGGGGCCCAAGAATAAGAGGTGCCCCCCAGTCCTTACAGTCAATAGCACTGGGCACTCATAGTCTGGCTGCAAAACCCACCAATCTACCTGCTCTAGGGAAAAGGGACATGCTTTCCTCCTGGAAGGCAGGGGAGGCTGTCGGCCCCCTGCCTTGCTCAGCCTGTGTCCCCCTGCTGCAGCCAGATGCCTGTGCCTACACCAATCACCCATGCCTGTCTAGAACTGTAGGTGAGAGCCTGCACCACATACTTAGTAGCCGACTACCTAGACACCTGAGCTGAATCCAAACAGGAGGAGAGGATAGACTCGTGAGCTCACATACTTAGTGGCAGGTCTGGCCACCTGGGGGCAGAAAATTGGAGCTTCAAGGGTGCTGGTGACTGGGCTAGCTCACACAAGCAGCCTATTTGGGTGTATCAAAACAAGAAGCTAGGACACAGTAAGCAAACATAAAATAAATAAATAACTTATTGATGGCTCAGAGACAACATTCAATATCAAATCACTAAAAAAGGCAGTCTACAATGGCTTCAGCAAGCTCCCAAAATAAAGAATCCAGAAATTTTCTGGAGGAAGAAAATTTCTTGGAATTACCAGAGGCAGAATACAAAAGATTAATATACAGAACTCTTCAAGATATTAGGAAGGAAATTAAGCAAAATGCAGAACACCCAATAGTGGATATTAAAAAGATTAGAGAAGAGCATAATGACAAATTTAACAGGCTGCAAGAATCCTTAGA